>NC_044013.1:35795880-36097001 GCF_900496995.4 Aquila chrysaetos chrysaetos
AGCCTCGTCCCTCCGGGCAGAGCAGCGTGCACTGGAACAGCTGGTGAGATGCTCGTGCGTAGCACAAAACAAAAATCGGCAATTTTGGTGCCTGGGAAGATGCCCTGGACGTGGCGGGGGGTGTCCTTGGGTGGCTGGGCACCGGGAGATGTCTCCTCCAGCCCCCCAAAACCTCCTGGAACCCCCCAGCCAAGCTTGGCAAGACCAGGGAAAGGGCAGGACCGGCAGACCTGTGCCCGAACCCCCTTCCCCTTCAAAAACCAAAGCAGCGGGTCAATTAAAGGAAGCAGAAGCCTCATCCTCGAGCAAGAGCTATAAAACAGCTCACCCCGTGCGGGGTTTGCCATAGGCAGGACAAACAGCACCGTGCCCGGCCGGGAACGGGAGCAGGACTGCCCTCGCTGTCCCGGCGTGCACGGGGTTTGGGGTACAGCCGACCCATCGTGCCCTGCCTGGTCCATCACCGGTTTCTCGGGTGTCACTGGCTGCGCTGGGTGACTTTTTGGGGACGCGCTTGCTCAGAGCCCGGTTCGGTTCTCCTTACAGTCAGGCGAGGAGAGAAATGGTGATGGGGTAGCATCCCCCCCTCCCCGGCACCATTCCGAAACGCTGTTCCCCAAATGCAGAAGTCCCCGCAGACGGCCACGACCCGCGGCAGCACGTGAGCAGGGCTGGGGCTGACGCGGCCACGTGAAGGGACGCGGCGTCTGCCCGCGGCGACGGCAGCACCGGCTACGGCGAGCGGTGAATGCACCGGCATCTCTGCACGGGCCTCGATGCTCCCCCGAACGTGGCGTGAGGGCAGGTACGGCGTTGCATCTCCCCACTGCTGCGGGTGAGCAGCTTCCCTGCAACTCCCTGGGCACCCCTACAGACCCACACCTTTATATATGATGCACCTATAGACCCACGCCCCTATAGACGCACACCCATATAGAGCCATAACCCTGCACCCACCCTGAGCTCCAGCACCCCCTAAACCCCATTTTTGGCTGGGTTCGGAGGGCAGCCCCGAAGCACCCCACAGCCTGGTCCCCTTTCTGAAGAGGCAGGGAGGGGAGATGGGAGGGGATTCTTTGCTAATTTCATTTGAAAGCCCCTTTTATCCCCGAGCGACTTGAAAGAAAAGGATTTCAGTGACCCCTTGCTCTCCCTCGCTGTTTTAAATTTGATTATGGGAAACAATTTTAATTAGTATCGACATATTCAGGAAAATAATTACGGGAAAACCCGTGCTTTTTATATCCATTTAACCTGAGAATCTTCCGTCCCATCTCAGAGACCCAGGCTGAATTTCAGGGGGTGGTGGAGGTTTATATGGTAATAAAAGGCTCCTGGGGAAGCCCGGATGGTTAATGAGATAACAGGCTGCTCACATCTGGGTCACAAGTTCAGTTTTTGCTGCAGGCAGAGGAGACAGGAGAGAAATCACTGCCAGGATGCCGCCGAGCTGTCTTGATTTTCGGCTGCAGCGCGCACACCATCTGCCCCCCAGGCAGGGGAGAGTGGCGAGGGGCCCGATCCCGCTCCAGCCCCGCACCGTCCCCGCCGTGCAGGGGATGCCAAATGCAGGAGGAGCGGGACGATGCGGTGGCGTTTGCAGGGCAAGCCACAGCAGCAATTACTGCAGTGCTAGAAAAAAAAAAAAAAAAATATGATTTTTCTAAAGGTCTCCAGCCAGGCGCCTCGTCCCTCCGGTCCGGTTCCTGCTGGCAACGGGTCTGCAGAGCCACTAACGCGCAGGCAGCACAAACGTGTTTGCGCCCGCTCTGCAAATGGAAAAGCGAGATCGATAGGGTTTGAGCGGAGCTGAGTGAAGCGGAGCCAGCGCCTGGCGTGCAGGATGCGAGCGAGACTCCCCCGCCGGCAGGAAAGGAGCTTCACAAACACAAACACACGCAGAGCCAGCGCCGGGAGAAACGCACCCGGTATTGCAGGTTATTTTAAGTTCAGGGTGTACCCAGTAAATGCGGCAGATAAACAGATCGCGGGGCTGGGAGCTCGCAGGGTCCATCGCGCCGCGTCAGAGCGTGGGCACAGCCCATACGGGAAAAAAGGGGATAAGATTTAAGGGGTTTGGATATCCGGAGGCAGGAGCCTGACCAGCCCGGCCATAGGGATCGATTGGTATTTATTTTTGGAAGAGCGGCTCTAGTTATCCGCTGTAGGCAGGCGGGGAAATGGTGGTGGATCTCCACCGCTTGATGCCCTTAAATCAAGGCTGAACGTCTGTCTCGAAGACATGCTCTGGTTCAGCCGGGAGTTACGGCCTCGCGGCAGGAATTATCGGCCAAGGGCGCATGGCGAGCACCATGGCTTTACGATCTATGAACCATCATCCCTCTCATTTCTTTCCTAATAGATGGAGCAGCCGGGGCTGCTGGTTTTAGATGGGTTGTTTTAAACACGACAGCAGGGTTTGAATCCTGGGAACTCCCTTGGGCAGGATGCATTTGCCATGGTGCTCTTCCCATGCGGTTGTCCCCAGCTGGGACAGCCCGTCCCACGCGAGAGGTGACAGCAGCCGGCGGAGGGACGTGGGGGGGCACGTGGGAATTGCAGCGGGGTTGTCTCAATGCTGCAATCGCAGCGGTGCGGTGGCACCGTGCCCTGCTGCAGCAGAGCTGGGCATCTCTGCCACGAGCCCTAATAATATGGGTGCCCCGATAACCCTATTAATAGGGGAGCCCTGTTATTAAGCCGTGTTTCGGGCGAGGAGGGCAAAAGCGAAGGCAGGCTCCTCCGCGCGGCCGTGCTGGAAGGTGCTGGCTGGTAATAACTGTTTTATTGCTTCCTGTTGTGTTAGACATCTGATGGCAAGCCGGGGCCGAAAGCTGGTGCAGCATATGGAGCAGCCCCCCCTCCCCGTCCTCCCCCTCTGCCTTATTTACAGAGTCTCCCTGGAGATGGGCCTCGCAGGCTTTTCCAGCTCGGAGCGGAAGCGGAAAAATATTTACCTTGCTCCCCCCCAAATGTCTGTTCTCATTAAGGCAGGAAAACATAAACGAGGCGCATAAGGTGGAAATGCCGTGGTGCCGCGGTGAGCACCGGGAGAGCGCCGGGGCCGGGGATGCCAAAGGGGCCGTGGGCGAGGACCCTCCTCAGGGGGTCCCTGCTCCCTGCGGGGACCTTAGCCTGTGCCGGGGGCTCAGCCAAACCCCAGCCCTTCATTTTCCAACCCTGCCTTCAGCGGGAGACGCTGGGGGTGGCACGAGGACATTTAGGAATGTCCACTGCCCCCCATTACGCCCAAAGCCCCGCGGGGGCTTGCAAAGCCCTTCCCTGCGTGGCTGCATCCCCGGGGGTGCCCCAGGATGGGGGGGCCGGGGCAGCGCCCACCTCCAGGCTTTGCTTTGGCAGCGTGACAGTTCGCAAAGCCAGGGCGGGCACGGAAAGGCTGCATCTCCAAAACGCCCCGGTTATTCTTTTATTCCTCAGTTATGTTTTTTTAACATTGACCAGCACAGGACAGATGCCCGCGAGCTGCCAACCCTGCAACGTGCTGCTGTGAGGGTCTCTCCCCTGGCGCCGGCATTGCAATGGAAAAAAAAAAATTAAAAAAAAAAAAGGAAGGAAATTGGCTGTGTTTCCCTGAACGATGCCCCAGCCATCGATCACTGAGTCACACTGGGAACGGCTCCCGGCCAGCGCAGCCAGCAGCTCCTTGCTCAACGAGCGGTGTCCTGCCAGCCTGGCCCAGCCATTAGCGCCGGGCGGGAAGCTCAGCCGTTAGCTGCGTGCAGCCTTTTCATTGGAAAAAACCCCAGCTCATGGCCCCGCGGTGTCTCAGGGCGGCCGGTTTCTTTTCCCTGTCCCCGACGGCTGTTTCCCCTGGAAGACAAAATGCTTGGGCAACCGGCGAGCCACGCTCAGTCCCGGCAGCTCCTTGCCGAGGGTTAGCTGCCGGCTGGCGGTGAGCCCCCGGGCGAGTTGGAGATTGTGCCGCCTTTCAGCACGGCCCGGTGATCCGAAGGGGCGAGAGATCGTGCTGGAATTAAGACAAGGGGAGGGAGGGATGCAGGGACACGTGCTACCGATGCGGTCTCACCGGTGGCAAAAGGCACGTCTCCCTTTGGCTTCGCAGGTAGGATGTGCCTGGCCATGGGGGGAGTTTGCAGCCCAGGGCAGGTGCGGGTGCCAGCAGATCCATGGGTGCCTGAGAGCTGTACCCGCTCTTGCCGGGGTACTTGGGTGGCTCGGGCACGGCACGATCGTGGCCTAACTGTGGGCACGGTATAGGTGTCAAATGGTAGGCAGGTCCCACCCATGCTGGAAGAACGAACACCCTTTTCCTTTCTTCTAACCCATTTTGCTCCCTTCCTTTCATCTGTCCACGGCTGCAAGGGGATGGGCAGTGCCACTGGCCAAGGGTGTCTGCGCTGAGCCGCTCTCTGTGCCTTGTCCCCATTGATGGAGCTTTGCCCCTGTTGCAGGGAGCTTTGTCCCCATTGCATGGTGCTTTGCCCCTATTGCATTGCATTAGTGCTTTGTCACCTTTGCATGGTGCTTTTCCCCTGTTGCATTAGTGCTTCAGCACCATTGCACGGTGCTTTGTCCCCACTGCGTTAGTGCTTTGTCCCCTGCACTGGTGCTTTGCCCCTGTTGCACCGATGCTGCCCCTGTGAGCTCAGCACTGTAAGACAAAACGGGTGAAAAAAAAAACCCAATGCAACACGCAGCAGCAAAGCCCGGCTTTCCCACCCGCAAAGGAGCGGTGCCGGGGCCGAAGGCAGCACCGCAGCCCTGGCACGACCTCCTCTGATGTCACCTTTCGCCCAGAATAACTGTCCCCACCGGCAGCGGCGGGGGGGGGATGACACCGGCATGTGGCCTGCCGGGTACGTGGCCAAAAGTAGCCTGAGAGAGAGCGGGGGCGGAGGGGAACCCGCAGACCCCACTGGGGCTTGGCTGTGCTCCCCAGCTCCCGAAGGGAGGCACGGGCGGGCTGGCAGCACCGGGGTCCCTGCAGGGGCTGAGCACCCCACTGCGAACCCCCCGGGAGGACAGGTCCTCCCCAGGAATCCTGCAAAACGCCCGGCGGGTTATCGAGGGAGGTGATGCGAGGTGTGATTTTATGAGATGCGGAGCCATCCCAGGGACGACGGGGGCCCCGAGCCGGCCAGAGGATGCACCCCAGCAGCAAACCTGCTGCAGCGCGGGGCTCTGGGGTACCCCCTCAGCACACCGGTCCCCACCCCAAATCCTTGCCCTGAACACCCAGGATCTGAGGCCTTGCAGGTGCCCGTCGCTATGGAAACCCCTTTTCACAGTGCCGGTCCATGCTCAGCCTGTCTGCGCTGCTGCCTTGATGCTGCAAGGTGATGCTCAGGGAGGTGGTCCTGCAGGTCCCAGCCACAGTGGGATCAGTGGAGTCCCCCCGTGAGGGTCTCTCGGGGAAAGAAAGGGTTCTGTAGGGAATAGTGGGGGGTTTTAATAGCCTCTTGGTTGTTTTAGAGGCTTGGGAAAGATGTTTAGCACAGAGGAGGGCTCTGGGTTGGACCCACATGAATGGTCCCACTGATGTCCCCAAAAGGCTTCGCTTTTCCCCGGGTGCAGGGAGCCAGCACTGCACCCCTCAGCAGCCAGGAAAGGGCTCCCTGAGTTTAAAAACCCACGCTTTGCTCTGCAAATGCTGTCCCCTCTGCAGCCCACTTCCAGCGAGCATCCCACCACCCAGGGAGGTGCTCGGGGCGGGGGGGGGCAGGACCGGACAAAGCGTCACCGTTTCCCAGCAGAAGAAAAGCAGCAGCTGGGGCTGTGCCAGCCCCCTGCGGTCCCCACTGATGGAGGGGACCCTAACACCACCCCCATGTGCAGATGCTGCTGGGGCTGCACAGCAATGGGTGCATCTCCCGGGTGCGTGGGTCAGGATGGGACTCGTCCTGTCCCAGCGATGTGTCACCCTCCTCTGGGGTGACACAGCCTGCCCCAGAGTGGGGAGGGGGCTGCCCTCGCTGACCAACTTCCAGTGCCCTGGCCCAGCACTGGGATTTTCCAGGGCTTTTTCCCGGTTCTTCTCCGCACACCAGTCCCTGCAGGCTCGCAGGGTTTAGGAATTTCCCGGCCGCTGCTGTGAGCCGCGTGGCTTCACTTTGGGAATTCCTCCGGAGGCTTTTTGCACACCAGCCTTGCTGTTCACACACACCTCGCACCGGCTCCCCACGGGCTGGTAAAAAGATGGAAGAAGCTTTCAAAGCTAAGGGAGGGTTGGGATTTTGGAACTGCTAATGTTTTTAAGAGGCAGTTTTGCCTTTAATATTTAATGCTTTTTTTTTAACACACGTGTAAGCGTGCATTCAGAGCTGCTGCAGGGAGAGCTTTGCGCTACGGAAACGCCGGGGCCAGCCTGACCCGGCAGCGTGGGACTGGTTCAAAGCCAAGGTTGCCAGAAGGACGTTCTCCAGCCTGTAGGAAAGGCAAAACCTTGGGAAACCACAATGAAAGAGCCGCTTGGACCAGCACAGCGGGAAATGCCGGGCAGAGGATGCCGCACAGCAAAGATCAGCCCTTCGCAGGCAGGAGCAGCGTGGTTTCCCCTCCATCACCAGGCACAAGGAGCTGTCATTGCAGGAGCGTTTGCAGGCAAGAAAGGTGAAAGCCCTTTCCGTGTGCCTGAAATCTCCAAGGCTTCGGCTCCCGCCGGTTGGAGGCTGCGGGCACAGAGCGGAGGGACCTCTGGAATAAATGGGAGCCTGGAGCAGCAGTGTCGAGGGAGCCCATGGCTGTGTGCTGCCTGGGGAGAGCAAGCAGGGAAGGATCCAACCTGGGACAGACCCTGTGGGAGAGCTGTGCCGTAGGATGTGGTCCCGCGGTCCTTGGGGTGAACAGCTCCGTCATCCTGGCTGTAGGTGAGGACCGGCAAAGTGGGGGTCCCAAGCCCGTCCCCAAGCAGAGGCCACCAAATAGATGCAGCTGCAGGAGGTGACTGAAGGGTGATGCAGCGAGGAGGGCTTCACTCCTGGAAACCCCCCTGGCCAGGACAGCACGGCCACGGAAGATGTGTGGGAAGGCTTTCTGAAGCCTTTTCCTCCCATGGCTGGTTCCTACACGGTGCTCTGCCCAGGCAAAACAAAGCCTCTGACACCATCTTTCAAGCACAGCCCCAGCAGAGCAGAACAGCACAAAGAAAAGGGATATTTCAGAGACAATATAAGAGTAGCTAATAGCCTCTGACCTTGCTCCAGCAAAAATGGACAGGCATGGCTGTGGGGAACAGCAAAGGAGCAGAGCCCTTGGGCAAGAGAAGGCAGGAGCAATCACCCTGGGGTTTTGGGGGTTTTTTTGCTAGAGTTTCAGCTCTGCAGCCCCAGGTGTGCACACACGTGTGTGTCCCCAACACAGAGATGGCATCTAGGTGCTTGTCCCAGCGCAAGGCTCTGCACCTGCTTGCAAATACTTGCACGCTTGGCGAGCTCTCCACCTGCTGTCCTGCCGGCGGGTGCAGAGGGGAAGTTTTAGCACAGAAAAAGCATCGCTTTTCATTTGCATCGGCAGGAGGAAGAAGAGCAGCGGCAGCACCGCTGCTGGGCTCCTGTGGCTTCCCCTGCGGACGCCCGACTCCCTCATGAGTGACGTGTCCTCAGAGGAGATATTGCGTTTCTGAATGCAACCATCTCTCTTCAAAAGGTGCTCCCTGGAGACACTGAGTGAGCACAAATACCGTCCTGCTTGTACGGGGTCGGGGTGTTTGGGGGGGCCCACTGAGCTCCGTCCCAGCAGGATGCAGTGGAGGCATCAAGATCAGGCAGAATGAAACACTTTAGGATGGTAAATCTTGAAGCCATGGATTGTGTCCATTGGCACCGAGCTGGACAAACCTTTCGGGAGATTGCACTCCTTCCCCACCCATCAACCCTAAATATTACTTCCTCCCCATCTGGGTCCGACACTGAGAGGCCACTGGACATCATCCTGAACAGATGCTAGAAGAGCCGGGACACGGCGGGGGGACAGGCTGTGCACACACGAGAAGGATGCGGGATGAATTGTTGATGCTGCAAGCCGGCCGACTGCTCTCCTGCATGGCTCCTCCGGTCGGCCGATGCTCTCTGCCTCCACCCAAATTCCATCGGTCACCCTGGGGAGAGATGAGGACGGGGTTTGGTCCTGTTTGTATATCCACCTGGTTTTATATCCTCCCCCAGGGGACTTCAGCTGGTCTGGCTTTGCACTGGTCTGCGGTTGGGCTTCTCCGTCTTTGAGGGTCATCTTGGGAGACCATCGCTCACCCAGGGCTGCGCAGGCACCCCAGGCAGCAGGGGAAGGAAAAGCTCAGGGTGCAGAGGAAATTGTAGCCATGGACTTTTTGCTGAAAGGCAAGGGCTGTTCTCCCTCTCGCAGGGAAGTCCTGAGTCGGGAGGTGAGGAGAAGGGAATTTGCACATCAAGGTCTTCACATCAGCGCGATCCCCAGGAGAAGACTCCTCCAGCTCCACGGCAGGGCTGTCACTGGCTGTTTGCCTTCTCTAACACACCAAAGGACATTTTAAAGCAGTTTCTCCCACACAAATAAATACAAAACCAAACCGCTATTTCTCCTGGTTTCTTCTCTTTTCCCCTTTCATCCCTGTGACATCTTCCTCCAGTAAATCCTTCCCTTATGTCTCATTAGAGACTGTTCCTGGACAATTTGCAGCTGTGACAACCCGGGAGATGCCTGGGGCCTGTCTGCCTGGCTGACAGCTCACATACGCACCCGGCTTTTTGCTGTGCCTGCACCACCAAATGGTTTCACGGCCGGGCTGCCCCGTGGCATGGCCACGGAGGTCTCCTACCTTCCTTTCCAGGGTTTTCCTGGGATGCTGGACAAAACGCTTCACCTCCACCCCCTGCTTTCCCCCCGCTAACACGTTCCTCTCTCCCCACCGTGGTTTTGCGGCTTTGCAAACCCACAGCATTAGGATTTTGCAAGAAAAATCTGCAAAAGCGTTCCGGTCCCCGCTCCCTGCATAACCCCCCGCCTGCCCCGGGATGCAGCGAGGATGGAGGCGATGAAATTAAAAATAACCAGCTTCGCCGGGAGGCGCGGGTGGCGGAGGGCACGCTGCCGGAGCTGGCACCGCTCGGCCGCCGGATGCCTCCGGGCACAGGATTTCAAGGGCACGTCACGCTCCAGCCGGGCGGCTGCCAGCAACCCTCCCCAGCGCTGGCTGCGCCGCTCTCTTGACTCCTTCCAGCGATTTTTTTAAGGCAGCTAATAGCTCCGAGGGAGTCCCGGCGTAATGAGAATTGGCAGAAGCGAGCAGATATTAGGTTTATTCACCACCAGTTTTAAATCATTTAGCATAGCAGAAAGGCCGTGTTTCTACAAGCAATATGTTCTGCTTTGCTCGCATCACGGTTCCTATTAAAAGGGTTTAGTGATGAATGGGGACGGTGGCGTCCGCGGGGGGAGCGGCGTCGCTCTGCTCCGTGTCCGTGGGGAATGGGACAGGGATGAGTGGGGCCAGAAACTGGGGCCAAGGATTTGAGCTGAAGCTCATCCACCTCCACAGGAGCTCCCACCGGCTGCGGACTGGGACTCGTGAAGAATTTACGTCCCATTGAAGGCAGCCTGTGGCTCTGGTTTAAAAATAAAGCCTTAAAAAGACAATTTGGGGAGCTGGACCGGGAACGCTCTTTGCGCAGCAGAACACGGTTCCTCGGGGATTGCTGAGAAAAGTCGCAGAGGAAATTAAACTTTCACCCCGGCAATTATTGTAAATCTCTTTGGTCAAGGCGAAGACCTAAAATTAGCCCTCAAATCCTTTTGAAGGTTGGGATTTTTCACTTGATTTTTCAAGTGACTGACCAGCAGTGGTGCAAACGGTGCAATTCCACACTTGGAGCCGTTGGGGTTTTCTTTTTAATTGCAGCCCTGCAAGGTTACCCGGTGTTTCACCGCAAGCAAGGCCAGGCTTTCCAACCTTGTTCTACACGTCCTGAAACAAGCAGCAACCCACAGAGGGATAGGCAGAAGAGACCTGTTATGTACCGAAGCAATCACAAAGCATTTATCCTCGTTCATGGAAAAAATCCCAGCATCCCAGCCCTTCCCTGGGCTCCCGGCGTGTTTTGCTCTCGAGTGATGTTTAGTAAAATCCGGGAGTTTAGTAAAAGCCGGGACGCTGCTCGTATGGTAACTGAAATCTAGGAGAGGCAGAGGAGGGTCTGGAGTGAGTGGTTCCCAGTGGCACGCTGGCCTTGCAGTGCTGTTCATACTGGTGATATCTGCGGACTTAGCAGGCCACGAGCCGGGGGAGCACAGGGTGCCGTGGGCCACAGCACGCCCTGCCAGGCTCCCTGCGCCCGCCGCGCTGCCTCTGCCCCAGCACACCCCCCCCCCCAGCCCCTTTGCCGACCCAGCCGGCTCCTTCTGCCCGGCCGGCGATGCTGGTGTGAAACCCAGGGTCGTCCTTGCCGCGGCCGCCCTTTGCGGCAGAGGATGGTCAGGATGGTCCCGCGGCACGGGCAGGCAGGGCATCGGCCGGGGCTGCCAGACCCACGCCGTGCAGCTCCCAGCCCTGCTGGCAATCGATAGCGAGTGCGATGAAACCCTTAATGAAATTCCAGCCTAAGAGACTATTGATTGTGTATTTTCTTTAAAAATGTATATGAATGGGAGAGAGGCTTTTTGGAGGAGAGGCCAGGGAAGGGGGGGCGGGAGTGGAAACGCAGCATCAGCTGCTGCGGGAGATGGGTGAACGTGGTCTGTCCGGGGCAACCTGCACTGAGCAGTGGGCTCCAGTCCCTTGGTGAGCATTAATTCACCCTCAAAACACCCCTGGGAAGTGGAATCGTGACCAGCCAGAAGCAGGAGGGTGGGCATTCACCCAAAATCATCACAAAACCAGCGATGATGAAATCAAGGAGAGGAGTCAAGAGTCCATGCCCCGGTCGTGCCTCCTAGACAGCACTTTTGCAAATCCCCCTTGCCCTGTGTTTCACGCTACTGCCTAAAACACACACAAAAAAAGAGGTGTAGGAAGATGATGCGTTCTTCTGCTTTGGGGGTTTGGGGGAAGAAAAAGCAAATGGTGCATCATAGTGCAACAGCCCTGCAACCAAACTTCCTCCTTCTTTCTGCACCCTCTGAGTGCCCCCAAACCAGCCTCTCCCAAAATCTCCCCAGATTACACCTTGCAGGGTAAGAGGATGGCAAGGAAGCATAATTAATAAATAATAATAGTAACAAAAACCCACCCGCCTCTCCGCCCCTTACATAACCAGCATTGTCTTAATCCTACAGGTGCTTTGCAGAAGTAAAAAGGATTTGTTCCTCCTGCAAATCCTTTTTCTTTTTCTTTTTTTTTTTTTTTTTTTGGTGAGTCATCCTTATCTGCCCTGCGGACCCATCGCGAGGAGGCCCGGGGGGGGGGGGGGGGGGGGGGGGAGCCGTGTGGGGTCTGCGGGGCAGCCCGCGGTAACGTGACCCCTGACTAAATCACTTAAACCTCTCTGGGCTTCAGTTTCCCTGCGGTAAGATGTGGATTGTAAATCTGTCCTGACCCCCTTGGCAGAGGAAGGTGCTCGGAGATGGGCCCTATAAATATGTCAGCAGGACAAGCGAAGGCGAGCGCTGGAGCTGGCCCACAAATCTCTTCCCCCCCCCCCCCCCCCCCGGAGCCCACTCCGGCCACACAGCGCTGCCTTGTGAACCCCGGGGATGTGGGGGTGCCGGGGGATCCCCCCAAATACCCTCTCCTATGCAGCGCAAAAATGAGCTTTGGGGCTGGTAGATGGGGCGAGAAAATGCCGCTCTCCCTTCTCAGGGTATGGGGGTGCCCTCCCAGGACTTGTTGGGGGGCGGAATTTGGGGTGCCCCTCGGGGATTTGGGATGCCCCTCGGGGATTTGGGGTGCCCCCCGGGGATTTGGGGCCCCCTCGCAGCCATGCCACCCCAGCACAGGCAATGGGGCCGGCGGGGATGGATGACCCCCCGGGCGGGGTGCCGCCCCCCCACCCCGCAGGCCCCCGGCCCGGTGCGTTGCTCCCCGTTTGGGCTGGGCCGGGCCCGGGGTTGCGGGGGGAGAACGGGGACCCCCCCCCGGCGGGGCCGGGCGGGGCCCTTTAAAGCGGCGGGCGGTGGGAGGGGCGGGAGGCGGCGTTGCCGGGCGGTGCGGGGGGCGGCCGGGCAGTGCCGGCCCGCCGGGAGCCGAGCCGGGAGCCGCGCCGAGCCGAGCCGAGCCGGGAGCTCCGAGCAGCGGCCCGGGTGAGCGCATCCCTCCGGTACCGGATGGCGGTCGCCTTTGGCGGCGGGGGAGGGGGGGGAGGTCCCTTGTTTTCCCGGTTATTCCCCACCCCCCGTTTAAGGAACGGACACCCCCCCTCCCTCCCCACCCCCGGGCCGGGGGAGGGTCCCCGCTTGCAGCGGGAGAGCGGAGCCCCCCCCCCCTCCATCCCCCCCGGGGGAGGGTCGCTTCTGCGGCGCGGTGGAACCGGGGGGGGGGGTTGCTCCGGGCCGCCCCCTCCCCTCGCCGCCGGGCTGGGGCTCCGCACGGGCGGGCCGGGGGCTGCCGCCGCTACCGCCTTCCCCCCCCGGGCTGGTTCCTTCCCCCTCCCGGTGAGCACCGGCGCTGCTCCGGCCGGCCCCCAGCCCCGGTAGGGGGGGCGGCGGGCGGTGCTGGGGCCGCCCCGGGGCAGGCACCGCTCCGGGGGCGAGATGCCGTACCGGGGAGGAGAAACTCGGGGGGTCCCGGCGTTGCCCGGTTCGGGCCGGAGCTCCTGGGGGGTGGGGGGATGCTCCGGTGGGGGTGGGGACAACGCGCGAGACCCCACATGGATTTTTTTTTAATTATTATTATTATTATTATTTTTATTTTTTAATCATTATTGTTTGCTTGGGCTTCGCGTGAGGCTTGCAGGCTGCTTCGGGTGCTTTGCAAGGGCTTCCTCCTCCCTGCCAAGGGCAGAGCAGCACCGGTCCCGCCTGGGCAGCCAGTGCCTCCAGTTCCCGCGGGGCTCTGGGGACACCCGTGGGGCAACTGCAGCTCCTGAACTTCCTCCAGCTCTGGTGAGGCTGGGTTGCGTCACGTGAAGGCCTTTGGAAAGCAGAGGGACTTTCTCTGTGGCCCTTATTTCTAGTTTCTGCTGAAGCAGACGGTCAGGCTGGAGTATAACTGAACTGCGGCTTAGGGGTGAAACGAGCCTGGGGATGATTGCGCTCACGCCAGGGCTTGACAGTGTAAAACTTTGCCTTCCAGGCCCCTCTGAGTCGGTCTGGTCCCTCATTCCAGTGTAGAAATTCATCAGTTGAAGTTATGCGCTTGACCGGGAAGAACCGCGCTGCTGGCACCTCGGGGACCCTGTGAACTGAAACGGGAAAGGAGGTAAAACCGCTCTGTCCACCCAGCACCCTGCCCAAAATCCATGGCAGGCCCTGCCACTGCTCCTTTGAGTGGATTACTCAAACCTCCCCTCTGTGGGGATTTTTGGTTTGGTTTGCTGGGAGAGGGGTGGAGAAGGACCACGGTTGCAATTCTGGGCATCTGGGGCTGTGCTTTTAAACGGGGATTGTGTTCCTAAACCACCAGGCTCCTCTGAAACACTCGGCCCTCCTACCCTGGGGCCCTCGCCCATCGCATTTACTCAGACAGGTGGTTGTGTGCTGCCAGGAGATGGGCTTAGACGGGATCGCGAGCGCTCTTGGGGCTCCCCTCTTGCATTCCTCGGTGTTGCTTCACAGTGCCTCCCCATTGCAGCGCACCCCGGGGTGGCCGTTGAATAACTTATTTCTAAAAAAATTGCATAATTCTTGCAGAGATGCTCCAGCCTGTTGACGTGCATTTGAGAAGGGTGTGGGTTTGCCTGCCAGTGTCTGGTGTCTCGCCCAACACAAGGTGACCGTTTCCCCTGTGCCGTCAAGTGGGACAAGTCAGTGCTGGGGGCTGCAGGATGGAGCCCCTGCTCTGGGCAAGGATTTGGGGTTAAAATTGCCGCCTTCCTCAAGTGCGAGCCCCTCGGTTGGCTCAGGGGCACTGTCGTTGCTTGACCGCAGGGTTACCTTTTCTGGACGCTCCTCTTGACCATCAGGTCTGTCCCCTCTTCTCCTGGACTGGTGTGTGCACATCTCATGCACCCTCATGGCAGGGTGGTCTTGTCCAACCTCCTCTTGTCCTTCCTCCTTAGAGGTAAATCACCCATCTTTTCAAGATGAGGATGTTACTGGCTAACGCCCTTCCTCTTCCTCCTCCTCCTCTTCTTCTTCGCGTGGCAGGCAGAGAAACCCAATGATGGTTGCACATCTGCTGGTCTTGCTGAATCAGGCTGGCTGGGATGCCCCGGGGCGGTGCTGCCTTCCCTGCTCTTCTCCAGCCCAAAGGCCAGCAAAGCCGCTCCTGGCAGCGCTCCCCTCCCGGTGCACCCGTGTGTTGGTGCCCTCGCTTGCCCTTGGCCGGTTTCCCTGCCCGTAGATGCCAGCGAGGTGGTGGGATAAGGGTTGGAGACTTGTGCCTGGCTCGGTGCTCCGCTTCCTCGTGCGAGCGGAGAGCGGAGGCTGGAAGAGGGAAACTGGGGACCCTGCCACTGCGGGGAGCGCCTGGTGTGCTCCCTGCTCCCAGGAATTACAGGTTTGAATTCCAGCTGGCTCCGTCGCAGCGGAGAGGAGGAGAGGTTATCCCTAAAGGCAAGACTGCATCCCAAACCTGATTTTTGTTAAAGGGAAAACCAGAAGGGCTTGGAGAATCTGCTTGCTGGGGGAGCGTCTGCGCTGCTCGGTGCAAGGTCCGGGCTTGGGGTGAGACTCGACTGGAGCCCTGCATCCATCAACGCCCGCAGATGCTTGCCATGCTTCGGAGCGGGGGGCGGGCCAGGAAAGGGACCCGGTGTGCATCGGCTCCAGGATCCCATCGGGAAGACGGGAGCAGGTTTGTGCCCTGCTACGCCAGGTCCTGGCAGCATTTGGCACGCGAGACCCTGGGGCAGGAGAGGGGCTGCGATGGCAGTGCAGCAGGGCAGTGCCCTGGCCGGGAGCCCCGGGAAGGAGGGCTGGCGGAGAAGTCGGACACAGTCCGTAAATCCCTCCTGCGTGGTCGTGGCTGCCACGCTGGGTACGAAGCGCTGCCTGCCCGGGAGCTCCCCTGCATGGCGAAGGGAAAAGGGATGGTTGAGGCTGAATCTCCAGCCAGGGATGGCAGCCGTAACAGGGTGTTTTGGCATCATCTTGTTGAGGGGGGGCTTCAAAGCCCACTGGAATTTTTATGAGGTGTTTTGCTTAATACACCACTTAAGCAATTAGCAGCGATTGTAGCAATCCTGGGTAAGGCACGGGGTAGAATTGAATTTCCCAAGCTCAGATACCATTAGGCAGCAGTTCAATGCTGTTTGCAGGCGAGTATGAGACGGTGATGTGTATGGGGAATTACATCCGCAAAGTAAAGAAACATAATAAGAAAATTTCCTACAAACCTATGTAACTTTATCCCATGTTTATTATGTGCCATAATTGAAAAAACAATCTTGGGGGGTTTTCTGCCCTAACGAAGGGGGGATCCCCAGCAGTGAGCCAGGATGGAGGCACGCAGCGATGGCTGTGCCGTACCACATCGGGATGTACTTTGCTGGGCACCCTGCACCACTGACCTGCACAGCTCACTTCCCAAAAACACCCGCGGAGCCCCTCAATGGCATAGCAATCTACAGGGCAAGAGTAATCTCTTTAAAAGAGTTAGCACTTGTTTGGGGAATTGCAGTTGGGTTTATGTTGCGGGGCTTTTTCTTTAAATCCCCTGAGTTTCGGGTACATCCAGGGGTGGTGAGTGAGCAGCTAAATCTCCTGTTATTTGGCACGTCTTAATTCGGGAAGGGTCTGCCCTGAGGTACCAGGTCAGTAATTAATATGTAACACATGTGCGTGACACCGTGCACCCCGCTGCCACGTGGCACCAGTGATGGTCCAGGCTGGAGGTGGATGTGCAAATAGTTTTACAAGGGTGGGAAGCTGAGAGGAGAAGGAGGAGGAGGGTTTTGTTGTGGGCTGAGGGGCGGAAGGAAATCTAGGCTTAGTGAGGGAAACGCGAGATTGCTTGGTTGGGGACAGGGCTTCGGCCGCTCCTCTTGGGAAGCTCTGCTATTGTGGTGGTTAAAAATAGACTTTGGACTGGTTAGTCGTCTGTGGGAAGCTCCCTGGCCGGAGACAGGCAGGTGAGGTAGCACCTGAGGAAGAGGGAAGGGACAACAGTCTCTGACCTCCTTTACCAAAAGCTCTATTTTTTAAATTTTTTTTTTTTTTTTTTTTTTCAAGAAATTGCCAGTTTTTCTTTCGGGGCATTTAAGGGGTGTCTTTGCTTTATTTCCAGACACATCACGCTGCCTCCAAGCCCCAGGCTGCATTCATGATGTCCAGCTGTAGCGATACTTTGCACAGCATCGCATCACTGCACCCTGGGGTCCCCTTCCCCATGGGTGAGGTTGAGACCCCTCAGGTCCCATGCCGGTGTACCCGGATCAGCGGCGTGCTAAGTGGCTTGGGTGATGCTCCAGCCCTGTGCATGGGCTGGCAGCGTGGCTCCCTGCAAGCTGGATGGAATTACTCAGGGAAGAGATTATCTAAGATCTAGTGGATCTTGTCTATTAACTTGTCTTTATTTTCCAGCAGCTGTCAGCACGGGAGGTAAAATGTACACTGGGGGGATTTTGGAGGGGAGGGAGAGAAACAGCCATGTGATATGAAGTTGGTAAGAATAGCGGGAGATGGAGAAAAATCTCAGGTTTTGCTGGGGAACTCTCACGGGGCTGGGCTCTGCCTGGCTGCTCTGGGCAGACTGGCTGCATGTGGGAATGGAGAGCGTCTGTGTGTCCCCCAGCACCCAGGGGTCCCGGCCAGGAGCCGGTCCCCTGGCATAGGGTGAGCAGCGCTGGGGACTTGCTCAGTAAGTCAGCGGCAGGTGGGAGCTGCGTTCGGGCTGCGCTGCTGCGGGCAGGATGCGGCCCCCAAAGCCTGGTATATTTGCCGGAGCGTTGGTTCCTGTGGGGTTGGCATCAGGATGCAGAACTGGAGGATTGCAAGAAGGGGGGAAAAAAGGGTCATTTCTTGCCCATTTTGTCTTTTGAAGATGTCTCCCTTCAGCACCTGCGCCCTGAAACCCTGCTCTGGAAAACAGCCATCCAACGCTGTTGGGTGCTTTGGGGGCATCTGTTTTGAGAGCCGCTCCGGCTAATCCTGCGGCCAGAGGAATCCCTCATCAGCCAGCGGAAAAAGATCCGAGAAGCCTTTTTAGTCCGGACGAATGTTTTCTAGGCTGCAGGTGACAGGAGGACCCTGTGGTGCATCTGGGCAGGGAGTCAAAGCACACATTTAATGGGGGATTGGTTCAAGGAAGGTGGTTTGACCATTAAATTTGAGGCTAAAATGCTGTTCCATTAATATTTTAGTGGGATGGACAGTAAATGAGAGTAACAAAGATTGTTTCCACTTCTATCTGATTCAGGCAGCCAGTCTGATTTAAGATCTATAGGGTATAAATAGTACATGGAGCAATGAGGAGCGCAGAGAGCAATCAACTTCTCCCACCCCAGGGCTGTGGTGGGGATAGTAAGCGGGCCTGGAGGGGTGTGTAACACATAAGAGCAGATAACTTTTGCTTTTCTGCCCTACAGCTTTGTCTTCCTCAGCTCAGTCTCTGTGTGTGGTTAAAGCTCTAATGGGTCTTGAGAGCTGGGACCCTTCCCAGCCCCTCGAGGTGGCAAAGGAAGCCCCTGGTAGGAGGTCGCTTGGTCTTTGAATGCTTCAGGTGTCCGCTGTGGAAGCGGGGGACATCAGCTCCGTGGCCGACGGCATCCCCCATCCCTTTGGGCTCGCGCAGTAAGAGCAAAGATGACGCGCTTGCTTCCCTTCTGCCGTCAGCTCTGAGCCCCGTGTGCCGCTCACCCTGCCTTGGCATTCCCAAGGGCAGTCCCCATCCCGGTTTTAGCTATTTCCCCGTCTGCCAGGGGCAGGCAGTGCTTCGGGGCCGTACAGGCAGGCGCCAGGCTCCCTTGCGAGCTGCCAGAGGGGCTGCCTGCCTGCCAGGAGCATCGCCTCGCAGCCGGCTGCCGGGGGGCCGGGGAGGTATCGCCTTGCTCTTGGACCTGCTCGTGACTTGGGGATCTCCCCTGGCCCAGCACGCTGAGGTCAGGCGCTTTTCTGGGGGAGCAGGTGCCTGGGTTTCCTCGCGTCGTTCCCGCGGGATCGCCAGCCGGGGCTTGGAGTGGCATCGATCTTGCTGGAAACTGAGCAGCTTGCTGGGTCGGAGCAGCCGGGACCAAGCTGGGGACCTCCTTCCCCATGAGCCAGGGCTTCACCGCACACCTTTGTGTGGACCCTTCCTTCCTCTCCTGCCTTTCCCTGCTCCCGGCTGGGTGTGCACTTGGCCCTGGGAGCTCTCCCGTGCAGGTAGAGATGGAGGGATACAGGCTTGCCTCTCGCAACTTCCATCAGACAGTGGGTTTTTTCCCCGTTGAATTTTAGATCGCTTTGGCCCAGCCTGGCTGCGCTGCGCCGGGCGGAAGGGAAACATCTCTTTATTAGGGTTGTTTCCTTAAATAAAGCCCTCGGAGCAAGCGCTGGGCTGGCTGTTCTGGCTATCCCATGACGGGTGTTGCGCGTTCGGGTTATTAACACCTCATTAGATGTTGGTTCCTCCTCACGTCTCTGGTTCAGCAAATCCCAGTGGCTTTGTCATTGCTCCCTGACTCCTGCTTCACTGGAGACTTTTTTTTTCATGGTCTCTTGCACTTTGTGCTGACAGTTTAAATTTCATTTCTTCTTGAGGTCAGGAGCTTACTTCGACTTTCAGATCTTTCTACTTGTGTGTGCCGTCACGCATCCCCGGTGCAGGGGATGCATCAGCACAGCTTATTGGGAGATACTGTCATAACATCGCTGCCAGCGGCTGGCTCTTGCCTGCGATTGCAACCTGGGTTTCCACCTGGCCGATCCCCAGAAATCCTTTATTTTTTCCTTCCTTTTTAAACCTTGACTTGTTTTCCCAAGTGACAGCGGCAGCAGGGCACAGCTCTGCTCTGGGAGGTGTTTGGGGACCCGTGCAGGGGGGTTAGGAGCCCATCACCAGCCTGATGTCTTGGTTGCCATTCTGTGGCTTCCCTTTGACAACAAACCTCCTCGTTTTATATATTCGTATGTCTGTCCTCTTGTGTAACCCAGGCCAGGGACTCGAGGCTGTGGCCCGTGAGCCAGTTCTGGAGTCGGCAGATAGCACCTCCAAAGGGATCTGGCTCCTTCGAAAGGTGCCTGGGAGCACGCTGCAACCCTCAGTAAGATGGGCTGGAAGCGGATGGCCCTTGCTTTCCAAAAAGCAATCGCAGATTTGCTGCTTATTTTCATCTTGAGCTTATTTTCGTCTTCGCTTCCACTGTTCTGCCCAGGGATGCTGTCTGTGGCATGATAAGTTATTTCAAGAAGTGGGGCAGTGCTGTTGGTATGGAGGGGAGCGGAGGCACCGAGATTAAAGGTAAATCTATGCAGATAATTGGGAGCCTGTCTCCCGCTGAAATCAGGTGAATGCGTACGTGCCGGGGTGGGTGCCGGGGCGGCGATGGCTTTGCGGTCCCGGGGGGCTGCCCCCAGCCACCCCGCTTACTCCCAGCCTCCGTTGCTGGGTCCTGGCTGGGGGGCTCATGGACCCGCTCCGGGCAGGGGGGGTTGGAGACGCGGTGCAGGGTTGGTAAACCCCCCCACCCTCCCCCTGCCTCAGACCTGCCAGATGTCTCTCCTCTAGGCTTCATTTTTATAAATTGGCCTTTTAAAGTCTGTCATCCCCGTGCAGATGAAAGGAAGATGCTGTGATGCCTCTGCGTGCATGTGTCTGAGCCTGAGCCTGGCTGCAGTGCCTGGGTGGCGAGGCTTTTTGTTGGGGGCTTTATCTTTTTTGAAGTGCCTTTTATTTTTTTTCTTCTTTTTTTTCCTTAATCTCTCAGAGGTCGTTGCATCTTGGTTTGCCATCCGTCGGTTTTGGGCAGGCAGGCCCCACTCTGTAGCACTGGTCCTTCCTGGAGAGATGGATGGGGAGAAGCGTTCTTCCCCCCATCCGCAGTGGGGGGACATCACCAAAGCCCTGGGGCTCAACACTGGGGGCAGAGCTGAGCTGCTCCCTTCTGGCAGATGCAATTAAACCCATCGCTGTGGGGCTTTCTCTTCCCCTCTAAGCCCCTTTCTGTTCTTTTCCCTTGCTCTTGCCATGCCCGCTTGGATTGGCAGCAGGAGATTCCTTTTCACCTCCCTTTTCTCCCCAAGCCCAAATACTTCTGGCTCGAGGCTTGGTGCCGGGGCAGCTCCTGGGGCAGTGGTGGGGAGCCAGGGCTGTGAATTTTAAAGCCAAAGGGCGGTAGCCGCCGCCACAAGCTGAGTCTTTAAATTCTCTGCTTGGTGATGGATGGATAAGTAGGAATTGCATTTGCTGGGCGGGTAACAAACAGCTTTGCATTTTTCTGTTGCTTTCCTACTGTCTCTTGGGGAAATTCAGACACTGCTCCTAAACTGCAGGGATGGGTTTTTTCCCAGCTGGCATGGATCCCTGCGAGCAGGATCGCTCAGGTCTCTGGGAAAGCCCTGCGATGCTGGGGAGAGCCTCGCCGGGGATTTCTGCAGGGGCTGGAGCTCTGCTGGGGACTGGTGACGGCACTGCGGGGCATGGGGGGGCCAGCGCGGGTCCTCAGTGGCCACGTCTGTGCCCTGTCCTCGCCGCCTCCCTGGCACAGCCGGGGCACCGAGCAGCATCCCTGTTCCGAAGGTGGGAAGATGCTGCATGTCGGGGGCAGAGGCGCTGCTGAGGGAAACTGCGTGGTCCTTATGAGAGAGCAGAGAAGCCAAGCTCCCCCCGGTTCTGGCTCTCAAGCAGCTCAGGGTTTCTCTTTCCACTGAGCGCTTTTGTTGCCTGTGTGAGTTTCTCCCTGTTTGAGGGGGTTTGAGAGCCACTTCCAGGGATGGAGGTGCTGCCAGAGCACTCAGATGTTTCGTGCTGGTGGGTCAGGCAGTGTCACATCTCCGTAGGATTGTGCTGGGGAAATGGCAACCGGCTCCTGGCCACGGCTGCTGCTCTGGATCACAGCTTTTGGGGCTCGGTCCCTCCTGGGGTCTGGTGACCAACATGGTTGGGGTCTGGAGGACGAGGAGCAGGTTAGCCCAGTCCCCAGTCCCTGCCCTGATCCCGTGGCTTGTGCGGTTCATCCGAGCGGTAATTATTGGCCATGTAAGCTGCTGGCGGGTTACTGCACGTGATTTATTAGCAGGACTAATCCCTCGCCAGCAAAAGAACTGCTCTGTGAATGGAGAACAGCAAAATCCAGGGGAACTGTCCCGTCTTTCCTGAAGTCTGGCTCCCCGGCCACGGTCCCCTGGCACAGTCCCTGGCTGTCCAGTGCCGGGCAGGAGGCCCTGTGGAAGGCAGGGGTCTGGAGCATGGCAGCCGCAGAGACCGCAGGGCTCTATATTTGAGCCAGCTGAGGTGGATTAGCCAAACTGCTGCCCTCGGCGGGAAGGAGGGGTGCCTGGACACACAGAACACGTGTTTGGGGACGTGAGCTGAGCGATGCACCAGTTGCTCACTGGGCAAGGCTCACCGTCGCCAGCAGGCACCAGCCATCTTGGCACTGAGAGATGATTTTTGAGATGTGATCGCTGCTGGGGTCTCCCCGGGGAGGCGGTTCAAGCTGCCCAAAGCTAGGTTAAGAGGTTTGGGAAGTGCAGCGTAAGCACAAAGCTGGAGATGCACACATGCCCCTGCGAGTCCCACGGCCACTGGGAGAGAGACCAATGTGGAGGTCGGGCAAAGTGGTGCTTCTCCCATGGGCGTGCAGGTCTGGCTTTCAGCTCCCTTCAGCTTCTGGTGGGCTCCTGGGTCTGGCTTCTGGTTTTGGTTTTTTTTCCCCCCCCCCCCCGTACCCTACCAACTTGTTGGCCTCTGAGGACCTGTCTGGGGGTTATCTGTTATGCCATGGTGCCTGATGTTCAGCCAGGAGGGTGAGGGGCAGGGGCTGAGCTCCCACGCAGCTCCAGCAGCTCAGCTCAGTCTGACAGAGATGTGACCAGACAGTGAGGGCTCGGCCGTGGCAGGGGGACACGAGAGCAGCACCTGCCCCAGCAGAGATGTCACCTGGCCGAGGAGGGTCTGGGCTATAAAGCCTGGGAACAAGCAGCTCTGGCAGATCCACTTGAAGAAGCAAGATCTGTGTCTATTCTAATGAGTGTCTCTCAAAAAAAAAATAAAAATAAAAAAAATAATTGGTGTGGCAAAGGTTGAGGGCAGAAATACGGATGGAGAAAGAGAAGGACCAGCCGCTGGGTGCAGAGGGGAGGGTGCCACCCTGGGCACCCATGCAGGTGCCACTGGGATGCCCGGTGCTCCCTCACCCCGTGGGAGAGCTGCCGCTGTGCCCAGGCAGAGCACACAGGCGAGAGAAACCCTGAAGGCGAATCCCCCTGGGCTCCTCCGGTCGGGGACTCCTTAGCGGTTTTATGAGAAATCAATAATGCTTTTGCATGGTCATAATCGTAAAATAAGTACAATTTATGGCTGCTGCCGGGGCCAAGATTTTTTTCTAGCGTAGGAGGTGGAGAGGGAACGGCACAAAAACGCTTTCCCATGGCGCTTCCGTGTACACCGGGCGTGCAAACTGGCTCCTATATCGTGGCGGGGGGGGAGACCCCCATTTGGGGAGGGGACACGGCATGGCCGCACAGGGTGGGTTGCCCGTGTCCATGCCCACACTCACGCTGTCCCCTTGCCCCCGCAGCCCGCCGGCAGGTGGAATGGGGCAGCCATGAACGGCGATGCCCTGTGCCAGGAGCCCTCCTCCCCGCTCCCCGACTGGAGGGAGTTCTGCGAGCTGCACGCCCAGGCAGCCGCCGTCGACTTCGCCCAAAAGTTCTGCCAGTTCCTGAAGGAGAACCCCCACTACGACACCCCCGGGGCAGAGACCTCCTTCTCCCACCATTTCGCCGCCAACTTCTTGGACATCTTCAGCCTGGAGGTCAGCCGGGTGTTCGTGTCCGACTCCCCCACCAAGTACAACATCGTGCCCTTCGTGGGGCTGCAGAACTGCCACGTCCCCTACGGGCGCGAGGTCACCCCGAGGAAGGAGGAGACATCCACCGAGTCCTTGGACAGCATGGACCCCCCGTTGGGTGCCGGACGGTACCTGAGCCCGGCCCAGCAAGCGCAGGCACGCAAGGTGTCCTCCTACGGCCAGTCCCGCAGCTCGGAGGACGTCTCCATCCACGCTGCCGCCAAGCCCAAGTTCAAGAAAGGCTTCTCCCTGAGGAACATGAGCTTGTGTGTGGTGGATGGTATGAAGGAGATGTGGCATCGCAAGTCCTCTCCGGAGCCGGGCGCCGAGGCTGCCCCGGGCAGCCGGAGAGCCGAGAGGGAGCCGTGGCCGGCCGGGGGCAAGGAGCCTGGTGACCCACGGGAGAAATGGACCCACAAGCTGCGCCTGTCCAAGGTGCCCTCCTCCAAGGTGGAGCTGGTGGACATCCAGAGGGAGGGGACGCTGCGCTACATGGTGGCCGACGACACGAACTGTGTGGGGAGCTCGCAGTGGCAGAAGTGCCGCCTCCTGCTCCGGAAAGCGGTGAAAGTAGAAGGAGAGAGGTTCCTCCTCGAGTTTTATGTCCCTCCAAAGGTAAGTCCTGGATTTTCTCTGCTGGTGTTTTTCTGAGCAATTCAAGCAGCAGTTGGGCTTTGCTTGAGGCTTTTCTTATTTCCACTGCTGAGCGGGGATGAAATCCAGCTCTGGTCCGGAGGGAGATTTGGTGCCGTGTGGCTGAGATGTGAATAGACAGGACAACGTGGTTGAAACCCATCCAACCTGCAAGCCCTGATTGCTGCTGTTCACCAGGGCATAGCCCCCTTCTTCCCCACAGCCCTTGGGAGAGATGCTGAAGCCTCTGCCTGGTCCTTTGGCCCCCAAATATCAGCAATCTTGGTAGAAAAGCTCATTCCCCCATCAAGACGTGGGGTGTCCAGGCCATCCAGAGGGTTTTTTCTCTTCCCAGTGTGTTGAGGAGACATGTGATTGACCAGTGGCTCATGCAGCAGCAGTATGGCTGGGATCGCTGCCTGGGCTTTGTGCTTTAGACCTCAGAGGGCTGCTAGTCCACTTTCTGAAAGCAGGTTTGTTTTGGGTTTTTTTTTCTTTTAAAAATAATAATTCGTTTGGAGTAATTTTACACCTGCAAGGCTCCCCCCAGTGTAGCTTGTAGTGATGGGGACAGAAGGCACCAGTGATACCCTCCGGGACTGCAGCATCACTGCCACGGGTGGGTTTTGCAGCTCTCCTCCCAGACAGGCACAGCTACGTACCCTCTGGGCAGAAGAACACTGATTATTATTGTTATTATTACCCACAATATCACTTTTCCTTGCCTGCACCTGCTGTTCTTCTGTAACTTCAATGAAAGCTTCAAAAGCAGGAGCCGGTTTTCGTTGCGGCGTGTCCTCGGCACATCCTCCCTCCCCTTCTCACACGCGTCCCCCCTGCACATGATGGAGGGAAACATCCCTGTTTCCCTGGGGGAAAGGCTGAGCGGTGGAGCGGTTTGCCCAAGAAATGTAGATTCTGAGACCTTCAGTCCCCTTCTCGCCGCAGGACCGCCTTTGCTCCTGGGCTCAGCGAAGGGATGCCTTGCACTGCCAAACCCTCACCTGTGCTAACGCCGTGCTTGTGCCTCACCTGGGCTGGGTGTTCTCCTCTCTGAAGAGCACAGGGCAAATAATAAGCCGTTCCCTGGGGTGTTACTAGCTGTATGTGCTGGTAATGAAATCTCCTGTTATTTAAATACCTAGGGAAGACAAATCTCATTTACTTCATCTTCTCCAGGACTTTCCTGCTTACGTTTCAGTCCCTGGTAGCAAAGCTGGGCCAACGCAAGCCCTCGTGCCAGGCACGCACCCGGGGCTGCTGCTCCATGGGTCTTGATGTGCTCTGAACCTCTGGTAACCCTCGATTTGGTAGAGAGATGGATCCATACATTATACATAGGGACAGCAGGATATTTCATATTTTTAAACAGCATTTTCTATTTTTTGAGGCCAAAATGAACCTTGGCACTGTTGGTGTTAGTCTGTGCCTCTCGCCTAACTGTCACATCTTTCCTGATAAAATGTAAAACATGAGTTTAAACTCAAGTGGATCTCTCTATAGAGCTGCTCAGCACTGGTACGGATGGCGTGCATCGCTGGTAGCTGGCTCGGGGGGCTTCCTCGGCCCAGGGACAGCACGAGACCTGGTTGGAAGGAAACCACCGTGTCCCTGGCACGATGCACGGAGGATCCGGTGAACCCGGTGGGTACAGGCTGCGTGGAGCAGTGCTGGCCATACCAAAGGGACAATAAACGCAGGTTAAAATGAAACAACTTCTGCTCTTAGAACATTTAAAAGAGTGCTCATAGAGGCATTTTTTTTTTTAATGTATCTTGATTTGCCTCTAAAAATCAATTTTGAAATTATTTTATGGCAACTTTTATGAACATTGTCTGCTCTTCTGTTATAATCACACCCTGCTTTGGTTTGCATCTTTCTCCCCTCATCCCATCTTGCCTTCCATCTGGCAAACGATTCAGCTGTAAAAGTGGCACCAGCCTGGCACAGCTGGAGGAAAACAGTTTCTTGCTTCAGCAGCCCACAGCACTGTTTTTGTGTAGGCCCTACAAAAACTATGGTCACGTCTTTAAATCTTTAAAGGGAAGAGCCTTCCTGGAGAATACCCTTCTCTGGCTCACGGGTGAATTAACACCCTATTTTATTTCCTTTCGAAGCAGCTGCCTCTTCCTTTTTGACCTTCTCCTGTGCAAACACCGAAATGGAAAAATTCCCCGGGGCAGGGCTGAGCCCCACACGGCCGAGAGGTGCCTGGAGGCAGCGCTGGGGCCCTGGGGCTGGTGGAAACGAAACATCCTGGAGGGGAAAAAGCAGTTCCTGTTCTATCTTGGATTATTTATTTTTTCCCCCCAAAAAAGGGAACTGAACCCACTGTAGGTAACGTGCAGCCCAGTGCTCATCACCGGCCTCGTCCCATCCCGTGCGCCCAAGGTACCAGGAGCAGGTTTCGGTGACTGAATTGCATCTCTGCTTCCTGCAGCCACGATTCTCCAAATCCCGGAGGGGACCAGCCCCCGGGAGCAGCTCCGTAGGCTCCTTTGGAGGGATTTGTTATAATTAAAACAAATATCTGGGGAATTTGTTGCTCAGCAGAGACTTCAAGTGGGAGGCACCAGGTCCTGCCCCCCCATCGAGGCTCCGGCGGGTGCCAGGGTCCCCGGGGGAAATTCATTTTTCTTTATTTTAATGTAATTAAAATTCCCTGCATGGCTAAGGCTGCTGCGTCGTAGCTTCTTGATTGAAATGCTGCTCCTGCGCTGCATAAACGGGGAGTCTTCCTGGGCTGCTTTCTGCATAGGAACTGTCCCCCATCAGATAGCACATCTCCATCGGGAGAGGGTTTATAAAGGAGAGAAATAAGTGGTCTTGGCAGAGCTGGCATATCAGTCTGCGCTGGAGCAAGGAAGAGGTTTGGCAGTTAAATGCACTAACCTCCCTATCTTCCACGGGGCCGCCTCTTGGTTTAATTAAAAGAGCTTGGAGTTATCAGGCACATGAAGGAAATCAATGCGGTTTTTTCCCCCCCCTCTGTAATAACCGTGCAGGCTGAGCCGCGATCTTGCCTCTGAGAGCCATGCTGCATCGTCCCCTGGGAGAGTTTGATTCAATTGAGTGACTTTTATTTATCGATTTCTTTTAATTTTTTCTTTGTTTTTCTTTTCCCAGGCTTCCAAACCCAAGGTGAGCATCCCGCTGTCGGCCATCATTGAGGTCCGCACCACCATGCCATTGGAGATGCCCGACAAAGACAACACCTTCGTCCTAAAGGTGAGAGCAGGGCGACAGCAGTGCGTATTCCGACGGGGAACCCATCCGTGCTCGCATCCAGCCCCCGCTGCAGGGATGCTTAGTCCCCAAGGGGATCGTTGCCTTGGTTTTCGGAGCTGAGACGCCAACAGCTCTAATGTTCCCTGCGGGATCGCTGCCTCCCCTCCCTGAGTTGTGCGTGTCGTCGCCCCCCCTCCAAAATGATGCAACCTCCACCTGATGCCCAGGTATTTTGGGATCGAGCTGTTTGCCTGACTTTCACCGTGAGGTTTTCTTCTCCGTGTCACCAGGAGACGGGTTAAATTAGTGTCCAGAGACAACCTGCAAGGGGAAGCGCTCTTTGGTGTGGCTGCCTGTGGTTTTGTGACTGCCGCTGCCCCGGATCGGTGGCATGTGGTGGCTGTTTCATTGACACGGGGCGATGGGAACGGCTGTGTGGGGCCACCGAGGCCCTGGGGGTCAACCACCCCATGCAAGTCTGGGGGCATGAGCAGAGAGTGAAAGTCTCTCTCTCCCCAGAAAGAGTTTCCATATGATGCAATTAATTAGCTTAATGCTCCCTCCTGCTCTGCCGAAAGGCAGCAACCTGTCATGGCAGAACGGAGCTGAATTTCACAGGGTCCCAGCTTGGGGCGTGATGTGCTGCCGTGATGATGGACATGTTGTTGAAGATAGTGTTTCTCTCCAGCTAATGAGGCTGTGCCTCCCCGCTTGTACTAACGGACTCGTGTTCTCCATCAGAGCTGTTGGATGTGCCTGGTTGGGAGGTAGCACGTGTATGTGGGGGAACACCAGCATTTTGAGGATTTCTGTGTCCTGCCTCTGCTAAAAAACCACGTCTCTCCCTGATGCTTCTCCCTAAAAGCGTGTGGCAAAGGCAGAGCGGAAAGGCCAGGCTTCCCGGCTGAATGCACCTGCTTAAAAGCTTAGAAAACTGTGAAAGCAGAGGAGGGGAAAAAATGGAGCTTGGCTTCGTGAAAGCCCCCAAGCCTGGTAGCCTGCCTGGCACGCGTTCCTGCAGGAAATCCCTTTCCACCAAACCTGGCTCCTTATAAAGCTCCCATACCTTCTCCTGACAGCCTCCTCCAGGGCATCCTCCCTGCCCCAAGGGCTTCTTGCTGTTCAACCTCAACCTCTGCTGCGGTCGGTGTCCACAGTGGACACAAAGGATAATACAGCTGTTGTCTTCTGTGCTTCAAAGACCAACCTCATGCATTTTCTCCTCTCCAGACTGACCAGCCCAAGGTCCTCCCCGCTTTCCTTGTGGGATCTGGAGAGAGAATACCCCAAAATGTACATGGTGCTGTGGCCAGGAGCAGATGGGAAGGATTGCTGCTTCTTTGGTTGCTTCTCCCTTCTTCTTCCTCTTTATCCAGCCCAAGTTGATCCACTTGCTTTCTTCGTACCCTGATGATGATGTTGACTCATACGCAGCTTGTGGGCTGGTGTAACCCCTCGATGCTTTTTGCAGAACTGCTTCAGAGTCGTGGTTCCCCAGCCCAGACGCCCAGAGTGATCAGTGTGAGCCCAAAGCTCGCCTGTGTCCTTGTGCTGGAGGCTGGTTTCAGCTTTTTCTTCCACCAAGCATTTCTCAGCTTCAATGAGTTCATTTGAATTCTTGCCTCATCCTTCAACACACTTGCAATGCGGTGTCATCCATGAATTGATTAGGCATCCTCACTTTGCTTTTGTCCTAATCGTTACTGAAGAGCAGCACACACAGAAAGAGTCCTTGATGTGAAGGGGCTTCTGAGCATATCCCTCGGCTTTGATCGTTAGCCATCGATAACCTGTTAGCCGTCGATAACTGCTCTTGGAATATGGCTCATCAGCTACTTCTGATCATGTTTTCTAGATCTCCTTACAAGAGTCATCTTAACCACGTCTTGCTACCCTGCTTGCTGAAGTGTCACAGCAGTGTCCGAAGCGTGGCCAACGCCAAGGATGTGACGCTGCTTCTCCCCATCCCTGGGGCTGTCACGAGCACGAGCAGATGCGTTTGACAGGGTCTGGTCATGGCAGATCCCTGCTAGGGGGGAATTCAGCTCCAGGATGCTTCTTGGGTGCCTGTGGAGGGTTGGTTTCTCTTGCTGCTGGAGGAGGGCTCTGGGCTTGCCCTCTTCCCATCTTTTGGAGCCAGACATGCTCTCTCCGCTCCCACCGCTAACAGCCCTGCGACTGCTTCAGCCATTTCCTTAATTACCCCGGGGAACGCTCCAAACCCCGCCTGTCTGAACACGCCTGACCTACCAGGTACCCTCAACCCTGCTCCTGCCCTGTTCTGGCCAGGGTGCTTACCCTGCTACGGGGTTAATTGATTGCAATCGATCCTTTGAGTTACCCGAGGCAGTGAACACAGCATTGAGCCCATCTGCTGGCTTCTCATCTCCTGCTGCCTCTCTCCTGCCGTTCCAGCCGGCCTTTGCCCTCCCCTCCCGGCTGTCGGTGCAGGATGCTTTTCCTTTATTCCTGACGTCCTTTATTATTTGTAGCTCACTTTCTGCCCCAGCCCTTCTTGCTAGGACATCTTCCTGCTGCTCTTTTGCATTCCCCCTTTGCTGGCTGGACTTGCAGAGGGGGTGAAAAACCCCTCGGTGTCGGGGTATGGATTAAAGGGGCAAGAAAGGGAGCTGGCTGCCGTGGTTTCCCTGCTGCCTTCCCGTGTACGGGGCTAGTGTCCAGCCTGATCTCAACCTTTGCATGCAATGTGCCGCACTCTGGCAGGTTATGATGGGCGGAAAAGCCCCTGCCTTGTTCAGGGAGGCCACGCTGGAATAGTTTCTATCAAATTGCCTAAAAATTAGCAGGCAGCATGTCCCCACCGCCTGTCAGACACCAAGTACATGCATTTTTTTCCATTGCACAAGCAGGCACTTGCAAAATACCCAAGCCCTGCACGTGCTTTGCTTACTGTCATGCTCTGCGTGAGAGAGCAGCCCGTCTGCCACGCCAGCTTCATGCATTGCCCTCAGAATGCCAGAGAGGCTCCTTTGCTCTGGTTAAACAAACAGAGGGAGGGATCTTTGCTGCTCACCTCCGCTTCTGCTCAGGGCAGGATCACCCATGCACAGCCCTGGGCTGCAGCAGGGGAGCAGGTTGCTGCTTGGCCCCAGCCCAGGCGCTGGGCACTGCTCCCTGCATGCCCTGCTTATTTTCAGGACAGTGATTCAGTTGTTTGTGATTAATTTAATTTGCTAGGAGGTTGTCTCAGCTGGCAATGCGATACCCTCCTGGAGTCAGGGCTGCCTCACCACCTCGGGAACGCGATGTATAAGGGGTCTGGGAGGGATGCGGGGAAACCTGCCAGAGGCACACAGCATTGCATGGCGTGGCTTCTGAGACCTGCTGCTCTGTTGCTGATGTGGGGGCTTCTGGGTCCTCCCTGGCCCCAGAAAGGCCCAGCTCCTTTGGGCTTGCAATTTTGGAGGCTCTTTTGCATCCTGATTTTTATTTTTTTTTTTTCCCTGTTAAAGTGGGTTTCTCTCCCACCCTGTTGCAATCAGAAATCAGAAGCCTCATGGACCAGCAGGCAGAAAAGATAACAGAGGAGAGGTTTTAAATGCCTGGATTTAGGAGTCTGGCAGGATTTGGGGGCAGAAAGTAGCATGGCTTCTGCTGTACCTGTGCAGAGCTAGTTTTTGGGGGACACTGAGGCTCCCCAGAAGCGAGGGATGCTGTCTGTGCTGGTGTGTGGTGCCATGCACCCCCGATGCTGCCAGCCAGGTGTGGTTTTGCCACGGAGGCTGTAAAAATCTTGTGATGCATTTGCTGATAACGACGGGGTGGGGATTTTCCTCTGAGCCCTGACTTTGGTCAGTGGTCACGCTTGGACACACCAAAGCATCTCTGTGGGTCACCCCTCGGCATCCCTTTGCTGGGATGAGGCAGACAACTCTCCTGTTCAACCAAGGTGCTGTTTCATAGCAGCAGGTGAATGTGGGGGTCCAGCTGGGTTATGGGGTGTGCTTTGCCCTGGGGTGGGTGGCAGGACCCTGGCACAGCCTGACACTGTCCCGCATTGCCTGCAGGTGGAGAACGGGGCTGAATACATCCTGGAGACCATCGACTCCCTGCAGAAGCACTCCTGGGTGGCGGATATCCAGGACTGCATTGACCCTGGGTAAGGCTCGCTGGAGGAAGATGCTGTGGTGCCCTCACCACCAAGCACGGGTTGTTACCCCTGATGCAATTTTTGCTACTTGAGTTATTACAGAAAGTCCCTGACTCACGCCAGCAGAAGTCTGGAGGCAAAGTTAGCAGCCTGTGTGTGTCAGAGGTGCAGCCTTGCAGGGCACTGGCTGCTTGCTCACCCTTTCCTGCTCTGCGTCGTCTCGGCCAGGCAGAAGCAGGTGACCTGGGAACGCAGTCCTCAGCACGGGAAGCTCCTAACACCTGCCTTCTGAAGGTTTTATACTGTATTTGAGCTATTTTCTATGCCTTTTTCCAGTCCAGCATCCATGGTATATTTAAGATTCTGCTGGCTAAATTGGTTTATTTATGTTTCTATCACTGTGGTATTAATGCTGCCATTGGAGTCATGACAACCCTACCAAAACTTCTCATCTGCTTTTTCATCAGCCCATGCGTTGGGTTACACTGTAGGAAGGTTTGCGTGCCCGGTGCTGCTGCCCTTCAGCTGGCTCAGACAGGCCCAGTCCTGGGGAGGCAGGATCAGCCCAGGCGCTCCCCAGGCTCCAGGGAAACCCTGGCACTGCCCTTCTTGGCACAATTCTGGAAAAATAAGGTGTCCAAGCTTGCAGAGGTGAAAACCTCGAGCAAACCTGGAACAGGGGCTTGGAGAGGCTCCAACTGCCCCCAGGCTGCCTTTGCCCCCTTCTGCTGGAGAGATGCAATTTGGGCACTGCGGGTTCAGTCACTGTGGAGGCTGCATCTTGCAGGGAGGATGCACTAAATGCACTCCAGATCTGTGGTCCTTCAGGTCCTTTTGCTGTTTTTTTAAAACATAGAATTCAAGAAGCGAAGCTGAGGCTGGGCCGCTGATGGAGGCGAGGCTGGGAAACGGCCCTTTTTTTCCCACTGCATGTTTCAGTGCCGGTTTTCCAGCCGGAGCCAAGCACCTCGGCCATGCTCGCCTCAAGCCGCTGCAGAAACTGCCGGCAGCCCTGCACCAGCCCCTCGCTCCACCGCCGGCAGCCTCCCAGCCTTTTATGTTTGCTTAGCACCCAGCGCAGTCCCGCTTTGGCCTCCGGACGTGACTGTAAAGCAAATAATAATGAACTCCAGAGCAAATAATAATGAGCTGTTTAATACACCGACACACACGCCTGGTGCCAAGAACGAATTTTCAATCAGGTCCCGATGCTTTTGCCAAGGGCTGCACGCTGGAGCTGCTGCGTGAGCGCCCGTCGACGGCTTTTCTGCAAAGCGCTGTTGGTTTTGGTTTCCTTCCTCCCTTCTTGTTTTTAACCGGCTGCAGCTGAATGACTCCCAATGGCTGATTCACTTACTGGCCGCTAAATAATTCAGCAGCTCCCTCGTGAGCTGTTACCGCTAACGCAGCCGCTTCCTCGCTGCCTGCACCCACGTGGCTGCCGTTAAGCAAGAGTAGCCGAGTGCTGCGGGCAGCTCCGGCAGTGCTGGGCTCTGGCCGGCGGCCGGGATAAAAATAGGCTGTGGAGCAAGTTGGGGGGCTTGCGCAAGAAGGGTGCTGAAGTGCACGGGCAGGGGTCGGGCAGTAGGGATGCTCTCTGCAGGGGCCACACTACTGCGGCCCCCCCTTGGTCTGTTCCCGCTCACTGTCTCGCTCTGGGCCTCCCAGCTTGGTTTTTTGGTGTCTTTTAGGGGCGTAATTCCTGTGGGTTGGTAATTCCCTTTGCAGAAGGTGAAAGCGAAAGCGCCCTTGGGTGGAAGTCGGTGGTGGGAGTGTGTGTGTGTGTGTACTGATGTCTTGCAAAGCAAAGCGCTGAAAGTCAAGGTAACGTTTCTATCCAAACCAACAAGGTTGCAGCAAAATACTGCAGCTAGGACTGACCAGCATGACCCACACAGTGAAGGCTTTCAAGGGTTTAATCCCTCCCACGCTGGTTTCTCACCCCAAAAAAAGCCATGTTGCTTTGCCAGCCACTGCCTCTTGATGCTGTGGGTGTTTCTGTCCGTGGCAGCCCCTCCGGGAGGAAGCGAGGAGCATTGGGATGTGGTCCCGGATCACAGCTGGAATTTCATTTGGTTGAGTCCCCATCACGTGCCTGTGAGCGGAGGTGCCATGCATGCATGTCTCTGCAGTATGGCAGCCGGTGCGTGACCGTCTGCTCTGTGCTCTACCCCCAGGGACAGTGGGGACGACATCGAGCTGGCGTCCTGCGCACAGGGAGCTTGTCTGCCAGGCAGGGTGTCCTCCTGCAGCTGCGAGTTCCTGGCTGACGGTAAGGACCTACATCTCGGAAAAACACCCGCCGGGGAGGGTGGGTGTCTCTAGGTGACAGCTCTAGTTTGGAGGGGGCCAGATCCTGCCAGCAATAAAGTGGAGGAGCCTGAAGCGGGTGCTGTGGGGATGGATCTTTCTCTGTCCATCGCCTTCCTGTTCCTCGCACTTGCCCCCACCCTGGGGAGGTGGCCCACCCGTGTTGAAGACATTGATATTGCCCCTGTACATCATGGTATGTGCAGAAAATCAAGTCCCTGTCTGCAGGCACTGGGGTCTTTGGGTCCCAACGAGCAGCCTCCACCTGCACAGCCCCACCTCATCTCTATGCCAAGACACATCCGTGCCTCCCATCCCGGTTGTGCCAGGGGAAGGAAACCTGGCACAGGCTGAAAGGGAGTCCCCCAAGCTGTGGCCAGAGCCATAACTTAGCCCCGAGATGTCCCCAAGAGCCAGGGGCGCTCCAATGCGGTTGCCTTTTGAGCAGGACAGCCCCCAGCCTTTTCCAGCAATGGTGGGTGATGCTGAGCCATGAGCCCATCCCTCTGTAAATTCCCTTCCAGATGTGCCCAGGCCACCAGACAGATGTGCTCTGCCCGGCGCTCACACCACCGCCACGGCCACTGCCGTCCCCGCGCCCCACAGCCGGGGCAGGGACTCCCTGGGAGAGCTCCTCACCCACGTCCCACTGGAGAGCTTTCTGCAGACGCTGGAGTCCGCCCCCGCCGCCGGCGGGCATCTCACAGGTACCGGGATGCAGGATGTGGCCCCAGCCCTCGCTCTTAGGGGTGCACAGAGGGAGAGGAGGAAGGGGTGGGAGAGGGTGGTGATGTCTGGGTGCTCCCTAAAAACCTGCTGTTCCTGCGGACAGGGGATGACAGCGAGGCGGAGGCAGAGATCAACCTCTCCGATTTCCCCTGGTTCCATGGGACTCTTTCGCGGATCAAGGCGGCTCAGCTGGTGCTCTTTGGGGGTGCCCGGAGCCACGGCTTGTTTGTCATCCGGCAGAGCGAAACGCGGCCGGGGGAGTACGTGCTGACCTTCAACTTCCAGGGGAAAGCGAAGGTGGGTGTCCTCTGCTTCTCCCTGAAAATTAGTGCCAGCCCTGCCCTGCACCCCGGGCTCCTTACTGCCCTGTTGGGACTCTGCGAGTAAGTGGACGCCATGCAGTGACCCCAAACACGGCAGCTCTGTGGAAAGCTGCTGCACCCTGGCAGGGCATCCCTCGGGACTACCTGCCCTTGTCCCCCAAGAGCCCTCTGCACCCTGCCCAGCCCCTTCAGCATTTTCCCAGCTGGAGCAGTGCCTGCTACATGGGCATAAGGTTAAACACCCCATAGGAGCCCAGCATAGCCTGGCACTTCATCCCCTGCCCTCTTCTTGTCCGCTCCATGTCCTGAAGTACACGGATGCACTATAAAAAAAACAACCCATGTATAGTTTTCTGCTGGGTCCCTTTTCTACCAGAGGGCACACACTACGAGGGCTTGAGGTATAACTGCCTGTTCTTGTCACCTGTCCCGCAAGAAGTAGTTCAGGTGGACTGTGGGCTTCCCTAGGCTGTCTGTGTCACCAGGATTGGAGTTGCAGCCCCCCTGGCTGCACCCAGCTGCTCTTCTCTGGCTGCTTCTGTACAGTGTTCATCACCAGGAGGGAATAAACTTCTCCCGGGGCTGCAGCAGGTGGGGTTTCGCAGGTAACGCCCTGTAGCAGGAGACCCTCCCAGCCAGGCGGGGAAAAAAAGAACAGCCCTATGTTACGAGCAAACCTCCCTTGGCTGATGGAGGCGGCTTCTTCTGCTGATTGCAAGGTGAATCTCACCCTTGCAATCCCCAGCTCACCCGCTGGCCCTCTGCACTTGCAGCACCTCCGCCTGTCGCTGAACGAGAGCGGGCAGTGCCACGTGCAGCACCTCTGGTTCCAGACCATCTTCGACATGCTGCGCCACTTCCACACGCACCCCATCCCCCTCGAGTCGGGCGGCGCGGCCGACATCACCCTCCGCAGCTATGTCGTGGCCCAGAGCCCGCTGCCCGGTAGGTGCCGGGGTCGGGCAGGGGCACGGCTGCACGTGGAGGGTTGGACTGGAGCTTGGGCTGGGATCTCGCACGGACCTAAAAGGGACCGATCCCTGGGATTCCCCCCACCGACCCCCTCCCTAAAGCTGCGCCCGTGCTGGTGTGCGTGGCTCTGGAGATGCACCGAGGTGGATGTTATCCCACGGAAGGTGGGCAGGGAGGACCATGCAGCAGCAGGGCAGTGCCGGGGTGACCCGTGTGTCCTTGGCTGTGGGTGTCAGTCCCCTGGCTCGGGAAGGAGAGGAGCAGAGGGGTCTGTGGGACTCGGAGCATCTTGCTATGCTGGGAGAGGGTGGGCAAGGAGGGTTGGGGAAGGACAGGATCAAGGATGGAGAGGGTGAGCCAGGGAGAAGGTGGGTGTGGGAAGGTGCCGGCGAGGGAGAGGGGGGGCCAAGCCCCCAGGCAGCATTGGAGGGGTCAAGCTCCTGTCTCCCTTGCAGATGCCGGCCCCCTGCCAGCCCTCGTGTCACAGCCGCCAGGCTGCCGGGTCGACCTGCCGCCTCCGCACTACTTCTGCAGCACAGCACCCGCTGGCCCGCCAGCCCCACCGCCTGCCGAGGGGGTGGCCGTGGCCCCCGCTGTCACCGTCCCCGCACCCTACCACCGCCTGGAGGGTGCCCTGGGCCCCCGGAGCCGCAGCGACAGTGCCGAGCGCCGGCCAGAGCCCCCCACCACCAGTGCCGAGGACTACCACGAGGCTGACGGTGCCCGGAGCCGGACCCGGGCAGTGGAAAACCAATACTCCTTCTACTGAAGCCCCCACGCCTGGGGGCTTGGATGGTGGGGGGATGCGGGGCACCCATGCCCCTCACCACTGCACCAGCCTCACCACCTCCTCCTGCCACCACCAGCAACCTAGCCGGGATGTCCTTATCGCTCCCTGCTGCTTTTAGGAGCCGTGTCAGCGGCAGGCGATGTCCTGGCTGGAGCCGGCACCAGCCCCGAGGCTGGGGCAGTGCTGGGGGTTTGGGAGGCTGAAAGGGTCAGTGCCATTTTGGAGCTTGCAGCCTCTTCTCTTTCCCTCCGGACTAAGAGCTCTTCTGGGGCCAAGCCGGGGTCCCTGCATCTCTTCCCCAGGGATGCCCATCGTGAGATGGCAGCCTGAAGCTATGACGGGCTCCATCCTCCAGCCAAAGCACCTTGGCACGTCCCCTCTGGGGTGAGAGCCCAGTATGGCCAACATCCCTTCTGACATCATTGCCCTGCAAATCAGTTGCCAAGGGACTGTGGCATTTTGGGATGACAATGGAAGTGGCAGATCCCTATGCCGAGGCTTTTCTCGCACACATGGATCTGTGAGCCTGAGAGGGCACTGCTGCAGAGGCATGAGGGTTTATCCAGGCTGGCTTTCAGGCTCCCTGAGGCATGTGTTTCCCACCCTCTGCCAGGAGAAGATTTTTTCCAAAGCTTAATGAATCGCATTCAAGGAAGGCTTTTCCTGCTGTCCTGCCATTTCTGTTCCTTTGTCCTTTCTCTCCTTGTTGTACCTATGGAGAGTCCCTAGATAACCCCTTTCTTCCTCCCTCTCTTCCTTGCTTTTTCAAAACCTAAGCTCTGCAAGGGCATCAGCTCAGCCTTCTGCCTTCTCTCTACCGCAGCCAGGCAATATTTTCCACTGCTCAAGGCAAACCTTGAAAAATATGACAACACCCATGCCTTGCATCAGTTATTAGTCATTTGGGATGTCTTGGGGGGGGTCAGACAGAGGCCAGAGGCTGGGTCCAGAGGTAAGGGGCAGCCTCACCCTGCAGGTGCTCAGCTGGGCTCCCAGGAATGAAAACACTACACATCTTTAGTAGATGCTATTGAAGGATTACTTTTTTTTCTTCAAGAAATAGAAATGCCCAGGAAGAGCAAAAGGAATGGGGCTGCTGCCAGGTGGGTGAACAGCCAGCTGACATGGAGGGGCCAGGCCAGGCTGACTGCAGCGACGGGCACAATTGCCCTCACTGATGGCTGAAGTCCTTCCCCGCAGAAGTAAAACCCTGCCTGCAATGGTTGTAGCAGCACTGCTGCTGGGAAGGACCAGGCACTGCAGTGGTCACCGCTACTTGGTGGCTTTCTGATAGACCAGTGCAGCCACATGTATCTATAGCAGAAAAAAAGAGGTCCCTGGTAGAGGTGAGCCCTGGAAGAGAGTGTAGAGCAGAAACCTGCTGTGGCCAGGTATGCACTATCTTGTCAATGCTTTTACTACAGGTCACTGAAGCTCTTAGGGTGGTTTTACAGGCCAGGCTGCTTACTGGGACTGCGTGCCTTGTAGGGGGTGGGAGACCATCCAAAAGGGCAGCTTTGCTTGCAGACAAAGTACTCGCACATCCCTCTTGGTTTGCCTCACACAGCTTATCTTCCCCATCACCAGGACTCCTGGCTCCTCATGTGGCTGCCAGGCCTGGGTGACAGTGCTAGCAGGATCTGAGCGAGGTGGCTTTGAAGTGTCTGGATAGGTCTCCAGGTAGAGCAGATCTCACTGTACCCAGCTAGAAGTTACCACTTAGTGCAAAGAAAGGTACAAGCCAAGCCACAATCTGCTCAAAACCCCTTGAATTTGCCTGGAGTTTTGGGTTGGGTCAGATTTTATTTTTTTTTTTAGGTGCCTTCTTTCCCGAGCTAGCAAAGCATGTCCCCAGCGCTGGAGTCGCTTGTCTTTCCCACTTCAAGAGGGCAGCGAAATTGTTTCCAAGGCTCCTTGCCTCCTCCTGCGATGTGAGAGCTGCCTTTCTGGCCCATGGGTGCATGAGATGAGGGCTGATGGATCTCATTCCTGCAGCAAATGCCACCTTCTCCCCAAATGCATGGCCCTTCAGAAGGCAACAGGAGCAGTTTGCTCTGGTGGGGGTATTTCTCTTTCCTCAGCACAGCTAAAACCCAGCTCAGAGGAGCCCATGCAGCAGGGAGAGGCCAGATGCTCTTGGCTGATGGGTTTAACATGGACCTGCTTCCTTCACACACACACTGTGAATGAGGGGGCACCTCTGGAAGCAGCACATTGTCACTCTTGTTCTTCACTGAGGTCCCAATGGGCCAGGTGGTTGTAGATGGGAGCACTGCCTTACAGACCTTCAGATGTTGTCTGATTTTTCACCTTCTGCATCACGGGATAGGAAAAGGAGGGGGAAGCAATGATCTACAAGCAAAATTGTTAATTTGTAAATAGGGAAGAGCCTGGAAGTTTACTGTTCTGTAGAATAAATTAATTTTATTTAAAAAAAAAAAAAAGGGAGGACTTGTTAAACAAATGGAGAATTCAAGTTCCAGTTTTAAAATAAAATCACTTGCAGAAAGGACAGCACATGAGCATGAGCTTGGAGCTTTGCTAGATTTGCTACATAAAAAAAGAAAAACAGAGGGATAATGCTGTCATGTTGCATGTGTGTAGGCCTCATTGCTATCTTGAGGCCGTTGGGGCTGGGCTCAGACTCTGCCCGATGGAGTGCACTAAGGATGGAGGAGAGGGGTATTTTTCTCACTGTTGTGCAGAGGGAGGTGGAGGACGAGTCCAGGCTGCACAGGGCAGGGTTTCCTCTCCTCCCAGTCTGTTATTTTCTTTGTCTGGTTTGTCGCTGGTGCAAGTCAGAATGCCTCCATCCCTGAAGCAGCACAGATAATAGTGAATTAGCAGCCCTGGGAAGTGAAGATGGACCTCCCTTGCCAAAGACCTGTGCTAGCCTCTCCTAGCACTGGAGTTCCCCACAGTGTGTCATTCCCCCCCCATGCTTTTGCCTCTCCAGGGAGGCAGTGCCACACACTCTTCTGTTGTATGTCTTTCTAGTGTGCTCTTTTCTGCTGAGGATCCCTGGAGAAAACTGGTACGTTGTCCCAGACTGTACTGTCACAGCTAAGCAGCGTGACAGACACGGCTTCCAGACACAGCTAACACATGGCTTTTGGGGGGGTGGAGGGAGCTGCTCAGCTCTGTAATCAGGCCACGGTTGTGTCACAATCCATTCAGAAAAACATTCCCTCCCCAAAAGCCTCCAGAGCCTGTTTGCTGGTCCTGGAGAGCTCATCCATCAGGAGATGGGCAGCTGGGGAGGTGACAGCCCCTCTGTATGGACTCCTCCATTGCCCGCAAGGCAGGCTCTGAGGGCTGTGCCTGCAGGACAGCTGCTCCTCCTGCCTCACCGTAAGCTGTTCACACCTCAGCATATTAGCAAATTGACTAATTACAGCATTAGTCTTGCTGGAAAACATGCTTTCCTGTCTTTTCACAGGGTTGCTGGGAGGGCAGGATGCAACAGCCCTTTGCATCAAACACAGAGATCTAGTAGTGAAACAGGGGGAAGGCAGCCTCAGCGTGTGGGCTGGGCTGGATTGCGTGCCAGTGATATCCTCTGCCCAGGGACAGGGCAGGACGGGTCTGCGGGGATGCTGGTGCTGAGCTGCACCCTGGCAGATACTATGAAGAGGACAAAAATGTGAAGTGATTTCAGCAGCACAGCCTCCCACATTTCATGTGGGTGTTTGAGCTGTCCATGGCTGCTCCTGCCTGACACACAGGGTCTTTCTCAGCAAAGGCTTACAGTGCTTCCAGAAGGATCCCTTTGGTAGGAAAACTCCTCAGAATGCCTTTGCTCTGAAACACAAATGAGCTGCTTTGATATGGATCAGGGAGCTGAATTTTGTTGTTTTGTTTGAACTGAACTATGAAAACACTTTCCTGTTCTAATGAAAATCCCCTGTCCCCAGTAAGCCTAGTTCTGCTCAGATCCCAGCCCAGCACTCTGATTTCATGGGCTTCGTATTTTTCAACGGCATGATGAAATACTTCCTATTTTTGTATGATCCAAGTAATAGTCTTATCCCCCCTCCCCAGATAGATATACTTTAAAAGTAATACGTGCATAATACATCAAGAGTCTGCACCATTTCCCTAGATGTGTAGTTTGAGAGTGAGGTGCCTCCCAGGTCTCTTTCCCCATGCTGTTTGCGTGGGCTCCATTGGATGACAGGCAACCGCCTGTTGTGTCCCAGGGCTGTGAGCTGTCACTAGCACAAGCCATGCTTCGGGCAAGAGAATTGAGCTCTTGCAACGTCTGCGGGCACAGCTGCCATTCTGCCTTCCTCCTGTGGGGTCTAGCATGAGAGGGCTGAGACCTGACAGCTCATCACTCACACTCCTGCTTTTGGAAGCTGTGTTTTGGAGAGGTGGCCATGACAGCAAGGAGGAAGAAACAGGGTGACACCTTACAGGCTAGTGAGCTAAACTGGCCTGTGTTGTGCTCAGGACTCAGCAGAGCAGAGGGGAGAGGAAACTCAATCGATTTGCAGCAACTCTACTTCTAAAACCCGTTCTGCAGTGACTGAGAGGGGACAGGGGCATGTACCTGCCCTTGCCTCTGCAAATGGAGCTGATGTCTCTCTGGTAGGGGCCAAGTACAGGCTGGCACTACCCAGTTTCTGTCCCGGTGAGCTGAAAAGGACCCAAGGCTGGGAGAGCCAGAGGCACAGGAGCTCATGAGCTGGCAGACAGCATGGAGGAAGCTGTTTGCATTGCTCCAGCCAGGGCTGCAACTGCAAGGATGCCTTCCAGGGCCAGCGCGGCCAGCTGGGAACTCAGCCAACACTAAATTCACACCATTCTTTTACAAATCAGGTTGGTAAGACAAACACGAGGCATAAACTAGTGTGATTTCCATAGCAACCTCGGTAGAGGTTGAAAAGTCTTTTGTAAACATAGGGCTGAACCTGACGATCGGCTCCGATTTTCTTTAAGGAAGGGGGAAGAGCATGGGGACTTCATAAATTCAGGTCATACAAATGACCCATAAATCTCAGGAGGAGCCTTTCCCAACCTCTCTGTTCCCCTTTCTGTCACCCTCTCCACATGCACAGCACGAAGCTGTCTGAAACCCAGAGCCCAACTTCACCGCTCCAGCTTATCTCCATAAACTACACAAAGGCTTATGCCCCTCTTCCATTGCAGCTGACCTTTACTAGCTAATTCTCTGACGCACGCACAGCCCGAGCACATGCCATGCCATTTCTGTAGGGCCACAGTGGCTTGACAAGAAATTTGGCTTGCACAGAAGCCTGTATCGCAGCCAGCTCCGTCTTCTCTTCCCCACTCACGGCTTCCTCCGTCCCTGTCAGACCAGCGCGGATCTGGGCGTACAAGCCCTCAGCTGGTCCAGGCACCGTTCCTGCAAAGCCCAGGAGTGAAGATGAATGCAGATGGCACAGCATCCCCCCTCTGCTACCTGCCTGCCTCTCCAGCGTCCGGCAAGGCCGCACCGTGGGGAATCACGCTGCCGTTCATCACTGTCAGCGGACAAAGCCTGCGGGCAGCACAGGCAGCACCGGTTAATTACCAAAGTGACACGAACAGATGGTGCAGACAGCCTGCCGGGGAGGCACTAGGAAGTCCCGTATCGCTTACACAGTCACGGCGAAAGGATTTGGCAGGGCTGAGGGTGCCAGTGCGAAATGCACTGAATTTTCACCCTCCTCGGGGCTCTGCTGTCAGGGGCTGAGCCCAGAGCCTGGCCGGAGTGCAGCAGATGCCGGAGCTGCCTTGCTACGGGGGTCCCGGGGGGGACAGGCTGCACTCGCTGCAGCCCGGAGAACGTGCCTGGGGGGACGGGGGAAATCAGAGCTCCAGCAAACGCAGCTTTCGGGGGAAGCGGGCCCCACAGCTACAGCTGGGACCTGGGAGAAGCGACGCAGGGGCCGACTTCAGCCCCGCAGCGAGGCCGCGCCAGGGCCCCCCCGGGGCACGCTGCTGACGGGCGCCGCTGCCTGCTTTGGCCTGACGGCCCTCGGCCGTGCCCCAGGGGCCTGGCGGGCCCGTCAGACGCCCGTTTCCCCGCGGGAGCCCCCGATACGCTGCGCGTTCTCTTCAGCGTGCGGTTCGGCCTCGGCAGGCCGGGACCCGCCGCCATGACGGGCGGCGGCAGCCCCGCAGGCCGGGCGCGTCGCGCGGCGTGACGTCAGCGGCGGGGCGGGGCGCGGCGCGGTGGCGGTCGGAGCATGGCGGCGCCCTCGGCCCCGCGGCCGCCCCGGCCCCGCAAGGAGCCGCAGCCGCTCGTCATCCCGCGGAGCGCCGCCGAGGAGCAGCGCCTCCGCCTCGAGCGGCTCATGAGGAACCCGGTGAGGGCACCCGCCGGGCCTCTGCCCCTGCCCGGGGCGGCGGGCTCGTGAGGGGAGAGGGAGACCGGTACCCCCCACCCCCCGGGGTCCGTGAGGGGAGAGGGACCGATATTCCCCCCACACCCCTCCTTCCTCCTCCCCGGTTCTGTGAGGGGAGACGGACCGGCTCCCCCCGCTTCCTCCTCCCCGGGGTCTGTGAGGGGAGACGGACCGATATCCCCCTTCCTGGGTCCTTGAGGGGAGAGGGACCGACCCCCCCTTTCCTCCTCCCTGGGTCCTTGAGGGGAGAGGGAGCGGACACACACCACCCCCGTCCCGGGTCCTTGAAGGCAGAAGGACCGATCCTCTTCCGTGGCTCTGTAAGGAGAGAGGGACCAGCCCCCCCCTCCTTCCTCCCCGGGTCCGTGAGGGGAGAGCGATCGCCCCCCCCCCTTCCTCCTCCCCTCAGTCCGTGAGGGAAAAGGGAGCGGCACCACCGTCTCCCCTCTCCCCGGGTGTGTGAGGGGAGAGAGGCCGAACCACCTCCACACACACACACACACACACACCAGGTTGGCGTGAGGGGAGAGGGACCCGTCTTTCCTGGGCTGTCGTGAGGGGAGAGACCCTTCTCTGGGGACCCAGGGGGAGGACTGGCCCCTCAGTGCTCTGCCTGCTGGTCTCTCCTCTGCCTGCTGCTTTTAATGGGGGGGAGCATGACCCTGGTTCCTCTGACCGGGTGTTTTGATCCTTGTCCAGAGGAGGAGGTGTTTGGCAGGCGGAGACTCTCACCCTCCCGCTGTGTGTGCTGGAGGAGGCTGAGGCGTCCCCGCACTGTGTTCTTCCTCTGACCTTGCACCATGTGTTCTCCCTTCCCTGCTCTTCCCCGTCCTCCATAGATCTGGCGTGGAAGGTACACAAATGCCTTTCATCGCTTCCCAGACTACTGACAGTGGGAGTATACTGAGTTTCTGCGAGTGTTTGGAGGTGCTGACTTGCTTCCTTCTAGTTTCCATACTGAAAAGAAGCATAGACACCCCCAATCCTCCTGGGTTTTGTTGACCTGCAGGCCTGAATGTGGGGGAAAGAGAGGATACCTTCTGATTCTTGTTTGCTGCCTGCTTCTGATCCTTATGCATGAAGAAATTACTACAGCTGTGCTCCTTCTGAGATCTGTCAGCTGATGGAAGAGGCTGTTGTCAGACATATACCACCTGTCAACAATGTGTTAAAATTGCAGACTTTGCTCCTAGAAGATACTGATGACTGCTTGGTTTGTTCTTGCAGGAAAAGACTGTACCAATTCCTGAAAAACTGAATGAATGGGCACCACGACCTCCCCCGGAGTTTGTTAGAGATGTGATGGGTAAAGATACTATTCTTCACATAACTCTAGGGTCAGCTACATTAAACTGAGGAAAGTGTTTAACAGAAAAGGCCAGAGGTGGTTTTCTGTTGTTGCTCATTTTGCTGGAGAAGAGAGGTATGAAATGTGCTTTGAGAGTTGCTTTTTCAAGTTTTATTTGGTTCTTGCGTGCCACTTTCTGCTTGTTGTCAGAATGCAAAGTGAACAATGCCTGTGGCACTCCAGCATGTGGACTGTGTGCAATGAAATAAGCTACTGCTCTGGTGATGACAAGTAAATGATGATAAGTAAATCTGTCCTTTCCATGGATCTGAGAGTGCTCTGGAAGCTTATAATTATGAAGTCCCCGTTTTGACTGCTTTGAGTCTGCATCTCAGGCAGTGAGAAGCAGACATGTGCAGCAGATATGATTGTACATGGTCAGGGAGGGAGCTGGTAGCTGTGCAAGGAACGTGACCCAAGTATTCTGCTTACACTTTACTTTTACCTGCAGGGATTGAATGTAGTAGTTGTGGTATAAATTGTATCTGGATGTAGAAGCTCTGGCTTTCTTTGGGACCTTCATCCTTATTAATGATCCTTTCTAGAGGCTGACTTGGTCTTATTTCAGAGTAATTGATCTGGGACTAAAGCTTTTATAGACTTCTGAATAAACTGTTCTTATTGTAATTCCCTCATGGCTTTTTCAAATAGCTTTGCTGTGTGATTGAGTTGAACTGTCTTGTTTTTCTGGGAGCACCTGATGTGCTGGGATTCTGTTGGTATCAAAAGCACCCCTACTGCAGTCCCAGCTGCCATGTTTTAATTACTAGGTGTCTTTTTTGAGGCATGTATTTGTGTGCTTTGCATTGAGAAATGGCTCAGGAGACAGAGGAAGAGAATGGAGTGCGATGTTGAAAGCTCCTGTGAGACTTCAACATGCAGACTAATGCCAGGAAGAGAGGGCTATAGGGATTTCATTTATGAAGAAATGGTCAAAAACTGTCAGTGGTATCTGTCTTGTACAGGAAAGTATAATATGATGGGGTTTATCACCTTTCTGTTGACCTTTATTTTTTGTATGAGATGCTGAAAATTAGCCAGAAGCAGCCTCAGTAGGATGTTTTAGCTCACCCCTGCCTCTAAGAGAATGGGGTGTGCATTTGATCTCTAGTTCTTTTACTGCCTCAATGTCCAGCTAAGACTGGATTCTCTCTAGGGGAGTAACTGACCAGTAGAAACTGCATTGACCCATAAGTATATGGTTTTGCAGCTTGCTTTGGCTTTTGATTGTGAGTGATTTGAGCTTATATAAAATGGTGACACACACACTGTGTGTTGTTAGTAGATTTTCATCTTACAGGGCCCTTTCATGTGTCCTGTCCCTCAGCATCTAGCTGTAGTCATTTGTGAACATCTAGTATATGTTATTTTCTAGTAGTCTAACTCTTCTTTATTGTAGGTTCCAGTGCTGGAGCTGGGAGTGGGGAGTTTCACGTGTACCGGCATCTTCGTCGGCGAGAGTACCAGAGGCAAGATTTCATGGATGCCATGGCTGAGAAGGTCAGCAGGACTCTTTATAATTCCGCTCCCCCCTGCCCCCCCACACCCCCGACTATTTGGTGTTCATTGCAAATGTTTTTTTTCTTTTAAAGTCATGTACAAATAATTCAGTTCCAACCCACCCCTTACAGAGGAAAGCTGTAGGAGTATGTGATATCTGGCGTCTTTGTCAGTATTGAAACATTTGGTGCTTTGTGTCAGACATGCTCCATCTTCTCTGTTCACTGGGGTCCTAGCACACAGTAAGACCACGTGTGAATGTGTGTGTTCTCAGGTTGGTTTGAAAATGCTTTCAAAACTAGAAATCCCTAATACCACTGTCTTGCACAGACAGAATCAAAGCAAGTGCCTGTGCACACAGTCCGGATCTCTTTCCTTTAAGTCTTCGTTGAGTAGAATAGCACCTTTTTCAGAGAGCATTATTATTATACTCTCTCTTGGCCAAGATGAGTCCTTTGATCCGTATGTTAATGTTTGTTTCTCAAATTATTCTCTTGTTTTCACTGAAACGTTCTTTAGGGCAGAAGCCCAACCTCCCTCATCTTTTTTGGTGAGGATTCCTCCCTCCAAAGGCTTCAGTGTTTGGCTCAGGCTGCAGGTTAAAAATGCTGTCTGTACAGAAGTCATCCCTAGGAATACAGCTTTTGTATAAAGAAGCAGCCAGACAAAATGTGGCAAAGCTCCCTTCTGTATTTTGCTAAAAGACTTCTCCCTAAAAGGACACGACTTTCTTTTAAAAGAAGTATTTTAATTTTAGATTGTGACCAAAGTATGACATGTGATCAATTACAGCAAAGACTAGATGAGGAATTCCAGAAGAAACTGGAGAGGAATAAGATGATTGCAGAAGAACAAACAGCAAAACGCAGAAGGAAGCGGTAAGGGCAGATTGTTCCCAGGAGGCTTGACATGGAAACCCTCATGCCCTGTGCCTCATCTGTAGCTGCATGCTTTGGGTAACTGCTATTATTCTGTGTCTACATCTCTCAGCTGAGAAGTCACACTGTGGAAATTAATTTTGTTAATGTCATTGTTTGGTTTCTAAAGGTAGCTGTAATCTTGACAGGCTTTGCTGGCATGGCTTATTTTTCATGCCATAGCTAGCAGGATAACTTTTGACTGGTTGAGCAGCTTTTGCTGACACTGTGGTGTTGACTGCAGCATGCTGTACTGCATATTTGTTATAACAATGTCAGGAGAAGTTTGTACATCTGGTTTAAATAAATATCTGAAACAGCTGACACCAAGCAGCTTAAGTGCAAAAATGGGTGCTGCTTAATGGGCACGCGTATGGATTTGGACTAGCAGGGTGTGGCGGGGCCTGATGCTGTCCTCCCATACACTGTCAGTGTGAGTAGTCCAGTTCAGTCTGTGAATACTGAAAAGGCCACTGATGGGTTCAGTATTGTTAAAATCAGTAGCCACTTCTACCTACCTCACTGAAATGCCTGGCAGGTCAAATCTAGTAAGTTAGATGGAAAAATTAAAAAATATTAAATCCATCCTTCTCCTAAGTTTTAGACAAAATGAAACAGTTACAAAACTGATGCTCTCAAGAAATAGTCTGAGCGTTGTAATGCAGCAATACAAGAATTTAAATTCCACAGTGTGTGTCCACCATACCTTTCAGAAATAGCAGCGTATCATGGCTCAGCTCTTTCAGAGGGTCTGACCCGGAGCAGCCTCTCTCTCGCTTCTTTGAGAATGGGGGTTTTACATCTTGTAGCTGAGAGTTGCTGCTGAAAGGCCTGTGCAAAGTGAGTCGCTGGCATATTAGCACAAAAGTGCACAACACAAACACTGTTGCCACCTTACTTTAATTTAGTGTGGTCCAACAGATGGCCAGCAAGTCAGATCTGGCCTGCTGCCTTTTCCCTGGCTGAGATGGAGAACAACTGTTCAAACAGCAAATGCTGCCTAAACACTTAACGCCTCCTTGTCCCCCTCTGTAGTCTAATGGTGTAGGTACCAACCAGCTTTGCCCTGTAGGAACCCCTCTAACTAACTTCCCTCACCACCCTTTTTCTTCTGTCCTGACCTAACAGGTACAGTACTTGGCTCTCTGTTTCAAGAGAATTCATTTATGGTGTTGAGAGAGGAACATGAATCCCAGGTTGCTCTGCCTTGTGTCTGCCGTTAGATTGCTGGGTTACCTTTGCTAGGCAAACAGAGCTGGGTCGTATGAACTGAAATTCCCTCTTACTCCTAATGCTACTCCTAGGGGCCAACATACTGATGAAGTGCAGCCAAAGATGAAGGTCAAAGGATACTGCATTTTTTTTTTTCAATTAAATTATATATTACTGGTGATGATTTAATTTTTTTTTTCCAATGTTCAGTTCCAGCAGTCTGGGTTTTAACACCATTTTCTCTTTTGGTTTATTAGGCTAGGTAGCTAAAATGTAGGGGCAGTTTCATTTTCATTCCTTCTGTGTTCTTGGAGATTCTTGCATGTTATATAGTTTTGGTTGCAGTGGCATCATGGAAGACTTTTAAAAAAAATTCCATTAGACTAAAAACAACATAAAAAAGTTTCTATCGATCATGTGTTTAAGTTTGCTCTCACTGAATTTTCAGTTGAGGCCAAATTTAAATTGAACTTCTCTTCTGAAGGCTGCTTTTCCAAGATGTCTGTAACGTCCTTTATCAGTGTATGAATGTGCAGAAGCTTGTTGGAAAAGAGTCTTCTTTCTTTGCTTTATAGCCAGAAGTTAAAAGAGAAGAAACTGCAAGCTAAGAAAAATAAACTTGAACAAAAGAAGCAGGAAAAAGGTCAGTGAAATTTTGTTTTCTTTTCTCAAGACTTAGTGCTGTTGCCTAATTGGAGCCTAGAAGGGTTTGTTCCACCCCCTGTCCAAGCATACTCAATACATGGATAGGAAGACTGAGCCTTAAGCTTGTTATTTTAGCTAATGTTTCAAAAGTCCTCTTTGAAAGCCATCTATGTTGAGATTTAATCTTACAAATAACTTGACTGTTTGTGAATATTTTCCCTTTATTAGGGGAAATTTTGGACAGCAAACATTGGAATCCGACTTTGTTGATTGTGGATGTTTTGCTTCAGCAATTCTGACAAACTGCAGATTTAGAACATCTTTGCTAAAAAAGGCAGTATTGTTAAAGGCTGTTCTTTTTTTAAGTGTATTTTGAATGTGTATGGGAAAACAGGTGGAAGAAACGCACAGCTTGGACAGCAAAAAACTGAGTTATGATTTTGTGTGTAAGAAATTGAGCCACCTTGGTGCCATCTGTTCCACACAACTATTTTATTTTGCATAGAAATAAACGTGAAAAACCTGATTGCCTCTGTTCTCCTGCAGTTTTGAAAGTTAATGTTCAGCAATGTCAGTGTAACTGTTTGCTCAAACTTTTGAATACTTGTTGCTTCCTTTCAGTGAGTATGTTTTAGCTTACTCTTTCAAATAGTTGTCGTTTGTGGATTAGCACACCAGCTCTGCAGTAATTCTTAGTCTTAAAGTTACAACGGTTTCTGATAATTCTGCTAGAACAGTGACTTGTCTGACAGTTCTACCTTATTTCTGCTTTGCTTTTCAGAATTGGATCTGTTTCAGCTGAACCATTGCCAGCCTCCCATATGAACATGGGAGGACAAATTAATCGTTAGGTTAATTTTACTTGTGACAGCAAGTGAATGTAGCAGCGTGGATTTTTTTGGTGTTTTGTTTTGATTCTGGTTTTTTTTAAAGCTACTCATTTATTTATTGTGACTGGGAAGAAAATTTAAGTATGAGCATACTTTTGTTCACTTTGAGTGAACAAAACAGAATACTCATCCCTTTAGGGAGTGGCTGGGGGAGAGGGGAGCTGGATCAGGGACTGGCACTGTGGTATGGGACTGCCATGTACCAGTTGTTGGGCTGGACTGTTTTTGTTCGGCACAAGTAAGTCATCTTCAGGAAGCCAGAATCCAAACTCCCCTGTCTTTAGAACAGTTCTTAGCTCTTTACCGTTTGTGGTTCTCTATTTACAAGAATAATAATAATAAAAAAAATCAGTGGATATAGAGGCCACTGATAGCCATCTTTAGTCTACTGAGAACAGGCTTGTCTTTTTCTAGTTTTGTGTGCCCTGGGTTGAGATCTGAGAGTTTTTCCAAAGTAACTGAAGTGTGTTTGTTGGATGTGGCAGGCAAGCATCTATCTTCCTTTTTGAATGAATAAATAAAACCTCTGAGTTGCTTTCACCTTTGTTGTAGTAAAAACATGAAGAGCAAAGCTTGGTGCTAAGTAAGGTCAGCTGTTAAAGTTGCATTATTGTACAGATCCCTAATAAAAAATGAAAGTGCCGAACTTCACCACGCGGTGGCATCAGACCACTAATCCTAAATCCTGAGTGTAACTGGTCAGAGCACGAGCTGAGTGTGACTTGGCCTGAGAAACAGTAAAGGTACAAGAGCTGCTGGGAGCAGAAGAATGGCTATTAGGTTCAGGTCCCACTTTATGCCATACCTAATTTTTATTATCTGTTATCTAATTTCTAGTAGCCATTTTCTGGTCTTTTAGCGGGCTTCTTGAGTTTTCTGTGACCCTCATTGATCTTACACATATCTTAACAAGTTCCTGTACTTGTAGTATACCAAACAGTCTGTAAAAGTTTGTGGCACCTAGTGGAATTTCTGTAAACTTGGATAACTGTAGAAATATACCGAGTCTTGCCTGTGGCTTTCCAGTGCCTGCATTCTTTAACAGTACTCTGTGATACTTGAAAGTTCATGCTGACATGCAGAGGTGAGATTGCGAATGAGATAATCTATCACTTCAGCGTTTGACTACCTCCGTTGAAATAATGTTCCGTAGGAGGTGGAGTTGTTTAATGATGGACTTGGCACAGTGGTAATATTGGAGATGAGGGAATATTTCTCCAAGGGAGAATTTGATATTCTGAGCTCTACATCGCTCAGTAGAATTAATTTAACCTGATACATGTTTCCTTAGTATCTGGGACTACTTTGTTGTGAGATATTTAACAAGGAAGACGCACGGGAATATGTTATCCATCCGTACTAATTAGTGTGACCTAATACACGTTTGCTTAGCACCTGAGACTATTTCGTTGTGAAATACTTAAAAAGGGAAACACATGGGAATATGTTATCAATTAATACTGTTTGTGTTTTTAGAACCTGATCAATCTCAGGAGCGAGTCAGCAGCGACGATGATGAAGAGGATAGCAAGGAGGAGGAAGAAAAGGAAGATGATGCTGAAGAGCCCAGTTTTGTGATGGGAAGAGGATGAGGCCTTTCAGGGACAGCTGGAAACACTGTTCATTGCTTTATATTCAGGAGCATGAAAGTCTTTCATCTCAGCCAAGCAGAACCCATTGGCGTACGTTGTATCTGCTTAACGGTGAATGACCTTCACCACACAGGCCCAAGAGATACTGATAGAGAAATGCCAAATAAGAGATTTTTTCTTAATTGCTTGTATAACTGCTGTGCAGTCTGCTCTGAGTTTGCTCTAAAGAGTCAGCCATAAGTCTCTGTGACCCTAGAGTTCTTTCTAACATGGCCCAGAGTGTTTTTCTGCCTGAAAGCTAAAACATATCCATTACCATTTAAGGAAAATATTACTGTGAGGGCTACGTATTCTACTTATGTCAAAGCTGGTAGCAGTGGGATACATGAATCTAAGGGAAGAGTATAACCTAAAGTAGAAAAGTGGTCTGTAGCCAGACTCTCCTGCACTGTGAGTGTTCTGAATTTGGGGTTTTGTATGGGGTCATCTCTAACCCAAAGAAATCAGTTTATGTTGCTAGACAAGTTCTATAGATTTTTAAGCAGGATCCCTTTTTTATTGCTAAAACTTTCCCTATTACTTTTCTTCCGTGTTTTTTAAATGAATAAAGGGGATGTGTTGGATTGTTCTGTCTTCTTTTTTTTGAAGAGGATTTCAGTGAAATAAAGAGATGCTTGCAGTGCTGCAGGAAGGACAAAAACACCAGGTGATGTGGCGCACAGGAAAATATGGAAAAAGGTGTTAGCTGCATTTCATTTACTTTTTGCTTTTGGATTGGAACAGTATCTTTTCCAAAAGATTATGTGTGTAAAGCTTCCACACCCTGTGGCACACAGGCTTGGAATGGAATGGTTTTGCTTGTGTTCAGTTTCATGTAATGACACCTGCCTTGCTCTCTGCTTGAGCTCTCTGCTTTGAACTTCGGGTTCCTTGGTAGGAATCATAACATCCATATATATATTCACTTATTGGTGCTTAAATGAAAAGCATATGCAGTGGCGGTTTTATTTGTAACTTAGGTTGTTGTCTTTTCAGTGTATCTTTAATTAGAAGTGCCTGCTATCTTTCAGACACGCTCATCCCAGGACCTCAGCATCCAGAATGTGGTGCTACTTCTTCTCAAGCTTTTGTTAATGCCAAATTATTTAAAGCAAAAACAATAAAAAGGGAGGCTCTCTTTTTAGATTTAGCCTTTGTTGAACAGTGCTGCCAGAAATCCTGCATTTTGTCTGAGCTGGCTTTATGTAATGGCTTCTCAGTGGTATTACCGTGGCGGCAAGGAAGCAGATGTGATCAAGTGCAAGTGATGTTTGTGTTTAGTTCCCCTGTACGTACCCAAAGACTTCAGAGCTGGATAACTTCTGAGCTGCAAGGTCCATATCCCCACACCCCACCCCACCCCCGGGTTAGAGATCTGCATGGAATTGTTTTCTGCTTAATCTCCATTGAGGTAGGTGCTTCAGAGTAAGTTGTGACAGTGTTTCATTCTCTAGCGCTTAAGCTGCAGAATGGATGTTCTGCAGTCCTTGGCATTTTCCCTGGGGAGAGGGATGAGTTGTGAGAATTGCTTCACTTGAATCCCCCTTAGGGCAGGTAAACCCTGTTGATAAGTCTGTGTCCTAAGATGAGCCACAAAAACGTGATGTTTCTTAGCTTTCGTGGATGGAGAAGTGAGAGTCTCACAAGTAAAAAAAGGCTGTTCTGCCTCTGAGCTTGTCAGGCTTTTGAGCTGAATAAATAAGTGCTGTTATGCATTAACTAGAGCAGATGTTGCTGCATGAGGACACGCTTCTCAGTTGTGAGGAAGATGGACTTGAGTTTGTCTTGGTGAACTAAAGGAATTCAGGTGTGTGGCCTCATCCCGCCTCCTTAAGATGCCATTGTTACCCATGCTGAACTATTCACATGCTACATTTTCTAGGAATGCTAAGTTTGTAGGTGAAATCCATAAAAAGCAAAGAGAATGTGTTGCTGAAGGTGGTATCTGCCTCACGGTCTTTCTTGCTGGAGTGGCTGAATTGTAGCAGTAGGAGCTGTATTTGGTAGGTGTTGCTATGGATTGTGAAAAATACTATGCCATGTTCTGGTTGGTTGTGTCAGTATTATGTCTTCCAGAATACAAAGGCACTTCAGAGTGAGCGTTTGAAGGGATGTTTCTTCATTAAGACAAAATGCAAATACTGCGTGACCTCAGAACAGGGGAAGTATTGTCCATGGAGTAGAAAAAGGGAGTGCTCCCGTGTGTAGTAAAATGAGGAAGAATTCTACAATTGCTTCCTATTCCAAATATGACACCAAAAAAGCAGTAATAATGTAAAGGCTTTAAACTGCCAAGGAGTTTGACCTGCTTACATTAAATTCTTGCTCTGGATTCTTTTCTAGAGGAGTCCCTCTCCTTTCTCTGACGGAGACTAATCTTCAGGGGCTAAAGTTTGCTGCTGTTCCATTTCTACATGCATTTGTGCGAGCATGGGACCCCGAGAGACAGCAGTGTTAGGGCTGTAACCGAGCAGAAGTATTCATAATCTCAGAGGTGAAAAGCACACTCAGGATAACAAATGTATTTGTCTTTTTAATAAGCTTTTAGGAATTGTTTCCCTTTGTCTTTTCCCCTCCCCAGGCAGAAGTGAATTCAGGAAGATGGGACTACCGTGTGATAAAGCTGACCCACTGTGCCGCCTCAGCATTTTCTCTCATTTGCAGGGAAGGCACTCCCTCCTCTTTCCCATAAGTCTGTCCCTATCCTTGCTCTTTTGATGGGTTTATACAGGATTTCCTGCTGAGTCAATGGAGGAGGAATGCAGGGAGATAGCGGTCTGGCTTTACGCAGGGAGCCAGAGGGTGTTGCAGCTCGGCGGAGGCAGAAGTCAGCACTGCCTTTTGACTTATGTAAGTGGCGACTTTTTGCTGTATAATTAATAATTGTAATAAAAGCAGATTTACATCCCATTGCACCAATACCTTCTCTGTGGAAAGATTTGAGAGACGCAAGGTCCGGACCCAGTAACATTCTTGTTGGGGGTGGGGGGCGGGTTCGCCCCGCCCATGAATTTAGGGAGCCGCAGACCTGATGTTTTTTTCCTGCAGATGTATGTTCACAGAGGGAGCTCCGAGGGCTGCGGCCCCCAGGATCCCAGCCCGCTGCTGGAACGGCTCGGTGGCCCCGGAGGCGCTGGGGACAGCTCGGGATGTCCTTCCTCTGTAACCGCTAAGTACATTCCCCCGTTTAGTAAAACCCCCAAAGGGTGCCCCCCTCTCTCGGAGGGCGCGGGGGTGGGGGGGGGCAGCGGAGGCCCCGGTTCGTCCCAGCGGGGGCAGCTCCCGGTCCAGCCCCGGCCCCGCACGCCGCTGTGCTCGGTGCTGCACAGCGGGACGCGGCGGGCCAGCCCTCCCTCCTGGCCCCGCCCCCGCCGCCAAGGGGCGGTGCCTGGTGTGGCCGCGGTCCAATGAGGCGGCGGTCACGTGAGGGGAGGGCGGGGCGGCTGTCCGCTCCCCCATTTCCTGTGGGTCACGTGGCGGGTGCCCGGCGTTGCCGTGGCAGCGGCGGAGGCGGCTCCGGCTCTCGGCGGCCGGCGGCGGCGGCGGGCGCTCCCGGGGCGCCGCGCCCGACCCGGCCCGGCCCGGCCCCTGGCCAGCCAGCGCGGTGAGCCAGGGCCCGCCCCTGCGGCCCCGCGGTGGGGGGGGGGGGAAAGCGTCGCATCCTGGCTGGGTCGGGGGGGGTCTCCTGTCCCGGGGTCTGGTGTCTCATCCTGCCCGGGGTGGCGGGTCCCGTGCTCTTGGGTGGCGGGCTTCATCCTGACCGGGGTGTTTGGGGGGGGGCTCATCCTGCATAGATGGGAGCGTCTCCTGCCCGGGGTGCTCCGGGTGGAGGGGGTCTCATCCTGCCTGGGTGGACGCATCCCATGCCCGGAGCGCTGCGGGGGGAGAGTTGGGCTTATCCTGCCTGGAGGGGGCTTCCTCTGCCCGGGGTGGTGTTGGGGGGGTACGTGCCTCATCCTGCCCGGGTGGGGGGAATCCCCTGTCCGGGGTGGTGGGGAGGGATACGCACCTCATTCTGCCTAGCTGCGGGCAATCCCCTGCCAGGGGCGGTGGGGTTGTGTGGGAAGGGTCCGCTGTGGGCGGAGAAGGGGGGGTCCCATCCTGCCTGGCGGTGTCTTGGAGCTCCCTTGGGATGCAGAGGGCAGGCCAGCTCTCGGGGGTTGTATCCTGACAAAGGGATCGTCTCGCTGGGGGTGCTGTAGGGGAGACACCTCCAGCCCACGGTGCAGGGAAGGCCCTGACCCAGGGTGCTGTTGGAAAAGGCGAATCCCAGCTGTGGGGAGGGAGCGGATCCCATCCTGCCTGAGGAGTTGCAGGGGATCCTTGGGATGCTGGACAAGGATCCAGTGGTAGGAGGTCGCATCCTGCCGAGGGAGGATCCCCTGTCCAGGGTGCCTTTGGAAGAGAGCGTCCTAGCTGCGAGGGGGTCTCATCCTGGCCTGGGGGATCCCCTGTCTGAGGGTGCTGCTGGGGAGGAGATCCTCGCTGTGTGGGGTCACATCCTGCCCGGGGTGTGCTGAGGGTGGCTGGGAAGGAGGAGGAGAAATCCCCTGCTCAGGTGGTGCCCTGTGAGTAGGATCCCAGCTGTGGTGGTGGGGTGAGGGGGTCACATCCTGCTCGGGGGCTGATCCCCTGCGTGAGGGGCGCTGCCGTAAGGGTGGTCACAGCTGTGGAGTGTTCATACCCTGCCTGGGTGGTGTGACATCCCAGGGGTGCTGCTGGGGGGGGTCCCAAGCTGGAAGAGAACATGGGAAGGGGTTCCCCATAGGAAAGAGGGCCTGAGCTTGGGTGGCCCAGAGTAGCAGAAGGAGGAGTAGCGGGGCCTGGGTTTAGGCTTAGCCATGGTGTGCAGGGTCTTGAATGGTAATATACAGGGGAGAAAGGCGCTGGTACAAACACACTGATCAGTCTCCGGGTGTGGGACAGAAATCTGGGTCTGACGGGGGGGCTGGCATCCCGAAGCCAGGCAGAGGAGCTGACAGTACTGCTGAGACAGCACGCTGTGGGCGATTGTTCAGGGCATGCTGGCGGCGCGAGGGAGATCCACATATCTCAGCCCCGCCGGCGTCTGCTTCGTTCCCTGCTGTGAAGAAATCCCCGCACGTGCGCTTGCAACTGCACAGGGCCAGCTGAGATGTAAGGCACGGTAAAGGCTTTCCCCACTACACTCGCGCCTCTGAAGGACAGCGCTGGACAGATTAACAAAATCAATACGAGGTAGCAATCGCAGAGAGGTTTCTGTCTTCAGCGGTGTGAAATGAAGCGGGGTCAAATGCATCGGTGGTGCAACGGAAGTGAGTAAAGACACAGCTGGGATGGACTTGGCCGGAGCTGGCTCTTAGGCTGAGGAAGAGGTCCCCTGAGGAAGCCCTGATTCTCCATCCAAAACTCAACAGCTCTGTGCGGTAAAACCCTGTAGGAGAGTTATTTCTGTAAGTGCAAGTGTCCTAAACCTTTAACATTGCAAGATAGGAACATGAAATCTCCAGAATAACTCTCCCCTTATGCAGATAACTGGCTGAAAAATATTTCCAGAGTAAAACTGCTTAAGATACAGTGCATGTAAAATGCTTCCTTGGTCTTGTGTTTCAGCCCTCGGAGCCCTCCACCGAGTCCCTCCATGTCTGTAGCCACCAAGGTGAGTTTGCTGTCCTGTTACTGCTTGTTTGGGTTACATTTGTGTTTATGGATTTTATTCTGAAGTTGTTTACTTATTTGGGAACATCTCTTGAGCTGCTCCAGAGTGAAAATTCATCCTTGTGGTATTTTTAGCTTATTTTTCTAAGGGAAGAAGCAGATGTGATTGGGTACCCTTGCTCTCCCTCTGTAACCTCTGAATTCATTTGTCTTTTCAATGGAATTTGTCCCAGGGGTTGAAGTTTCCTACATACAAAGTTCCTACGTATTTTGTGAAAATAAATTGCAGGGTAGTGGCCATCAGTGTCCCAAATAAGGATAAAGCTAATAAATTCACCCCACGCTATACGTTGCAGAATCCGCACAGGATGTTGTCACAGGAAACAGCTTTATAATTTTGCTGCTCACAGAATGTTTCTGCTCCAGTCATCCCAGGAGGCCTCAGGAGAGATTTTTTTTTTTCTTCTTCTTCTGTAAAATAGGTGATTCTTGCCTTTTCTGGAAACACAGAGCAAGCAGGGAGGTTTGTCCCTGTTACTCTGTTCTTGTTTTTATTGTTGTGTGAATGTTCTTTTATACTTTTTTTTTTTTTTTTTTAAATAATTTGAAAACTCCTGAGCAGTTCAGGAGCCATCCTAGAGTCCTCCAGGGGCTGTAATAGTGGCCTTATCAAAAACTGCCCAGAAGAAGTCATCTTGCGCTCTTGCTGCCATCCTTCTTATGTCTGAGGGGGCTGGAATCTGAAAGCCCACCATGCTCAGGAGGGACAGTCAGTCTTACGACCTGCAATGCTTTATTTGCTGCTGCAGTCTAATCTTTGTTATTGTGCCTGGAACATCTTTGTTCCTTTTTAGTAACAGCATTCGGAGTTGTGGGCAGTTGGTGTCCTTTTTATCTTTGCCACTTCCTCAAATCTCACAGCAAATGGGGGTTTATTAGCTGTCACCATGTGGCCCGCGTCCGTGGAGAGCAGGGGGGATGCAGGCAGGGCTGGGGCTCCTCTCAAGCGTGGTGCCTGAACAGCGAACAGCAAGGTGCCTGTGACCTTGAGGTGTGGCGCTGGGACTAATTAGTACCACACCATGTGTGATTCTGGGCATGCATCTCCTCCTCCTAGGAGCTGGTAGGTATTTATGGCCAGAAGGGTCTCGTGTGGTGCAGCTCTGGTGGTGTTACCTACCACCGCCGTGGTGGTCAGTGGCAGAGTTGTGAATGTGGTGATTAATCAGAGAATTGTGGTTTCTGTTCTTCAGAAGGCTGAGTTAAATGTCTAGTTTCAGATGTTTGTCAGAGTTGAGAAATTTTTGCTTGAAACATTTAGTGAATTCTGTTCTGTGTCTGTGGATGGCATGGAGGTCAACCAGAGCCATTCGGCAGCAGCCTGGCTGTGTTGTGGTGTAAGGAGGGGGTGGTTTGGACCTCGTGCTTGTCTCTGCTGGCAGCTATGGCATTCACCACCTGAAATAGTCTTGCTGCTTTCGTACGTCTTTCAGTGTAATCTCGTGAATCTGAAGACGCTGAAACTACCTGGAAGGCAGCTAGCTTTTCCCCTTGGAATTGTCTTTTCCTTTCCCTGTGCTAAGAGCCACCAGTGGAAGTAAAGGAACAGGATTCTTGGTCAGATGTGGCTGATAAGCGGAGTGTGGGCAGTTCAGGAAACTTCCCACCGCAGAAGCTTGGGGAGTTCATTTGTTAACCCTACACAGCTTTCAGCTCTATGACTATTGGGGAAGTCTTGGGGAAGGACTGTGCCCATCTAAACTGAGCTATGATGAGCAATGGTTTAACTGAAAAAAACTGTTTTCCAAAGAAAGAGCAAAAAGTGACTCCCTGAACATGCTAGCAGACATTACTTTGGTACTCTAAGGAGATGCATTTGGAGCCAATCTGTGATGCACTGTGAAATTAACTGTCAGCTTAAAACAAAATTATAAGATGGGGGCCCTATTTCCAAAGTGTCTTTATGTAAAACAATTTTTTTATTAGCAAGGAAGCATTAAAGGGGAAAGTTGAGATGCCAGCTTTGAAATGAAAAGCCAGATGCTGTGCACCCTTCCTGAATTCCTGCTGGAGTAGTTCCCGGGTTTACTTGTGTAATCTTTCCTAGTTCTCATGGTCATTTTTAGCAATTACAGATGGTCCTTTCTCTGTTCTGTGCCTTGCAAGTGTGATGGTATTTGGTCCATCATTTTTCTACTGACCGAGGGCAACTTTGTTTAAACGTAGCTTTTCCAGTAGTTGATGCTTGTCCTGTTCACTACCTCCTTTTGAACATGACTCTTTTGTTCCCTCAGCATTTTTCTCATCATGAGTTCTGAGTTAAATGTTCCAGTGGATCCTTCCACTCCTGCTTGCTGCTCTGAACCTGGCACAAAAGGCATGGATTATCGGGACTGGGTCCGGCGCAGCTATCTGGAATTGGTCACATCAAACCACCACTCCGTTCAAGCCCTTTCATGGAGAAAACTGTACCTGAGCCGAGCCAAACTGAAAGCTTCCAGCAGAACCTCTGCTCTGCTCTCTGGATTTGCAATGGTATGTGTATTTTGTAGCCACACTTTCTGGATCATGAAGGTTTTGGTTCGCTAAAACCATCTATTAATCAGTGTTTTGCCTCCTGTGAAGAAGCAGGACATAGTGTTGTTTTCTGAAGAGGCAGGAGGCATCTGCCAGGGGGCTTCTGCTGAAAAGTTTGAGGCTGGCTCGCTCAAGGCAGCACGGATATATGAGCTGCCTAACAGTCAACCCACATGCTCCCAAGTCAGCCCTTTAAAAATACTAATCCCCTACCTGCAAGTGATCTTAAGTGCTCCACCAGTGCTAAAGAATACAGGACCTGGGCTCTCCTTTGGGCCCAAGGCCATTTGTAGCTGGCTGCCTTCGCGTGAGGTTGCATTTGGGCGTGGAGCTTCTCCAGGCCACTGCGGTTGCTGTAGTCCTAAACATTATCTTAATTTATGTATGTGTTTTTTCAGGTCACAGTGTCTAAAGTAAGGTGGAGGTTGGGTCACAGTCTGCCAGAGTGAAGTTTGCATAGCATGATCAGGGAGATCGTGTTATACGCTGAGGTGTGAGAAGAGGCCCTGCAGCCTTGGACCTGGTGTCAGAGGACTCTGTAGCCTGAAGGGAGACAAACCTGGTATATTTGTGTCAGTGCTGCCTATTGGGCATAATCCCTGGTTCTTGCTTTGCTCTGTGCAGCACTTGGGTGTTATCTGGAAGCTATCTGCATAGGTCAAAATCATGTCAGGGAGCAAGCAAATGAACAAGATGGAGACAGCGGTCCAGTGCTCAGACCTGTCCAAGCTGTGGTATTAGCAAAACACAGCCATGCTGTGTCAGTGTGAGCCTCTTCATTTCCCCTCCAGTTCTTGCTTACTGGGAGTGAGAATTGAAACCTGTTTGGGGGAGGTTTTCTCCTCAAGAAATGGGCAGGTTTGGTTGTTCCTGAGGTCTGTCAGCTGAATGCGGAGAGGCAGAGGGCAGCGCCTGGGTGAGCGGGATGTGATGTGAAGATGTTGCATCCTGCAGCTCAGAAGCTGGGGGGGGAAGACAGATCTTGGGAACTTTCCGTATAGCTTTCCTTGTTTTATTTTAGCTTCTTCCACTGCTTTTTCCTCCCCCAATCCCCCAGCACGTGAATCATCTGTAACATTACAACAGTCTGGGATGTCAAAGTTGGCCACCCAAAGTGAAGTTGGAAAAATGCAAGTGGGGAGTTAAGGGGGGAGCAGGCTGCAGAGGAGAGAGGGTGCTTGGTTGCTTTGCGATTCCTCTCCACTCGCTGACTGCGTGCAAGCAATGCTCATAAGAACTTTTCATGCAGCGTATGTTGGTTTGTAACCAAGCTTGTGTGCTGAAATGGCAGAAGGTACCTCCTTGTTTTGAGAAAGTTGAGTGCTTTCCTGTAGATTACTTTCACTGAGAAGCTTTCTTACTCTAAAAAGCCACTCGTGTGCTTGCCCTTTGTGCCTCTGGGTTACCAGAGTTCTGTGTTAGTCACTTGTGACTGTTCTCTTCAACATGATTGTTAAATTAACATTTCATATTGTTGTGAACTGATCTGTCTAGGCAGCATGGTTACACAAGCAGGTGCCCGTGCTGGGGTGTGCTCTCGCTGGCATCACTGGGACTCAGGGAGGGGCTTGCAGCCCACCCGCACTGCAGGGCTGAACTACATATCTGAAAACAAAGCATGCCTTCTCAACTCACACAACAGAAACTTGCTGAAGGTCCTTGGCAAACACACAAAATGAACCATTTGACTTCTCTTTAAACTGTTTAAAATGCAAGTCAAGTAAACACATAGGTATAAGTAGTGTTAGTTATAATCACCAGCTTAAGATAATAAGTACACCTGAAATCAGTAACTGTTGGAAATAAAAATTTTTGCAATAAGGAATTCTCTTTATTAGCAAGCTTTTTCCCACCTGATTGTACTGGACCTTCCGGTGAAAGCTGCGGTATCTGTTCCTACCAGGTTATTTCTCCACTGGTCATTTGGCATGCAGGTATTTGGTACATGGATGTTTACTCTCTAATAAGAGCATCTATTTGGCTATTGATGAAAGTAGAGAAGTTATTTAGAGTTAAATATTTTCCCTGAAGCCCTGTGTGCATTTAGCTATGTAAACAAATGTCATACAGGGCTTGGCTATTGCTTTATTTACCTCCCTGTCAGTGTGTTTGATTCAAGCCAGTTCCATATTGGCTGAAGATTATTATGAGCTGATGGATATTTAATCAACAGGCAGTGGCTTTGATCCAGCTCCTTCTGGACAGGCTGCAGAATAATGTGAACCTTCCTCGTTACTCGATGCTGTCTCTGATATTTCTGGCAGAGAGTTGGGCAGATCAGGAGGATGTGGGTCCTTTCCAGTGCCAGGTCTGTTTGGAGGTGGGCTGTAGGGCTACTGCATTTGCCCCAGGGAGACTGCAGATGAATGAGATTTAGAGGGAGCATAGGAAACCTTCTTAATAATTTTCCTGGTGGAAATAAGAGCTATTGCTGCTAATCAGTCTTCTCAGTGCTTGTCCAATTGCTACAGGATATGTATTTGATTTAATTAAAAAAAAAACAAAAAACAAACAAACAAAAAAAAAACCCTGACCTAACAGATCTACTGGAGTGATTGTTTTTACAAACTGCCAAACCATCTGTGTGAATGTAACATGGTTTATGTTAAGCCATTTGTCATCCTTTTGCTTGATACTATCTATCCTGGTCTAAATTTCTCAGGATGAGCATCACCTTTGTTGTGGACAATGTGGGCTATACTGGTCTAAAAAAAAAAAAAAAAAAACCCCAACATAATTGCATGTAATTTAATTGCAGTTTAATTCTAAAATGTTCTGAGTACTTGGTCCTTTAGCAAACTTGTGAGCATGGAGTTCAACAGGGTGATTCTTGAGCTTAAAATTAAGCCTATGCTGAAATAGTCTGTGGCTCAGCAGAGTGCTCAGTGCCTTGCAAAGTCAAGCCCTTGACACCTTAGCTTCTGGGAAGAGGTTAAAATAAAGGGGGCTATTATCACGGAAGACTATAATTGTATCAAACATGACATATTAATAGTTTTACAGACTAAGCAGCATATTTAATGATTTTTAAATGGGTTATGTCAGCTTGTCCTCTTTCTCTTATCCCGGTCAGAGAATGACATGACAGTTAGTACAGGATAAAGTGATAAGAGCTCACTTACCTTTCCAGCTCTTGTTCGGGTTAAATGAACTGTTTTTCTGCCTTGCTGCCCTATCTGGATTGTTGATGTTTTTCCCTGAAATACCTCTTACTGAGCCATCAGTCAGTGTTAAAAATTCATCACATTGCACAGCTGAAGCTAGCCCTAGGGAATAGGTTAGTCTGGGAGGAAACATCCAATTAGCTCAAAAGTGCTGCTCATGCGAAGGATAACAAGTAGAAATTGATATGTTGACATCAGCCAGGCTTTCAGCTTTAATATAAAGCTATAAATTGAACATGCAGGTACAATTTCTATTCAGCTTGCTGAATACTATGTCTCTGGGTATTACAGTACCCAATAATGAACAATATACCTGCAGCTTTTCCTGGCTGATAGGGTGTGACTGACAATCACAGCACTGTACAAATTCACTGTACAGAACAGTGCAGCAAAGAATAAGTCTGATCTCCTTCTCAAATCAATAAAAGGGGAACTGCAAAGAGAACATATGCAAGGCAATGTGTAATGTGTTTTAATTAAATTGACCTTGCAGTGGATGGTGAAGCCAATCCTGCATTATTATTTTCTCCGCTATACAACAAGAACTACTGTAAACTGTGAACAGGAACCTTTAAAAAAACAACAGAAAAGTAAAAACCCCACATGTTCATAATCAGAACAAAAAGCTGGGAATGTCCAAGAACTGTCACAGTATTTTTGTGTCTCTAATATCCTAAATAGTTGATGTACGTATAAAATCTGGACTTGTAGAGTTTGACCATTTGCTACCACAAACACATGTGTTATATCTTGGTTGCTACTAAATTTGTTCAGACTTGACTGTGATCCCCTCATTCAGGCTGCTGATGGTTTCAGAGTAAATGCAGGTAAGGTAGCAGTCATGCCAATGTAGGCACTTGCTTCCATCCCCTTTAATCCTTTTCAGGGCTACCAACAGGGAGAGCGTGAGCATACCCCTAATCTTCCAGTGCCCAAATAATATTATTAACAAGTAATGACAGAGCGAATGGTGCAGATTATTATACAGAGCGTAAAATGGCTGCTTAGTGGTGGTCTCATGCGAAGTCTGGATAAAGTAATCATGAGTCCGTTCTGCAAAATCCATCTAGCCCCCAGAATCGAGCTGCTTGTTCGGACTTTGCCTTCTTGAGATGGTCTTGAGGCAGGCATCCAAGCATCGGCTTCTCCTTTCCTTAACGCATCTGGCAAGCTCTGCCACGATGGAGTAGCAGGTCACCTGGGATCAGCAGAGGTTGTGCCTGCTGCCAGGCAAGTTAGTATCCATGCAAATCATGAAGTGCAGCTGCAGATCCAAGCAAGCTACTAGAGAGGAATGTTTGTTAGGCTTGTCCACTGTTTTTGTGGCTTCTCTTAGGGAAAGGTTTCTGCAGTCCTTTCAGGGATGCCACCACACAGAAGTACTATTTTAATTCACAGGTAGGTTAAGTAATTTTACAAGTTCTTATGCTAAACCAGTTAACAGGCCTAGGACTCCAGTTCTGATCTCAGAAGAGCCCCCTGCTCTCTTGTGCTTATTCTGCTTGTTAAGCTTTATTTGATTAAATTAAAAATAGAGAGCTTTAGAGACATGCTATATGATAGCTCTTATTTTGAGAAGACAGATTTCTATCTGAATCGTTGGTTGTTGAGCACGCCCATAAGCCAGTAGCTGTCCGGTTCTGCTGTGTATATCAGTAAGTTATTAGCTCTCAAGGGAGAAATTTGAGGATATAAATAACTTGTATCTGGGCATATTCATAATAAAAACGAACATACAATGTTCTGAGAATAGAAAGCAGCTATTTTAACTATGGACTAACTTAAACTGTAAAGTAGCTTGTGTGCTTCCCATGGGGGGTGGTGAAACCTTGCTGGCTGCTGGCCAGAAGAGCTGCTTGCTTTTGCTTTTCTTTACGCTCCTGAAGTTAAAACTTCCTGCACCGCAGCCACAAGTGATGAGCGGAAGAAGAACGTGTGATGGGCGGGTGGGCTGGCTAGCAGGCTGTCAGCTGCCTCCGAGCTCCACTTGTTGTCTAATGAGTTCCTTCTGTTGTGTGTTTGGTTTGATGCAGTTCGTATGGCTCATGGTTGCAAGGAGAGATCTGTTATTTCAGAAAACTACAGGGCAGAAATGCGTGCGTGAGCCTTCAGAAAGGCCCGGCTGCAGACTGTGTCTTCACTGTACGTCTTCATGGGAAACAGAAATGATCCATCTAGGCTGCCATTCTAAAAAGCACTGGAGTGTGTACTTGACCTTAGGTGTTCTTCAATAAAGATGCTTTCCTGGATGAAAGCCTTGAAAAGAGAAAACTAGCAGCTGTTGACAAGCTTTTTGTTCCTTTCCCCCCAGGTTGCCATGGTGGAGGTGCAGCTGGAGGTACAGTACAAGTACCCCCAGATGCTGCTGATTGCTTTCAGTGCCTGCACAACAGTGCTCGTGGCAGTTCATCTCTTTGCCCTTCTCATCAGCACCTGCATTCTGCCTAACGTGGAAGCAGTGAGCAACATCCACAACCTGAACTCCATCAGTGAGTCCCCGCATGAGCGCATGCATCCCTACATCGAGCTGGCGTGGGGCTTCTCCACCGTCTTGGGGATCCTCCTTTTCCTTGCGGAAGTTGTGCTTCTGTGCTGGATAAAATTTCTGCCTGTGGGCTCCATCCTGAAAAATGAGACCACCAACGTTGAGAAGCCCAGCGGCCATGCAGGTTGGCAGTCAGCGCTGGTCTCCACCATCATCATGGTCCCAGTGGGTCTGATTTTTGTCGTCTTCACCATTCACTTCTACCGCTCTTTGGTGCGGCACAAAACGGAGCGCCACAACCGAGAGATCGAAGAGCTTCACAAACTGAAAGTGCAGTTAGATGGGCATGACAGAGGCATGCAGGTAGTGTGACAGAGGCAGAGGCTGCTTCCAGCAAATCTGCTCAGCTAAGGCTAAGAGCAAAATACCTGTTTTGCTAGTTGGTGAGACGCACCAGTGATGGATTGTCTTGAGGCTTAAATATGTAAATGCTAATTGCCTGCCATATATAGCTGTGGGTTCTAGTGCTGTTTCAGATGCTGAGGTCTCTGGCCTGTTTCTGGTCCTACACACTTGCGTACTTAAGTTGACACTGTCATGGAGTTCAAGATCAAAACTTTATCTACCTTAACATTGTTTCAGGTAGCCAAAAATCTGTATTTTTTACAAATGCAGTATTCTGTTGCCAAAAGTAAAACTGCATCAGCTGTCCAAAAAGCCAGTGTGTGTGTAGGACCTGTCTTATGTGTCAGAACTCCCTGGCTGTCAGTGCAGCAGCAATTAACTGGCAGCTCGTTTCTAGAGCTGAGCTGGTTAATGTGGGTATCTGCAGCTGACTTGAGGATGTCCAGGAAAGCGCAGTAGAAATGGTGAGTGTTGATCACCTTTGTTCCAAAGCAAGTATTCCATAAATACATAACCAGAAAGAAATCGGCCTTAGCTCTTATGTTCTTTTCTTGCTATTCCTTACTACTTTTTTACAGTGGGGGAGGTAGAATTTTGAATTGCAGGAGACTGGGAAGTTCTGTCGTACTTTTTTCAGCAACATCTGTCACTTTAGACTGAATGAATGCCAAGATCATGTGTTTTTTCCCAATAAGAGACAAGAGTGCCCAGGGAAGGCTTACAGGTGTTTTAGTTTTAACAAGGACATTCTTAAAACAGAACAGTGACAGGGAATTTAATGAGACAAAACTTTGAAGGACTAGAAAAGCAAGTTTCAAGGAGGTAAGGAGTGACAGCATATAGCATATTGTAGAAAACTGTCACTATGTCGTCTTCATTTACGTATTGTTGTAATGCCCTTTGCCTGGTTTTCTGGAGAGAACAAGCCCCAGTCCTGCGTGTTTCATCAGTTGTTTGATTGTTTGGTTGTTTTTGTCAGCTGTAGCATTCGTCTGTCAAAACCGAATGCTTCCTTCTCCCTCCACCAAAGCAGGCAGCTCCTCTGGTGGAACCTGGAGCTGTACTGGCGAGTCTGATGGAGCTGGATCCAGCAGGAGAGCTGTGTGCCATTAAAGAGCTATCACGTCTCATTTGAGCTGACATTTTTTTTTTTTTTTCAGCAGCAGAGAAAATGACACTTGCAAGTCTGTATTGCTTAGCAAGGGAAGCTTGTAAATTCTATAGCATCCTTGTGAGTGAAAACGTCTGTAAAAATGATTTTATGATTTATGGTAACTTTGTGGAGGGAAAAGAGTCTTTTGCAATCATCAGCTCTTTTAAGGGAAAGTAAGGCTTTCTGCCACACAGGGCTGAAAGAAGCATAAGCACATTTTCTTGGCCCCGATCTGTGCTGATCTCCTGCTCTGCACTCAAACATTGCAGTTTCAGAGTCTCCCAGGCTTTATAGGTTTCTGAAATCATTAAGGATGTTTGTAATGTTCTATTTAACCCTGGTCCCTTATTCCACTGGGATTTGAGAAATCTAATGGCAGTGTATTACATGTCAGCCTCCCAGAAGGGATTGTGCACGCAAATCCCAGTGCAGCAGCGTGAGACTATCCCAATATTCCTCTCTGGCGAGGGCCTTGGGAACCCAACTCCTATCTCTCTTGTTTACATGCGAGTTTGAGCGTTGCTGAACAAGTTGCTTAGCACTGTGTCTGTGGCTTTCATCTGTTGTTCTTGCCACAGTTGGCATGTACCATATTGGCTGATGTGCAGCAAAGAAAATAGTCTTTGTGTGCTTAAATGACTAGTCTGTACTTATGCACATACGCAAAAAATAAGGAGTATCCTCCAGGAAGTGGGTGGTCGTGAAATTCATACCATCTCCCCAGAAGTCTGCCTTCTCTCCCTCCTCTTTTTACCATAATAAAAATTAAAGGTTTACACAACAAAATCAGAGTTGAGTTTTCTGCCAAATATTATACATGTAAGCTCTTCTACCAACAAAATTTCTATTGTGAGGCTGGAGCCAGACCAGATAGGATGAATCTCTCATCTGTACTTTGCACTCTCCTTTAACGTCAGTAATAATAGGACTCTGTGTGCTGTGGAGCTCAGGAGGTTGTTGAGGAAAGTATAGAGCCATTTTTGAAATAAAAAAAGTTTCACAGTGTGCATACTGTGCTGCAAAAGAAATGCAGCTCATTTGCAAACAGCCAAATGGTTCATTTAATTCTTTGCAAATATAATAAACTTCAGCAAATGGAGAAATGCAGCAGAAACTGTGCTTTGATTTTGTAGAATAACTTGGTGAGTCTTTGGTGGGATTGGATGCAAGATAAGTCTCAAGGCAGCACACTTGTGACTGGAGTGGGATCGCCTTACTCCAGCAGGGAGTCTGAGGTACAGTTTGAGGTGGTGTCCCAAGGGTGAATGCACTTCAAACAGAATAATAACGTGCTTTCCCATCTTTGCTTGCAGCTTTGTTTCTTGTGTCTTTCTGGGCACTGAGTTCTCCCTTCTGTGAGAAGCCCATGGGGAGTATTTTTGCTCTTTGACTCTGGCATCTAGGATCTCTCTAGGTTACCCATCACCTTCGTGCTGTAACTCCTCTCCTTCTTCTTTCCCAACAACAGCATTTGCTTTTCTTGCTCCTGCCTCTCTTCCTCCAACTTGTTTACATTTTCACAGCTGTTGGGTCGAGACTTGTGTTGCGGAAAGATTGCCTGTGGTATCGGCCACCGTAGTTCATCCGTAAATGAGTAGGGACGTTGTACTTGTCCAGCTGGGTGTTTCTGTGCTGCTGTGCCAGAAAATCCTCCTTGCTTCTGCTGCTGCCCCTGTGACTGTCAGCAGGATTCCCATCAGTCAAGCCTGGAGATGCCTGCCTTTCCACACCATCGCTGGTGTCTCAGCAGGGCTGGCAGCGCGCTGTGTCATGTCCAGGTTTGCCTGCTGGTGCCTGGCCACGTCTGACCTGTGCTGTCACCTCTCTGTTGTTCCCGGGGTGTCTGTCGTTCCTGGAGTGTCCCAGGTTTTGTGTAGCTCTGTTCCTGCAGTGCCTGCACAACGGTTCTCCCAAGGGTCCCACCCTCAGGCTGGGGATGGGTGTCAAGGATCTCCCCTGACGTGTGTGTTAGGTTTCTGTACCAGCCTTGGGCTCTGGGGTGCTGTAGTTTGGGGTGGCTGTTGCCCTAATTCTCAGCTCCCGTGGGCTGTGACTCTCTGGACCAGTTATTGCCTTGTTTGGGCCATTTCTGCAATTTCTGCGGTGGGGCTCGCCACAGGGGACAGCCACGATGTCACTCCTGAGTCCTCCTTCAGATTTTTTTGGACAGTTTTTGCCTGGCAGAAAAACACCTCTGCAGGCTCCAGCGCTGGAGGGGCCCTGCCTGCCCAGCCTAGAGCGGGGAAGGAGCTGTCAAGGACAGGGGTACAGCCCTGCTTTGTATCATACCCAGGTACCTGCCTTGGTTTAGGGCACGATTCCCCTCTCCTTCCCTCGTTAGCAGGAGTCAAGACTGGGCACGAACGCAAGCCGGAGGGAGCTGTCGGAGCCGGAGCAGTATCAGGTTCTCCCTTTGCTGTGGTTAGTGGCAGCTCTTACGCCTGTGAGCTCCCTATTTTTAACATTGCCCTGGGGCAGGCCTGGCTCTGGTAGCTGCCACCCCGTTGTTTCGGTGGATATGTGACTCTCGGGGAGGCTTTATGATCGGGGGAGATGGAGTAGATGTTGGATTCGACCGTCTGGGCCTGACCCACGTGATGGATGAAAGCAATACTGTGCGAGAGCCCTGGGTGGAGCGTGCTCTGCGGTAAGCGCTCAAATATGTGGAAGTGTTTATAGAGAGCTGGTGGGGTGAGTGCAGCTGCAGAGCGAACATCCTTCAGTTCACTGACTCTGGGATGGGCAATCCCAGCTTGCCACAGGGATGACTGCGCTGGGCTCGGGGATGGAGGTGCAGGGTGCCCAGCTGGATGTGGGACTGGTTGCTCACGCTTCACATTCTCCTCTTGCCTTTCCGTGGCTTTACGCGGGATTTCATAATGGCCTTTCTCTTCCTCCCCTCCCATAAAACAAACAAACGAAAGGCCTTCGAGTTTCCCTGCTGCTGTTAGCTTCCTTATCTTCTGAATCTTGTTGTGTCTACTTTTAAGACAGCTTCTTCAGTAACACCCCCCAACCTGCAACCTCAAATTCAGATCCCGGCACAACTGGGCCACTGTGGTTATTTTCTGATTAACTTCTTGCAGGCTGTCTCCTCTGTACCCATTTCATACAAAGCAGTTTCAGTAATTACTGACTGGCTGAATTTGGAAAGCATTCCCGTGAATACCTGTGTGTACAACTGGGAGCTTGCCTTCCGCCCAGGGTTGTAACAACGAGTGCTAAGTGCTAGGAGAAAAAAAAACAACAACTCTGTATTTTAGCTTTGCCTATTCTTGTTTTATCTCTGCATGAACAATATTTAATGTAGAACAACGTATGTATCTCAGTTATTGTCCAGCTGTGTGAGAGAAACTGGATAAACTTGCTAAGTTTTACGCTTCTTGCTGATTTCAGACTGATTTTTTTTTTTGAAAGGCAGCTCAAGTCCTCCAGCATCCTCTATGGGTTAACTTGGGTTTTGCCTTTTATTAAAAAAGCTTGGTCAGATATTATCCTTATCCTTCGAAAATACACAAGTAGAGAACAATCAGATGTGCTTCCTTTTAATGAGGGCCTGGTTCTTGGCATGTGTTTTCCAAGTGCTGATCTTGGTTAAGGAAATAAACAGCTGTGATGATAGAAAATCCTATAACATGAGGACCATTAAAGTTTGTCTTAGGTTAATAATACTAGAATAGTGGTCAAAATTAGTTTTAAAAGCTAATTAATTAAGATTAAAACCTCTTCATACTTTTCTCGGATTTCTGTGATACTTGACAGTCCAAACCAATTGTTAATGTTCTGCAAGGCTGCGATTCTGGCTTTTTAGGAGAGAATGTACGTAAAGTTTTAGGAAGTAATACAGAACCAATGGGTGTGTAATTGCATTTTGGTCTAAGATGATGCCCAAGAGGTTGTTTAACAGGCGAAAAATGTCAAAAAGATAGACATAGCCATGACTGTGTAGTGACTAGATTAAGTTTTGGACTTCAAAAACATCTAGACAAAGCCCTCAGTCTTTGGCTCAGTATTTAATTATTTGCATTTTTTTTTAATTTAAGATACCATCTAGGAAGAGCTGGAATTTTCTGGCAAGAACGGCAGCTTTCTGTATAGTTCGATTGAGGCAGAAAAATTCAGCTAACAAATGCAGAGCACAAAATGCACTAATATTGTGTATCTTGTTATTGTGGCACTCTGATTCATCAGAAGCCATCATCTGTTTTCACTGCGGAGAGAATGAAACAGCAGGTAGCACACAGAAAGTATTTTATCAGGCTGAGAGTACAATATAAATCTAAAAGGGATCACTGGAAATAAGGGCCAAACATTAATGGAAATACTTGATTGCCGCAGTTTGCTGAGCAAAGAGCAGATTGCTGGAGAGGCTCAGTACTGAAAGGGTGATGAGGATATGGGCTCAACGCTTGCTTTAGCTATGAAAGCCTGCCCTGGGTTTCCTCCCGTAGTGTGGCTTTGTGCTGAGCTGCAGCAGGCTGCCAGCCGTGTCCTCCTGCTTGGCCGAAGGTCCTCTGCTCCGACGGTAGCTCCAGGCGCTGACCTGGGGACATCACGCTCTCCACAGCTGCTGAGCCCCGTGGACACCAGTGACACAGTGCTGATCACAGCAGTCTACCAGAAAAAGGTTAGGAACTGTTATTTTGAGAGCACAAGGACCTGCTTTTGGGAGTGAGCTGAAGAAGTGGTAGCCTATGAGAAATCTCCTGGGATAAAGCTTGCTGTGAGCAAGCGTGGCCTGCCTGTTGCATGTGGGCTGGCTGCGTTTGCAGTGATGGGTTTCTGTCAGAGAGGGCATGCTGTGACTGCCGAAACTGCTGCTGGAGCACGTAGGTGGCACTCACCGGCCGGTCTGGATGGAAGTTTGGGGTTTAGGACCGCCCAGGGGAGCCTTGCTTGTGGGTCCCTGTTGGAATTATGATGTAGATGATGTCCCCAACTGTTCAAATACTGGGCTAAACTGAAACTGGTTCACTACAGCTAAGAAGCAGTGTGGTTGTTATCTGTTACCTTAAACTGATAACAAATATTCCGATTCACCCAACTGATTTTCTAGTTAACTGTTTTGTTGGGTGAAGAGCTCCCTCCCCCACAGTGCCTGAAGCAGAGGGCAGTGTCTATGGCGCGAATGCATTACTATACAGTAAAACCTGTGCGCTGTGCCAAGGAAGTACTGCTAGGGCAGGGATACACCTGTGCAGGGACACTAAGATCCCACACAATAAGCGTGTCCCCCCCTTTTCCTTACTGACCAAAACCAGGCAGCATTGTAAAGTGTTGTTTTATTGCTGTAGGTGTGACTGTGCTGAATGGTTTTGATGACACATCTGTGTTTATTAAAGGATCACACTTCTTCCATGGCACAACTTCATTTTCAAGAGCACAGAAGTTTGTTCAGAGCAGACAGATGGCCTCAAATCAGCTTCTGCTACAAATGACTACTTGAATCTTAGGTACAAGGCATGATTCAAACCTGACTGCTGGAGGTGCCAAGAAAAAAAATGATAGCCGCCAGTGTTGCAGTCTGTTGCCCAGCTTATTCCCAAAATCAGACTCTTGCTACTGAGAGTTGACAGCGGGGTTCAGAGATGACAAATGATCAGAAAATAACACAGTCTGTGCAAGTCTTTGGTCTGAACTCTGTCCAAGCTGTCTCTGCGGAAGAGTCAGCTTCGGCCCTCTGCAAACACTTCTCTTTGGTCCCAGAAGATATAGGTCACACACGGTATTTATGATTAATCCTCACTGTTAGAGCATGAATCTTCAGCAAAGGATAATTACTTTAATTAGTTCTCAGTGTGTTGTACTATCTGTGGAGAGATGCGTGCTTACCCTCCTCCCCTGGAGAGCTGATCTCTAAAGGACCTATCTGAAGCGGGTGAGAAGATAGTTGTGTCCCTATGGCACAGTGCAATGCAAAAAGCAGTATGACAGAATCAAGTACGGGCCAGGAAGGGTCAAAATCTGCTGCAGAGTTTGGGCTGAATCTGTGCCAAGGGCAGTTTGATACTCGGCTCAGTTTAATGATTCTTTCTTGGTTTCATTTCAGTATTTAAAAACTGTCTATTTGCTTTTTGCATTTTGTTACAATGAATACAACAGCTCATTTCTGACTTTTGCCTAAAAGTTCCCATTGCCCAGGAGAGTCTTTGAAGAAACCAATAGCCCACCCCTTCCTTGCACTCTCTTATTTCTGTTTGTTAAATTTCCATTTGATTGAGCTTATCTCTGTACACACCTGGTTCCTTACGTACACTTCAGAAATAAAGAGCTGTACAAATTCTGTACTTTATTTTTCAAATTTCCTAACAAAATGCAATTTCGGCTTCCTCTTGCTGATCACACTGGTCTTCCTTGAAATGAAAGAGCTATTTCTAGAAGTTCTTTACCCAGTTGCTCATGCCTTCCTCCAGCGCTGAACTCTGCAGACAGCTCCCTGAATGTGACACAGATTCGGCGATGCTCTATATGCTTTCGGTAAATCGCATGTTTCCACTTGTACCGTGCGTCACCGTACAGCACCACCAGAGACCTTTGGGGTAAGTGAATGGCAACACTCACCTCTTTACTTGGAACAAGCCTTGGGGATAAAATGCAGTCGATTCCCTCTTCGTCTGAATTTTTGCATGCTGACGTCTCTGTAAGAGATCCAGGGGGACTTAATTCCCCGTTTCCTTTACTGAAAGTGGGAAATAATTGGATACTGTCCTCTGAATCACAAGACATGGATAGCACAGTTTTTGAGAGCAAGTTTAAGCTAACCAGACGCTCTCCCCAAAGCCACCAGTCATCAAAGTGTGCGTCAATGGCAGAACCTCTTTCTGGCATGTAGTCCAGGTTACATTGTTCAACGGGTAAGAAACCGCCTAGTACAGAGCAGGCCTTCATTTGTGCCACAATCTTTTTACTAAAACTTGGCAAACCGGTAAAGCTGCCAGCTTTCAGCCTTTGTTTCTTGAAGTTCACTTTGGGTCCGTAGTCCTGTTGGAAAAGAAGAAGGGAAAAGCTAGCGTTAAGGAAAAATCTAGGACGAGTCTTTTCTGAGAGGCTGTGATCCCTACAGGGCTCATGGTCAAGACTTTTGAGTTCTCATCTCTTCCAGTGACCTGGTCACCAGGTTGCAAGAGGACTCAGTGAAGCTACATTCATCTCTCTGGAATTAGATTTCTCACTTGCAAAGTAAAACCAAAACACCCACTTCTTTCACTTGGAGATTGTGTGAACTTTAATCAAGTATGATTTGTTGCAACTACTGTATATTTTTGCAAGAAGTTGACTTTAATTAGGAGTAATTCTTGCAATTGATTTCAGGAAAAGCTTCCAAAGGAAAACATTTAATGAAACATGTAAATGTTCTGTGTTTTAACTGAAAACAGCTTTCCTTTTCCAGAGGGACGGAAGAACAAATGTGCTTCTAAAGTCAAACCTGTTTCTTTCGGCCAGACTGTGATGGTTTCCAGTTATCTCGATCCATCAGTTCAACTATCTCAGATTCTTCATCTTCGCTAATGAACTCCTCCATCAGAAACACCCCTGGAAATGGAAAAGCCCAGCCAGCAAATTCTGAGTGCTCATTTCCTTTAGCTAGGCCTGTTGCTGGACAGTAAGTGAAATTATCTTCTCCCTGTGGAAAAACAATGGAGAAGAAAAAAAAGCAGTGAGGGGAAAACCTATCACAATAAGGTATTTCCATGATTTACCCCTGCAACCTTGATGTTGCAGCATGAAAACCGTCTGTACAGGATTCTTGTAGACATGAGAAATTTTACAGCTGCTTTTGGGGAACAACTCTTCCCTGCTTTTTTTTTTTTTACAGCTGCAGCATTCCTGTGCTGCTTGCTTGGAGCCGCTTTTCTTTCCCAGTAATGTCTTTATCCTGCAAAGCCGGGGAAGAACAGATGATCCTCAGTGCCAAATGTATAAGGAGATTAATGGTTGGTATTCCTCAGGCCGGCTGTAGAGATACGGTTTGTCATATCAATAAATGTTGAATGAGGAAAGTTGATAAAAATCGCCAAGGGCCAAGAGGCTAAGCGGTAGCGAACCTGTCTTGTCTTTTAACGTAGGAGACTCGGGTACGGTCTGGCTCGGCTTTTGAGGTTGCCGTGTGCATCTGTTACCTTACTCAGGCGAAGGCGAAGGCACACGGGCCCTTTTCCCAAATACCTCAGGGGAGGCCGCCGGGGACCAGCCCTGGGGGGCTCTGCTTTGTCCCCAGCCGGGGCTCCCGCTCGGGGCCCTGCAGCCCCCTGGGGAGCCGAGACCCTCTCCCGACATGGCGGGGCAGCGGGGGGGGGGGGGGTGTCCCTCCTCGCCTCGCCCGGCCGGGCCAGGCCCGCACACCGGGGGGAACATGGCAGGCGCCCCCCCGACTCCTCCCGCCGGCCCCGCCCCGCCGCCGGCCCCGCCCCGCCGCCCCTTCCCCGGTACCTGCGGGGGCGGAGCGGCCTGCGCGGGCCCCTCGCAGAGCAGGCAGGAGCGGATCCCCTTGCAGCCGCAGCCCGGCCCTTCGCCGCCGCCCGCCGCCTCCATCCCCGCCGCCTGCGCTCAGGATACGGCTCCCCCCCCCCCTCCCCTTCCTCCCCGTCTCCTCTTCCTCCTCCCCTCCCGCCGCCGCGGCACGGCCCGCTTCCAGGTGAGGGGAGCGGGGGGGGGGGGGGCGGGGGAAGGCCCGGGGCCGAGGCGGCGGCGGGACACACGGGCTGGGCGCAGGCCGCGCGGTCGGTCGGTCGGGTCGGGTGAGCGGGGGTGGGGAGGGGGACACCCGGACTCGCTCTCCCAACAGCCCCCGCGGCGCCGAGCAGCGGAGCGGGGCTCGGCCGCGCCGCGGGGGTCGCCGGGAGTTGTAGTCCCGCCACCCCACGCGCACACACCCCCCCCCCCGCCAGGGCGCCTCAGGCCGCGGCAGGCGCCGGCCCTCACCGCGGTCTCCGGGCTCGGGGCAGGCGGCGCCGCGCGGGGGCAGCGTGAGGCGGCGACCGCGGTCCAGAGCCGCACCTGGCCGCCTCGGCGCGAAGCCAGGGCCGCCGTCCCTGCCCGCGGGCGGTGCCGCGGCCTGCGCCCAGCAGCCCGTGCCCCGGCGGTCCGGGCACGGCCCTGGGGCTGCCGCGGTCTGAGGGGCCGCCTCGCACCCGGGAAGCCGCCCCTGGATGGGCTGACAGGCCGTCGTCGTCGTCGTTGTCATCCCCAGCATGGCGGTGGGGGTGTCGTGCAGCAGGCAGCGCCGGTTGGGCCGGGCTCTCCTCGGTTTAGGCGAGGCGGTGGTCCGGCTGGTGCGGAGTAGTTACAACTAAACTCATTTTATTCTCTGCTGCCTTAGTCTGGCCTGAACCGACACCCTGCTGTAGCACTGCCGACCCCGAGAGGTGCTGCTGGGGGGCAGGAGAAGGGTCAGCGGCCGCTTCTGGTGGCGGTTCCCAGTTGGGCTGGGTTACGGGGTTCGTCAGGCCCCCGGGTAATTGAACGTGCCTTCTGCAGCGTCACCCGTGATGTTGTGGTGATGGGGCCGTGTTACGTCGTGGTCTGCCCTGCTGCTCCCGGGGTGGTCTGAGGTGTCGGGGTGGTCAAAGAGAGGGTGATGGGAACATCCACAGTCGCTGGTGTGAAATTTTTCTTATAGATACTAGAGCTTAGGGAGGTTTATTAGGTTCAGCAGGTAAGGAAGGGCCTGATCCTGTGGTTTGGCTTTCAGGGACAGCTCTGTCGCTTGAAGGATCAAATCCTGAACAGCTGCTGTTCCAGCTGTTTTTCAGGCTCAATGCTCTTTATGCTGGTATAAAATACTCCATACGTGAAGGCTTGACCTTAAGTACAGGTGTTAACAAAGCAATGCCCCATCGCTCATCAAACCCGACGGTCCGGGTGCTGTAGGCATGTTATGGTGCTGAAGTCAAGCCTAAGGACAGCTTAGTGCCTTGCGTGTTCCTCGTGATTTACTGGAGTGGCGTTTAGGCAGCAGTGAGACTAACACAAAAAGACAGTAGCGAGCCTGGCCTTGGAGCTCTGTTCTCTTATATTTCCCTCTCTTGGAATCTGTGTCAGAAGGAGTGGTGAGCCACGAACTAGTAATTTCCTGAAGCTACTTTGGCCCTATCAGTGTTCTTATTCTAAATATCAGCGTATCCATGCGTGTGCAGGCACTATCCTATCCACAACAACGCATGAAAACATCTGTTAATTACCAATAACATACAGAATGCTGTTGATTTTTTTCCTTGGTGAGGAAATGATGTTGCTGATCGGTGGGTATTTACATTTCTGGTAATCAATTAATCGGTTTTCAAAAATTTTAGGGAATTTAGAAGTTGTCAGCCAAGTGTCTATCCATCTGGTCAGGCCATTGAGCGCCCTGTGTCATTTTCTTGGGAGTAAGACATTCACAACAGGTGTATTTATTCTTACTGTGGCTGTTTATTTGAAAGTGTGTCAGAGTTCTTGGAGCAGAGCCCTGTTGTGCAGGAGAGGTACAAACAGGTAACTGCGAGACTGTCCTAGTCCTGAGTGCTGTCGCCCCGTGGACAGCTTTCATCTACAGCAAGTCTGTCGCATTAATAGCTGAGGGAGGTATCTCTGTTGTTTTGGAGATGGGTTGGGTCAGCGTGTTGAGAGTGTGTGCCCAGTGTAATAACAATCTCTAGTATTTTCATTTCAACTGTGTAAAAAAGGCGACTTCAAACACAGCAGCAAAATCAGTAGCTAAACTCATAACTCTTTTTTTCCCCTTTTGGAGTCAGTTGAAAGGCTTTCCTCTTATTCCTGTTTGTTTTACCAGGAAGGTTACGAGAAGAGGTCCTACAGCTGACTGACTAGTGATTCCAGCAGAGGGGTGGAGATTAAAAATGTCAAAAATTACTACAGAACTTCTTTTGGAAAGAGCGGTTCCAAGATCTACAAGGCTCCGAAAGATCGAGACGCTGAAGTAAGTGCAGACAGGCCCATGGAAAATTCCAGCTGAATTCAGCCTGGGCGATCCCTTTTTTTGTCTTTCTTCCCCTAAGCATTTTTACTGAAAAAAGAGAGACGGTTACAAAGCACAGAACAGGAGATGGCATTCTCGATGCAGGACCAGTGAGCACTAGTGGAACTGCATTCACTAGATAGGTTATCAGCAGTTAGCACCTCTTTTCACCATTTATATTGTATATATGCTGCCACCTTCTTTCTGTAAAACTGCTTAAGGCTGGATCCTGATTTCCTAACCCTAAGATATACTCCCTACCCCCAAACCACTTCTGTCTTTGCTAGCAATTGCTTAATGTGAATAAGAGAATCTCTTCTGGCCTAGATTTTAGAGGGTTTAAAAAATATTTTTGGCATTATTTCCCCTCCCTTTTCCTCTCCCTCCATCACTTTCCATCTCTTCTAAATCTAATTATGTTAGTACCTCAAACATTGCAGAGAGGGAGAATAAACTCTGACACAATTAGAAACCAGTAAAAACAGTTTTGATGCTCAGATCCTTAACAGAGGTCGTTGAAAATATGTGTCTTTCCAAATGTTTAATACAGTGGAATTTCGCTATTCCAGAACTGGTCAATCTGAGTGACTCAGCTAGCCAATTTCTGGCTGGCACCTTTGTTGTTTTTGTTGCTGATGTAAGAGTTTTGGGTTTCATATGTACTCTTCAAAGTTATTTCTTTTAGTTTGTCTTGTGCTAAAATGATTGTTTTTAGAGAGAAATCAAAAGTTTATCTGAAGAGTATAAGCTGCAGTAATCTGGGTAACAAAGTGATGTTGAGATGTTTGAAGTAGTGAATTTCTAGAGTGTGGCTTTTTCCATGCAGCTTTGTACCATGATTTTGAAGGGTTATATTTCAGAAAGTCCATTTGGGGAACACTGTGTTGAGTTTCTCCCCAAAATGACACAGTAGTCGCACTACGCTTTGCAGCCAGCTGAATTCTGTTCAACCTTTCTTACGTGCTTTGACTGGCTGGTTAGGCTTCTGAGATGACAAGTGAAGGAGGAGTGGTCTTCCTTCCTAATTTTATTTACCTTATTTATTCACACTTCATTTATATTTAGAAGGCCTTTTTTTAACTAATCATTAGAGATGGAGATTCTGTTTGTTAAAGGAACTCAGCCTTGTATCCTCAAGAGATGTCGGCTGTCAGGACTAGAAACTCTCTTTGGAGCTCAACTAAATGATCTAATCAAATCTAAATGACCCTTCTTATAATATGCAGTTTTCACTTTCTTACGGAGAAGGAGTGGTTTTTCCCCCTCACAAATATTGCCCCTCTTCCTCTTTCAGGACAGATTGCTTCTGTTTTGGTGGCAGCCTTGGGATTTTGTTAGGTAGATTTCCATATTTGCCATGGGAAGATTTTGCAGTAAAATTCACTGTAAGAGAAATGGAAGAATCACTTTTTTGTGCAGTTAGTTCTTTGAAAACAGCCAAATGCTTTGGGGACCTACTCTGCACTTGGCCTGAACTTAACTTCTAAAGCAGAGAAGAAAAGTTTTGAACCAGATCAGCTAACTGATCAAATTTGCTACGTCGTTGTGTGAATGCAGGTGTCAGCATGAAGTGAGGGGGAGGACAGGACTAGCATTTTGGAATCACCATAGTCTTATCTTGCTTACACCAGTTGTGAGATGGTGATTTCTAAAAAATGAGTGAAATAATGAATCTAGGTCATTCTGTGGACAGGTTAGACTGACGGTGTAGTGAATAAGTGTCTTGTATTGCTGCAGCTTGTTTTGTTGAATTTACGTTGCAAAGGAATAAAATACCAACGTTCTTAGAGGTGTAGTAATTTTTAATATGAGCAAGAACTTTTCCGGCAATTCACTGCTCACAGCCAGCTCTGTTATCCATAGGAGGTTTATCTGGATTGCAGGTTAACTGCACTGCAAATACTTTGGTAGTCTTGCGTCTCTGATGGTGTCTGTTAGCTCAGACACAGCACCTTTTCCAGGTATGTGTGCTTGCAGTCCAGAATGCTGCAGACAAGAAAACGCAGGTTTGGTCAGATTTACCCAGTGAGTTGTGCTAGACTGAGAGGTGCCACCAGGTGGGACCTTGTATCCTGTGAAAGTCAGCACTTGTTTTTCCAATGAACTGCAGATAGTTCGTGTTCTCTTTTGTTTTCAGCCTGTCCAAGCTGCAGTTGAAGACTGGAGACTTAGACCCACGTTTGTTTTCCCGTCTGAGGCATCTGCAGAAACTAGATCTCTCTGATAATTTACTGGACAAATTTCCCAACAGTCTAACCCTGCCTGATCTGCGTGTCCTAAACTGCAACAACAACAAACTAGAAGATGTAACTGCTCTGAAACAGTTCCCTCTGCTCGAGGAGCTAACCTACGAGAACAATGTGTACTTGACAGTGAGTTACCTCCCATCCTTAGAAGCTAAGCATTAAATAGAGGGGGAAACAAACAGCAGTTGTGCCTAGTTCTTGTATGTTGTTCTTAGGCAGCAAGTGTTAGGGCATCTGAGAAAGCAGCCAGTCTTTTTGTGCCCCTTCACCAGTTTGTGCCACTATTTCCCAATCTGCAGAAGTGACTTGCCCAAAACTACTCGGATATTAAAATCTGGGTATCTTGAACTGCTGATTCTCCAGGCCAAAGTCCCATCTTAGGTAGCTTATCAGGCAGGATATCTTATGCTCATGCTTGTGTAAAATATAGTAATAACTGCGTAGAAATGTCCTTCTTAGATGTTAGTTTTAGTGCCCCTTGTGCTCTGGAAGAGCAGATTTGGTCATCTGATGGGGGGTTTAAACTTGGTGATTAGTCTAGTTTTGGTTTTCTGACTTCTCCCAAGAGGCTCTGCTGACTGTGCGGTTTAAGCATCTGAAACTGTAATTTTACTTGTGCTTTAAACTGGCATCAGCCACCATCCCGGACCCAGATGCTAGTTGCTGTTGCGTGCTGGCAGAAGTATATGTGCGGCTGTATGGTAAACTGGATTGGGGAACTGGTCTGACCTAAAACACACCTGACCCACAGAATCCCAGCTGGTATTCGTTTACTGTAGGCAGGGCAGGCCTTCCTCTGTATTAGATGCTCACTCAGAGTTAAAGGATGTGAACAGAATACCCTGCATTGCACTCAGGCCGGAGCTGATGAGGCCGGTTACACCGCCACCACCTTGTGTTGGATGTTAGTACTGCTTAAGTGCGAGGCAGGTCTTCTGTCTGCAGTTTAAGATCCCAACTCATAGGAGAAGGTTAATTTACAACTAAAAGGTGATATTCGAGTCGGAATTGCTGAGAAGATTTCATGAAATTACTTTTCCTGACTAAATATATTCTTCTCATCCTTGGCTGTGTTTTAATAAAGGACTAAAGCTAAAGCAAGTACCATGCATACAATTTTTGTAACTCCAATGCCTTCTCTTTCTAGCTCAACGATGACTATAAAGTAATGTTTCTTTTGCAAAATCTTCGGCTACTCAATGGCAAGGATATAACCAAACTGGCTAATCATGTGAGGCGTGTCAATAGTCGTAAGCTCACCAGCAAGGTAAGATGTGTGATATTTTCTTAATCTCTAAATACCTTAGAAGTAACTAAATACTGTGCTCAGTTTAATGACAGAGCTGCAAACAAGCATCAAATGGTTAACAATAATTCTGGTATGATCTAAGCACAGCCTGCGGTTTTGGCCACCTAGTAAATGTCTTACTGCTGCTTTCTCTGGTCACTGCTTACATTTGCTCTACCTGTTCTGTATAGCCAACTTCTGCCTTCAGTTTAAATCACAGGAGCAGGGCCAACAAGGTCTGTGTGTGACCCTCTGGTTTTTCAGGTCACTCCGATCATCATTAAAAAATGGGAGAAGCCTGGTGCTGACATAACAGCTGCATACACCTCCTCATCTAATTTACATTACTGTCCTGGCCCCAGGCATGGGGAGCACAAAACCAAGCTCAGGATAATCTTGCTTTTTCCAGCGTACACCAGGAACAAGGATTTGTTTGTTCTTCTTCAGCTGTGCATGTTTGCAACTGTATTTTCACTCATTTACATACACAGTTTAGCTCCTACAGATTGTCCCCACAAAGCATGTTGTGATCTTGAGCAAAATTATTGTTCTATTACGAAAAAGGGGGGGTTTTGTACAGTACTGCTCTTAGCATTTGTATTCTCGTTAGTTGATTTTGTTAATTCCTTCTGTGTAGCAGTGGTGGAGAGACCAAATACTGAAGACTGGGATGGCTTATTGTGCAAAGTGTTATCTGTGTAATACTTTGTACCTCAAAGGGTCTTGGTGAGGGCTGCTCAGCCTTTTATTCTCCAGGCAACTGGGCACGGTTTGCTGTTTAATGAGACACCAAATGCTCCCCCGTGCTGTTCATTTTGTGCTGGTGCCTGTGCCCCAGATACTCAGATACTTTTCCCTGATGGTATTGCTTTGTACCTGACTGCCCAGTTCTTACTGCTGTGTGTCTAAATGTAAAATGTCTCTTGGGTCCGAATGCTTATGGATGTGTTACTACCCACCAGAAACTCTCAGATGGGAAACTGTGCTGATAGGTGAGCGTCTGCATGATTGTGCCCATAGTTCAGAAGCCTTTTGGACTCAAAGCATCTTTATAAATGGGGATGACATGTGCAGCAGTCCTGCTTACGCACACACTTGAACTACAAGAAAATTCAAACATGCCCGTTATGCCATGCCTGTTATAATAAATTAGTTACCTGTCAGGTGCTCCCTGTTAGTAGGGCATAGCGCAAGACTCCTTAAGACCATTTGCTATGGATCCAGAGGCATGAAATCAGGCATTGCTCTGGGTCCATGTTGATGGTATCTGCTTAGCCACACTCACTTAAAGTTGGTTGAGAGGAATTGGGTTTCTTGTTAGCTGAAGTCATGGTTTGAACACTGATAAAATAAATGGAAGCAGTGCCATCGTGTAGCTAGCAGAGCCTCAGGGTTGGCAACTTCTTAAATGCTTTCACAAGTACTCTTGTGCTTTTCTGCTGTGGTTTTCTGTAGTGTTCTGTTGGATAAACTCAGTCTTTCTGCCTAGGTTACTGCTCACTGGGAAAAATTCTTCCGTGACCCCAACTTCCTGAGAAATATACAGCTGAGCAAGTGAAGTCCATCAAGAAAAAGTTCCTGAAGTCAGTACAAACCAATGTAGTATATGGACCCAGCTCACTCAGTGAATTCACCCGCTGGCGGGTAGGTTACATTTCGCTTACCCTTCTGTTCTTCAGGCAAGGACTCTGCAGCCTGATTCTGAAATGGATTTGATTAAAAAGCTCCATGGATTTGGGTTCAGGGTATCAGGGCTCTTGCAGACAGGTGATATCACTTTTTCTGGTTTTCTTCACTGCTTTGTTAAGCAGTTAGAGAAGCACTAGGACTAAACGTGCACCAAGTTGCAATGACTGCCATTAAACATTGTTTTTTAATTCATAAGCAATAATGATACTTGTACTAATTAACAAGACTGCAGTATCCTTAGTACTTAATTATTTGCAAATAACTCTAATGGCAACCTTTGGTCTTGATGGAAGCTGTATGAAAGGAGAAAAGATAATGACAGAACTGTAGTTACTCCCAGTGGGGAAAGATACCATTTAGTTTGTAACGTATGTTTTAATTGTATGTGCATACATACCATTGAGGCTTCCATCTCTCCTTTGTCTTGTTTTCATTGCTGTGCTGTTGTTTTTGCAAATGTGTACCCTGGATGCCCATGACAAAGTGAAGTTCTTGGGTCATGTAATGGAGGATTTGGCCTGCCAGGCTCTCAGCTGACGACTCATCCATCAGTTGTGGAATTCACGTAGAATAGTGGAAGCAGATACTAAAAACTCAGCAAAGCAGCTCTTGTCATTACACATCAGAGTTTGACTGCTGTTGCTTTTTGTCTTTTGGTTTTTTTTTTTTACATATCCACATATTTGTTTCTAAGGTGAAAATGATTGCAGAAGAGTTTCTGGCATACTCACTGGGTCTGGAGTTAAACACAGATCCTGAACTAGAGGAAAAGGTGGATGAAAATGAGGAAGAAAGTACAGAGAGCCCCAGGGAAGCTGCAGAGGACGTGGGTCAGGTAGGTGATTTTTCCAGTTACATTAACAATGTTCTTTTTATTTCTTACGAATTCAGTAGCACTTGTCAGTTTACATTTATGACCCTTTGGTAACCGTAGGGGCAGTCTCAGGCTGCAGCTTGTATTCAGCAGCTGAGACTTGTTCTTTATGGCCAGATTGAAGCTTTCCCAGCAATGTGAAGGTAGAATTGCTCTCCAAAAGGAGAGCACTTCCATTCTCATAGGACACCCAAAAGATTTCAAGAGTATAGTCCTACTGAGTCCACCTATCCTTTGAGGAAGGGATATTTTTATGAGAGAACTGAGCTGATGCATGGCCAGACTGTGATGGTGCTTGCCTTCTTTGAAATGGCTGCTGATTAAACCCCCTCGGTCCATGGGCCAGATTTGTTTTTCCACATCATATGTAAATTGTAAGTAACTGGGACAAGGGAAGGGAGATGAAAATGAGGCTGGCTGTGTGATTTTCATTAGCTTCTGCCTCTAGGAACTCTGCAGCTCTGTGCTGTCTGATATTTGGAACCCAGTCTATAACCGTGGGAGGGTACTTGCATTTGAATAATTAATATCTCTGACTGACAAATCATCTGCACAACTCAGAGAAGCTAGAAACCTGCAGAAACTGACAACATGCTTTATAGGTCACGATAATGCCCAGGAAGAGGAAAAGAAATAATTCAAAATCGGGGTCTGGAAACAAGAGATCCAAGTCCCAGGCAAAGACTGAGGAGGAGGCTGTAGTTAATCCCAGAAAGTCCAGTCATGTGCAGGATGACCCAGCTCCTGATAAACCAAGAACATCGAACCAGTCAGCCAAAGAGGCAACCCCTGAGCAGGGAGCTGAAGGGACACATAAGAATGGAGAGCAGTGTCCCAAGGGGCAAAGCAACAGAAGATCCGGCCAGCTGACAGGGGAACAGAAAAGCCAGGAGCAGGACAACGGAGTTGTTAGCTTGACTCCAGTGAAGAACTCCAAGGGCAAGGTATGTTCATCAGCCCCCTTGGGACTGGCTTTCTGCCTCTTGGTTTAGTGGGAGGAGCCGCATTCAGATTTCATCAGAGCTCTACACAGCTTGGAGCTCATAATTGGCCAGATATATTGTGAGTTACGGTTTTTGTTTTGTTTTTTTTTCTGTTGTTTTAAATCTCTCAGAGGCGTCAGGGAAGGCCCCCCCCCCCCTGGAGACAGTGAATCCCCTGCAGGGGATGGATGGACCAGCGCTCTAAGGTGGTGCACTGAAAGAAAGCCCGTTCTTAGAAATAGAACTGGCATGACTTGCTCTCAGGTCAAACTGGTGGCTGCATGGGGAAAGGTGTTTCCCCCTCAGCTCAGACCAGCGGGGATCTAAAGGTTTTTTCACATTTCTCTGCAGCAGGAAATGGGGTTCACTGCTGGGGTCTGCTGGGCACTTCTTTTCTAAACAGCTGACTGCTGGTTTAGGAGTCTTGAGCATTGGTGGCACCTCAGTCTCTCCTGTTCTCTGTAGCACAGAAGGGCTGAAAAATACTTCAGTTTAACTCAAATTGCTGTGTTCAGTAGAGGGTTCTGTCAAGGCAATCACAGGCAAACCGCTGTCAGGGGAATGAATTTTCTAAATGTGGATGGTTTATTGTAGGAGGATGTCAGTGCAGAGCCATTGCATTTTCTTCAGTGTCACAGTAAAGGCAACAGCCGCGAGGATTTTAAAACGCAGCTCTGGTCCTGTGTCTTCGAGCCATTGCTAGACTGTGGAGCCAGGAAAGGTGAGCTCTTAAAGAGGTTTGCAGGATTCCCAGAACCACCTGGCTCTGGAATCCCAGCGGACTCCATGCGTTAGACCCTGCTCCTTCAAGCTGTAGTCTCCATTATCAGGAAGAGACTTGCTTACATACTCCTTCTTTGACTTTGAAAACAGGAGACTGGGAGAGCACCAGGCAGTGATAAGCTGCAGTCTTCATGTGTTATCTGTGAACCTGGGAACTTCTCACCTCTTCTTTCAATCTTTCAGATCCCATTGTGAGCTCCTCCAGAACCGTGGCAACATGTGGAGGGGAATCTGTCTGTCTGATTGATTGTGAGACAGGGACGGTGCTGAAAAAGTATAAGGTGGCTACAGAGGTAGGTTGCAAGTGGGAAGAGTAAGCATTAAATGGAAATACCATAATCTGTTATAATTACATACATGTATATATAATATACATTACAAAGAGTTCTGAAAGGGTTTCAAGCATTAGCTTGGACAGGTCTTAAAAGGATGAAGATAGATAGTAAATATTTCTTGCTTATCCTTTTAGCCCGGTTTGATTTATTTTTTCTTTTTTATTAGTTTAAAAGATAAGTCTGGCTGTCTTCTCCTCACACAGGCATACGTCTGTGTATCCAGGCTGCTAAGACTGCTTGATGGCATAGAGGAATAAACATCCTGTTTTGATAGTTTATGTTCTTCTGAGGGGTTGTTTTGAGATTCGATGCTCCAGCTCGAATAGTCGTGTCATTCACCTGAATAGCTCTTGTGATAGTTGTCTTATCTCTGAGCTAACAGCCATCCTGCTGGCTGTTCTCTTTCACGCTATTCTTGGTTTCTCTCTATCCTAGGAGTTTTTCAGTGTTGCATGGACAACCCTCACAATGGTAATCAGCGACAGTCGGAAAAAATCTCATAATATCTTGGCAGCTGCTGGGAGGAGAGGGATTGTCAAGCTGATTCATGTGGCGGCTGACTTCTGCTATGGAGAGATAAAGGCTCATAAAAAGCCCATAGCTACTGTCTGCTTCAGCCCAACTCGAGAAACTCACCTCTTCTCAGTAAGTCTCTGGTTCAGAATCTCTTTAGCTTTAGTACCTAATGTAGAAAAGGCTGGGCTTCCTTAACAAGGGGAATTGTCCCCAGTGCAAGCAGGCGCAGGTAGGGACCGCACACACGCACAGAGAGCATGGACAGACGTTATGGAGAGAGTATTGTTAGTGTCATATGGCAGTCATCTACACAAGGTACAAAATGTTTCAGCCACAAAGCCTGACTCTTTAGCTGAGGTGCAGCAGCTCCCGTTTCCCTCTCAGTAGCTCTCAGGGTGGCTGTCACGCACGCATTAGCCACAAACAAGGCCAGTAGTGGATCCGTTCCGCAGGGATGAGTAAGAAGAATGATAGCCAGAGCAGCCTGCTGGGGGCCAGGAAGCAAGCGGTCAGCTGGCAGGGCTCTCATCAAGCTTGGCAACAGGGGCAATGCAGCGTATAATGGGCTGTTGGATTTCATTTTTTCCAACGAGCAAAACTACGCGCTTAATTGCTTTTGAATAAATGAAAATTATTTTGAGTTCTGTGCCTTGTCAGAAGTTTTTATTCGGGTCCTGATGTAGAAGAGAGCTTTGCCACAGTAGGGCCCACAGAGGCTTACGGACTGGTAAGAAATGAACCATCATATTACAAATTGCAGCTGCATTGTCAGGCCTGTAAAGTAAGCTGTTACAGACCCTTTCAGACCACACCTGCCCCCCACAGCACATTGTTTCTTTTGCCTACAATTGCCCACATCCTGGAGTGGTTAGAGTGCTACATGAACCATTAAAAGTGGAATTTTTTTAAAACACAGGTATCTGTAGTGAATACTTTTCAAGAAGCAGCTCAAGAGTGCAAAAAGCAGAAGCCTAGAGGGGTAAGGAGGTTGATAGCACACCCATATAATGGTGTGGACAGCAAGGCTCATTACATTACATAGGAAAATTTATAGTAATAAAGTGAGAGTCTTTGCATGCCTGTTTGGGGACTGGACACTAACCCATTTACTCTGAGTTTGAGGGATGCCATCTGATTAGGATTGTTTCTGCTATCAGTACATCAGCTTGGTGACAAAGGACATTAAGTGTCTTTCACACTTTACATCAGTGCCTGACTTTCCCAATGAGAGCTGCTGCGGATGTGAACACAGTAAGCTGCAGACATGTGGAATAAAGTGGTGTCTGCCGAAGAGTAGAGGTTGGACCTTGTATTGTAGATTCCACTAGAACCCACAACCAGAAACATGAGCTCAAAGGGGCACTAATTAGTGACCTTGTGAAGCCACAACTTAGTAATGGACACCAGGAAACAAACTTTATTTTATCTGCTCCTCTTAGAGCACAGGATAAGAATGCAAATTACTGACCGTGCATGTTTGACAATGTCTGTGAAGTGGTGTTGAGCCAGGAGCCTCTGTGACTGCTGCTGTGCTTTAATGAGCTCTCTGATGCCACAGGCTTAGAGTGTTACAGCCTGTGACACAGGTAGAATTGCCAGCTAGCACGAGAAGAGCCAGATGAGCAGCGGTGTCACTACCTGCTTCTCTTCTGTGTCCCACAGCTGCATCCTATGACAAGCGAATTGCACTCTGGGATATTGGGATTCCAGACTGTGACTACAATTTCAAAGCAAGGTAAAGGTTCAAAAAAACAGATGTGGCCAGTCCAGGAGCCTGTAACTATCACATTGCAGCACCACTTAACTGCTTTTTTTTTTTTTTTTTTTAGCCAGCTGCTGGTGCTGGAAGCGATCTCTATTCCATTACGGATTGCCCCAGTCCCCACCTGCCCAGATCAGTACCTGCTGGCTGGCTGTGAAAGCGGCTGCTTTGCCTGGAATATAAAACTGGATAAGGAACAAAAAAGCAGGTGAGAACCAAAAGTTGGGGGCATGCATTTGTTTCCTGTAACAAGAAAAGGCAGTCCTAGCAAAGGCTTTATTTCTAACCAAGGAGGTCTGGTCAAGAAAAGCAGCATGTCCTACCAAACTTAAAACATATTCCCTTCACATAGTGACAAGAAAAAAAATACTAGCATAATGCTAAAGGAGTGTTCAAAGCTCACAGCCCTGAGCTTGTATTGATGCTCCAGTCTACAAGTGTTGCAGGCTGCTTTGAAGGAAGGCTGACATGAGTGCAATAAAATACCCTGAAACTTAAGGGCATATCATCTTGAAGTGGCGTAAGAGAGTGTAAATTCTTGGATTGAGTTCCAGTCTCACAGCAAGGCCTACCCTGCTTCTGGTATGTGAGTTTTATGGGAGCACAGAAAAAAAATTACAAGAACGAAGCAAGCAAAGTCATGCCCTGCTGACTAATCCTGATGCCTACAAAAACAGATGAAGTAAAACAGCAGTCTCTTAAGCAAACAGGCTTCTGCTGTATTAATAAATCCAGGTGGCCAAAAGCATAAGTTCAAGTGAGAATTCATCTGAGTTTGGCGGGAGACTCACTAACACATGAATTTCCTTTCGGGTTCTGTACCCAAGTGCCCTTCCACTGCTGCCCATTCAGGACTTGACTCATTTCACCCTTCTCTCTACTCTAGGCCTTTTGAAGCCATATTCCAGTTTCCAGATGAGGATGGAGGCATTACAACATCTCACAGGGTTGACGGTTTGGCTTTTCTGAATGATGATGTCATTGGTGAGTATGAACACAATAGCCCAATGCAGAAAAACAGTCAGGCACCTCAGCATGTGGCAGGCTGAAGCCAGCACGATGAGCAGAGGGACTGAATGGGGTGTGACTACCTCTTCTTTAGATTTTTGGGGGCTACACAGAATGAAGATGTCTCCCAGAGCCACTTAGCTTTCCCTGAAATGTGGGCTAGAGGTGCAAACCTATGTCTGAGCAAGACTGGAAATCAGACGGACCCATCCCCGAGAGCACGCTTGGCCAAGCAGTGCCAAAGCAGAAGGGAGGAGAGCCCCTTTCTGCTCAAGGGCTGGTGGCAGCAGTAGTTTTTTGCAGGGGAATTGGGGGTTCCCACATCTGGGAGCATGCTTAAAGCATGGGCTGGGTCTTTCTGAATAGCTTATGCTTGTTCTACAGTTCAGGAACATAAGCATGGGACTGAACATCCCTCTGCAGCCTCCAGTTATCCTGAAATAAGGTAAAGGAGATGGAAACAGTTGCTGTCGGTACCAGGTCCCACGTCTTAAAAGCCACCTTCTGGATGGACCACCTTCACCAGAGGCCAGCCTTTGTCTTGAGGCATTTCACATCTCCGCAACTGACACAGCCTCTCCTGTCTTTCTTCCCTAGCTTCCAAGAGCTCTAAACCGGGATGCATATACTTATGGAGCTGGAGTCGGTCTTTTGACACAAAGGGAAAAGGATGCCAGCGAACGGTATCTGCTGTTATTCTAGCTGAGCTGGAGTGGTCTATGACAGACCTGTCCTACCTGACGCTCAGTACCTGCCCAGGTAGGCAGCACCCCTCCTCCGGGTGAGCAGCAAGGCTGTGCCAGTCACTACAGCAGAGATGGTCGCGTGGGTCAAGATTTGCTTTGAACAGTTGTGCCTGCCTCCCCTTTCACCCATCAGAAGAGCCCGTAGTTCGAGGCAGAGGCCTGGATTTCAGCCCCCATCAGTGAGCAAGCAACACCAGCCCTCAACTCCCGGCACCACAGCTCCAGCACTGGGCAGCAACAGCCCAGCACCAGCTATATATAAATAAGTAACAAATAATTACAGCTATACCATCTGCCATACAAGGGGGAACAACTGAGGTTTTACAGCATTACATGGACCGATTATATTACCAACACGGTCTTCCTTGTACAGGTCTCTAAAGCTCACAGAGCTGATGGCTTGGCCCTGTAGCTTTTCTGGAGCCATTTTAATGCTTAGTGCATCTAAAGTAAGGGGTAGGAACACCACACGATAGGCAGCTGGGTTTTAACACTAACAAGGAATAGACAAACCTGACTGGTCACCACTTCCCAAAACCAAAAAAAGTCTAAAAAGAAATCCCAAAACACTTATCACTAGCTTTTGTCTACTAGAGTAAGATAGCTGATTTATCTTTAAATGAATTGAGTTTTTTTCAGAGCAAGGTAGATGATGGATATATTTGTGCCGGAAAGAGGTTTTGCTGAAATAAGACATCCTCCCCTAGGATCCTACAGCATGTCTTGAGCTCTGCTTTATAGCAGAATGGACTCTTAGTTCCACACGTTTTCCAGCTGCTTCTTTTGGTCTTACAGCAAAAGACTACGTGTTCTGTGGTGATGAGATGGGAAGTGTGTGGATGTACAACCTCTCAAACTACACAGCAGCATGGAGCTCTGCAAAGGGAAAACGCTCAGACAAGAAGATCCCTCCCACACAGGTAGGTCTCATTTACCCGCTGGGGCTGAGCAGACCTCCCGTCCGCTCCCCGTGCAGCTGTCCCAAGTCGCCTGAGCAGATTTGCACCAGAACATGCCTAGTGTTTTCTCTACCTAACACTCACAAGCAATTAAAAGCAATCGTCTCCAGAGCATGACCAAGGCCATCTTTCAAATCTCACACAAACACAACTGTGACAGGAATTAGGAGCTGTAAAGCAGGGCTGTTTGCTCCTGCGTTCTGCAGCTTGGCAACTTTTCCTAGCAGAAGGGTCCTCGGTAAAAAATTCGTGGTCAAACTGGAAAGCCTGACAATACAAGCATGCAGACACCATTTCCCTGGTGGGCTGCGGGGAGGGAAGCCAGAGTGGCTGTTCCTGGCAGAACTGTACACAGGAAAGGGCTCACTGCTTCCGCAAGCTCATGCCACCCTTTTTTTCTTTGGTTTGATACGTCCCTGGCCTCCAGTGATAGTCCTCTTTTGGGCAGTTACTGTTCCCTTGTGCGATGAAGGCACACACATACAAAGGCTCTCACTCCAGAGCCTGGTCTTGAGCCACATTATATATAGGCGTGACGTGACCTAGCGTTCCATAAACTTTCTGCAAGCATATTGCCCAAGTCAACAGTTAGCTCCAGCTGCTTTCACTTTTTCCTTTCTGATCAAGTCCCTCTGCATTAAACCCTGCTCCTTTAGGAGGAGTACCATAAAGTTGCACCACTTCCCTCCGAAAGGGGAAGAACCTTTTCATTCATTCAGCTTCCCCAGGTTGGTAGGGAAGTGGATTCCACAGCAACCCAATCATCAAACCAGGCCTTGCAGTAATTAATAACCTCCCACTTTCAGAGACAATACCACTGTGCCTTTCCTACCCAAACTCTGTTCTCCTCGTAGATTCTCAAGTGGCCAGAGCTTCGAGCAAACGGGGAGCAGCTGACTGAAGTCCTAATAAACAATGTGGTATCAGACCCTACTTTTACTTACCTTGTTGTTCTAACTAGTGTGAACATAACAGCAATTTGGAAGAAGTCATAGTTCCTTGTAACAGAGTTTCATTCCCGTGCTTTGAAATAGTGCAGTATTAGTGACTGTTACCCATGTAATCATGAAGTTTTCTAGACCAGCTATTACGTGCAAGAGGAAAAAAAAAAAAAAAAAAAAAAAAAGGTAAGAGTTTGTTAAACTCATTAAGTCATTGTAAACATCCGGTTTCTTTTACTGTAAGTTTTCACAATTTGTGCATTTGTTTTATAGAAATGACACTTAATAAAACAAAATACCAGTTCGGTTGAGAGTGCCTAGACTTTTTGAAAAGGAAAAGCGGAGTTCATCTACCACTGTCACTCAGCAGCTTCTCATTCTGGCAGTACACTCACAATAAACTCGCCAACAGCCCAGTACAAATATTTGCCTTATGGCTCCAAATGGAAAAGTAGAAATAATTTTAATGACTTATCCATCAAATCAAACAAGACATTTATCCTCTTGGCAAAGTGCCTGTCTAGTAGAAAAAAAATCACCTCAGAATGTCACTGCTGCTGTCAAAAATTAAACATAAGTGGGACAAGGGGGAAAATATTTGCCATGAATGGAGGTTTAAATATAGCATTCAACTAACAAACAGACACGTCATTCTGCCTCAGAAGCACAGTCCGCTCTAAATGGGGTGATTTTACTCGATTCCTTCTTGTTTGTCTTTAATAGCAACCTGTAAAACACAAACATACATATGCTAAGAGAAGAACCATTGCTGAGCTGGAGAAGGTTAGTTTAAACATTCATAACAGTCTTCTGTGAAACACAGGAAGAGCTACAAACCTTCAGCGGAAATCTCGACACCATCCAGAAAAATAATACTTAAATTAAAATCAAAACATATTTACAAAATTGGTGCACTGTTACCTTTTACCAGCACATCAGAGAACGCTACACAGACAGTATCCTGTTCATAAACCCCCTGGTTTTGTCTGAGTAACCTTTCAGGCAGATTAAGTCTCAAAAATCAGGGGCTGAATAAATAATAAATACAGCGGCACAGTTGAGCAGAAAGCAATGACAGGTGGTCCAAAAAAAAGTACTGTCCCAAAGGTTTGGCAGGAGAAGTAAAGAAAAAAAAAAACAAAAACCCCATGCTTTTAGAAGAATAGAAAATTATTTTCTACACTAATAAGACTGTGAGAAAACCAATGCCGGCCATCTAGGGAATTACAGAGCGGCCACTGAACCGTTAAGACCAGGCAGGCTCCACCACGCCTTGACAGAAGCCAAGTATCAAATAGCGGCTCTAAGATACGCTACCCCTCCCTTTGTTTCACTTTTAATTGCAAGAAGCTGAATTACTTTGAAGAAAAAAAGAAACAAACTTACCCTGAACCTCTCTTCCAGGAGGGAAAGCTCGCTGATCAAATCCGTGATGGCGTTGGTGAAAGCTTCCTGGGGGCTGTAATCCGGGGTGGTTTGGACCCGGATGATAATTTTGTGTTCCAGCGGGTGCGGGACCTTGTACCCTGCAAATAACACCTGGGGGTCTTTCAGTAACTGCCTGGAACGGAAAAGCAGCAGTGAACAACCACGCAGCACAAACAAAAGTTCTTTTTATATTAAAAAAAAAAAGAATTTAAAAGCTGTGTTTCTGATGGGCTTTCCCAACACGCTTTGAAACAGGGCTTTACGAACCCCTCACTTTTAAAGGCAGAATTGCTTTACCCTGACAACATCTATCACAACGTGACTAAACTTCCCAAGGTAAAAAAAAAAAAAAAAAAAAAAAAAAAAAAGCCCTAATCCCCCCCCCAAAATTTACACACACACCCCCCCCGGCCTTAGCTCACGACTTGATGATGTTCCCCAGCGTGTGATCCTCCTTGTTGATGGTGAACAGGCAGGCGTTGGGCACCTTCGTGTCCTTGTTGATGGTGATCCTGAGTGGATACAGACCGGCCGTTACCACAGGGGCTCCCCCCGGCCCCGTTACAGACCGGGAGGCCGCGGGGGGGGCCGGGGGGGAAGGACCGGGCTCCCCGTCCGGGGAGCCCGGTCCTTCCCCCCCGGCCCCCCCGCGGCCCGACCAGGGTCTGTGCCCCGACCAAAAGCCGTCACCCGCCCCCCCCGCTCGCCGCTTCTCACTTTTTCTCGCCCTCGAAGAGGAGGAAGGACTCGAAGGCCGGAGGCGCGTTCATCCCGCCGCCGCTCGCCCCGCCGTTACCACGGCGCCCGCCGCCTCACTTCCGCTCCTTCCCGCCGGCCCACAGCGCCCCCAGGCGAGCGGGAGGACTCGGCGCAGGCTCGGCCCCGCCCCGCCCCGCCCCCGGGGGTGACGTCAGCGTCGGTGACACCAGAACGGGCAGCAGCGGGGCTAGCGGTGATGTCATCGGTGATGCCGTGAGGGGCACCAACACCCGTGACGCCCCCAGCAGCGCCCCCAGCAGAACCACCAGTGGTGCCACCACCGTGGCCACCAGCGACGCAACCAGTGCCCCCATCAGCGACGTCACCAGTGCCGCCACCAGTAGAGCCACCAGCAGAGCTTGCACCAGGCTGCCAGCAGAACCACCGGCGACACCGCCACCAGCCGGGCCACCAGAAATGGCATCACCAGCAGTGTCACCAGAGATGGCACCAGGGCCACCAGTGACACCACCACCAGCCAGACCACCAGAAATGGCATCACCAGCAGTGCCACCAGCGATGTCACCAGGGCCACCATGAGCAGGGCCACCAGTGCTGCCACCACCTGAACCACCAGTGCCACCAGCAGAGCTTTAACCACTCCCCAGCCCAGCGCTGTCCCGTCCCCCCCACCCCGAGCCACCAGTGCCACGGACAGGACAGGGCTGCAGGGTACAAAGTGCCTTTATTGCCACCGCCGCGGTCCCCAAGTCACGGGGACCCCCACCCCCCCGGGGCCGGGGGGGGGCTGCACCGGGCCCCTCACGTCTGCCTCGCAGCTTCCGGGCCTGCCCTCCAGGCGGTGGCAGCCCTCCAGGTCCCCCAGCACCCCGAAGAGCCGGCTCAGCCCCTCGGGCAGGGGGGTGCCTGCAGGGAGCGGGGGGGAGCAGCAGTGAGACCCCGCACCCCCAAGGGGGGCACCCCACAACCACCACAGCCCCCCCCCCCAACCACTGGGGACAAGTCCCAACCAGAGCATCCCCAACGGGGTCCCCAAAATCCCCCGCCCCCCACACCTACCTTCACCCCGGGCGCCATTTGGGGCACCCTCTGGCTCCAGCAGCTCCCAGTACTTTTCCCTAGGGAGAGGAGGAGGAGAGGGACGGGCTGTTGGCAGGAGGACGGGGGGGGGGTGCAGGGGGGTCCCCCCGGGGCGGGGGCTCACCGGAGGGTCCCTCGGAGACCCTGGAGGTGGTGGAAGAGGCGCTGCGCCTCCGCCGCGGGGTCCAGGGGGTCACTCCAGTCCTGCAGGGTGACGCCGTGCCGGGTCCGGTCGCACCCCAGCCCTGCGGGACAGCGGGCTCACGACGGCGGTGGGGGGACAACGACGACACCCCGCCAGCACCCCCGAGGGGGTCCCGGGTGCCCTGCCCGGTACCTGTCCTCTCCTTCTGGTGACAGCAGCTCCACTTGTCCCCGCGGAAGACGCCGGGGTGGTAGGCACGGAGCACGCGGGGGTTGTTGACGCAGACCTTGCGCAGGGCCGACAGCCACTGGTTCAGCTCGTTGACGCACTGCGGGGGGACGACGGTCAGGGGGCTGCGACGCCCCTCGGGGGGGGGGTAACGCGCGTGTCGTCCCCGTCCCACCTTGCACTGGAGGTAGGCCGTCTCCTGCTGCCCGCCCGCGCCCACGTAGACCACCTGCATGACGTGGGAGCTCCCGAAGCTCTTCTCCTCCACCTTCTCGGCAGCGAGGATGTCGGCCAGGGCGATGGCACCGCTACGCTGATGGCGGGGCACAACGGATGTGACACAGGGCGTCAGCGCCACGTACCCTGCCACCACCCTCGCAGCCCCCCCGGCGCCCCCCTACCTCCGCGCCGGGGCTCTTGCCGAAGCTGAGGGCCTCCCCGGTGAGGCAGAAGTGGAGCTTCTTGGCGGCGGCCGGCAGCGGCCCCTTGCCCCGCGTCTTGTGGACGAAGAGCGGCCCCTCCTTCACCACCACGGCGGGGGGGCCCAGCGGTCCCCCCTCACCTTCCTCCTCCTCTTCCTCCGTCCCCACCAGCCGGGAGATGAAGTCCTTCATCTGGGCGATGCCCTGCTGCAGGGCGGGCAGCAGCGGTGCCAGCCAGGTCTCCTTGGCCCGCCCGGCTGCCGGCTCCATGTTGCCCACCATCTGGACAGCCTGGAGACCCCCGGGGACGGCGGCGTCACCGGCCCTCCCCAATGGGAAGCAGCCGGGCACCCCAAAAACCCCACCTGGGTGACACCACACCCCCCCCCCACGGTGTCCCCCCTCGTCCCACCTTGGCCAGGAGCAGCAGCGTGCGGCTGGTGCGCGCGTCGGCGTGCGTCTCCCGCAGGTGAAAGAGCTTGGGGGTCATGATGGCCGGCGAGAAGAAGCGGAGGCAGAGGAAGCTGGTGACAGCCACGAACTTGACGTGCTGCAGCCGACCGAGGCGGGGGGAGAGGTGTGAGGGTCCGCCCCAACGCGGGACGGCCCCGGGTACCGCGTACATCGACGCGCCAGGCACAGGGGGGCTGGCTTCAACATCAAACTGGGTGGTTGTTTGCGTGCAGCACAGCCCCCCCGTCCCTGTCCCAACCTGGTGCTGGGGGAATCGCTCCCCGACGCGCCGGAAGAGCTGCCGGAAAGCGGTGCGGATGACGGGGGGACACGCGGGGGCCGACTTGATGATGGCGTCCAGCAGCTCGCCCAGGTAGGACTGGAGGTGCTGGCGGCCCTGCTCGATCACCTCGCCCTCCGTCTGCACCCGGTGCAGCCCCGAGCACCTGCGGGCACCGGCACCGTCAACCCCACGGCCAGGGCCCCCCCCGCCCCACCGCCCCGTGCACCCCTTACCCGACGTCTTTGATCTCCACCTTGCCGGGGTCCAGCTCCACGTACTTCTTCTCCTCGAACACGCGGGTGATGGTGGGTCCCAGGATGGCGTGCAGGTACGGCATCCCTGTCACCTGCCGAGGGACCGCGCAGGGGACGGCGATGGGGGGCACGGCCGCAGGTTCGGCACCCGACACCCCCAGACTCCCCGATAAGGGTGACCCAGGGGACCTTCTCCAACCTCCCAGTCCCAAGGGAAGACACAGCCCCACCAGCCCTCCCAGTACTCCCCCCGGGAACCGGCCCCAGTGGGGACAGCCCAGAGCCAGGGTGACCCGGGAAGAGCAGGTTTCGGGTGGTGTGGCACCTTGAGGAAGGACTCCATCGACTTTGAGGCCAGGGAGTTGCTCCGGAACAAAGTGTTGGGCTCGCCTGCAAAACAGGAGAGGGTCTGTGGCCTGGGGGACGGCCACAGGTCACCCACCGGGCAGCTGCAATCATGGGGGGGCATTTACAGGGGCTGTGCCCTCCAACCCCGGCCATTTCCATGGGAGTTACGGGGATTTCCTAACCTCAAGCCACCTGCTCCTCCACCAACCTCAGCCAACCTCAGCCCGTGAGTTGCTTGGGATGAACCCAACAGGTTCCCACCCAGAGCACAGCGTGATGGCTGAACCTCAACCGTCACCCCAGAAAAGTCACCGCGCAAGGTCCCGGAGGTTTTGCAGCCCCAGGAGATGGTTGGAAGCCTTTGGCTCCGCTCCCCGCTCCAGCCTTACAGGGCTTGGCCAGCTCCAGCTCGAAGAGCAGGTCCAGGAACTCCTTGACCAGCCCTTGGCCCAGGAAGAGTTTGACCAAGTTGACGGCGACCTCCTGCCGGCACTCGGCCGTGGTAGTTTCATCCAGGAGGGTGACCAGGTGCACTTGGCCGTCCTGGTGGGGAGAGGCACCACGACGTGATGGGCCGAGGGAGACGAATGCCCTGGCAGAGAGCCGGAGGAAGGTGGGTGCCCCGGCAGGGCTTTGCGTGGACCCCTCACCTGGCGCCCCGACTTCACCTCCTGGCACAGGAGCTGGACCAGGGGCTGGTAGCAGTGGGAGGGCAGCACCGTCTCGTCCCGCAGCCTCACCTGCAGCTGCAGCGAGCCCAAGCTGCTTCGGTGCCTGCAGGAGCACAGGGTGGGTGGGTGGACGGAGGGATGGATGCAGGGATGGAGAAGTACTTCACCAAGCAGGAGGCGGCCCAACAGCCCGGGAAAGCCTGGCCGGGCAGGTGGGGCTGCCCTGCACTTACCCCCCGCTCCCAGAAAAGGGCATTTCCAGGAGCTGCCCCTCCAAAGGGATGATGCTTCCCAGGAATAACCCCCTCCCCAACGCCACTGTGGACAACGGCACTGGGACCACCCCTGGTACCCTCCAACAACCCCATGCTGAGACTCACTCGTCCTCCCTCGGCTTGGACTTGTCCGGCCGCAGCCCGAACCAGCCCTCCTCCTGCCCGGCCGCCTCCAGCCCCTGGACGCTGAACACCACCTAGGAGGGGATGGCAGGAGGGGGTCGGGCAGGCAGCCGGGCAGGCCCCCCCGGCAGCGGTGACGGGGTTTGGGGGCTCACCTTGCCCAAGAAGTCGTTCCTGCCGACGAGGTCCCAGTCCCACACCTCCACGCACAGCTTCTCCCCGGCGGGCTCAGCCAGCTCGAACTCGAAGGTCTCGTTCCAGCGGGGGTAGCAGGATTTCTTGACCACCTGCAAAGGCAACGGCTTCATCCCCTCTCGCCAGGTGGATCCAACGCCCCCCTGGGGATGCCAAGATGGGGATGCCGGAGGACAGGGATGGCTCCTGGCTGAGGTCCGGGCTTCCCAGTGAGATAATTTCACCTGCACCGCCAGCGGGTTGGGGGATCACGACAAACTGAAGTCGAACTCACGGTGCTCTCCTGCACCTTCCCGTTGTAGCGCAGGCGGACAAAGGGGTCGGAGGCGCCGTTCCGGTCCTTCCTGGCCAAATCCCTGCCGAGGAGAGGGGGAATTTCCCAGTATCCTCCCAAAATAAGGGCACCCGCGGCACCCACTCCCCTCCTCGGTTCCCCAGCATCTCGAGATGCACACCCTAAAGACCAGCAGACGAGGCGGACCCTGCCCCGGGACCCCCGTCAGGTGCTGGGTGGTGGGGAGGATGCTCTGCACCCAAGGCAGGATAACTGAGAAGACACTGATACAGTGGGGAAACCGAGTCACGGAGCAGCCAGGACTCACCGTACACATCCCAGCTGCACACGCAGCCCCCTGCCACCCCCCGTGTCCCCTCCTCACCTGGCTTCCAGCACGGTGCAGCGCAGCAGCCGCCGGCTGCCCTGGCTCCCCAGGACCTCCACCCGCAGGTGGATCTCCCCCTGCACCTCCTCGTCGGGGTCCACCTCGCTGAGGCTCATCCAGCCGCTGTAGCCTGCGGGAAAAGACGGCACCCTCATGGGGGGGGGTGTCACCGGGGGGACCTTCGGGACCGGCTCGTCGCAGGGGTGGGAGACGGGTCCCTGCTGGGACCCTGCCGGCCACCCGTCCCCTTACCCTTGGGGTGCTCCGCCAGCATGTCCCGGGTGATGCAGACCTTCCCGATAACATCATCGCGGCTGGAAAACAGAAGCCGAGAGCAGGACACGGCGTGGGATCGGAGCCCGCCCGCTCCGCCGGGCCCCAGGCGGGACAGCCCCTGCCTGCGTTTCGGCGGGGAAAAATGGTGCCCGGGTATCCCGGGCTGGGGCCACCACGGCGTGTCTGTCCCCATGGAGCGTGTCAGCCACCCTTTGCTGCCAGCTGGAAAATAACCTCAGGAAACAACTTCACCCGTTTGTGTCCCAAAGCCCAAGCCAGCATGGCCAGACGTGGATTCTCTGGTGTCTACAATGGGGTTGAGCACGCAGGCAGGCAAAGCCACCAACCTCCGAGTCCCCATGCCGAGCCCCCACCGCCCTGCAGCCGACCTCCCGTACCTGAGCGCATCCTCATCCATGACGTAGATGGAGATGCTGTGAAAGGTGGGCTGGAGCTGCACCTCGTATTCCTCCCCCCAGAACGGGGACAATGTCTTCCACACCGTGGCAGTCCTGCGGGGCAGATGGCACTGGTGACGGGGGGGGAACACGGGGCTGCCTCACCGGGGCACTCCCCACCTCCCCAGCCCTGTGAGCTCCCCGGCTTTCTGTGACACATGGCGGGGGGCAGCACCCACAGTTTTGGACCCTCAGCTGGGGCAGGGAATGGGTCCCTGTCCCCGTCCTGTCTTGGGGTTCTGGGCTGGCAAGACATGGGGGGGGTCACTTACAGGGTGGGGGGTGGCCATGAGCTGTTAGACATCGCAGCCTGCGTCTGCAGGAGCAGCTCAGCCCAAAGCAGGTAATAATAATAATAATAATAATAACAACAACAACAACATTGTGCCTGCAGCAGGGTGGCTGGAGGAACCTGCCAGGAGCCAGGTGTGCCAGCAGGTTTGAGGACCAGCCAGGGACATGCAGCCACTCACCTGATGATGGCTTCATTGTCGATCTTCACGATGCAGTACGGGTCGCTGCTCCCCGTGCTAGAAGGACACGGCACGGCTCTGTCAGCGCCGCCAGCCACGGCCCTGGCCCCCCACCCCAACCCCACGGGGCTCTCATGGTCATGGGCGACCAAAACCTTCAGCCCTGGCAAACCCACCTCGCAGGTGCCCCTTGTAGGGACACCCCGGGGCTATGGGGTGCTGGGGTACAGAGGCAGCCCCAGAAGCCAAAGAATTCGGCGGGTGGATTTGACCATGGCTGCAGGCACATGGTGACCCCGGCTTCACTCCCAGCCCGGGGAAACGCATCCCTGACCGTGTCCGGCCACCACATCCCGCTGGCAGCTGAAAGTGGCTTTCCTCTTCCAAATAGGAAGGCAAAGAACAAACAAAACCCACCCTTTCCCCGAAACGGCTTCAGGCACCCGCAGCCCCGTCGCACACACTGGAAGCGAGGCCACAGCAGCCTCCTCCAGCCCCGGGGTGCACCCAGAGCCCAACACCTCTGTAGGGACGGGGACATCCCTGGGGACACCTCCAGTGATGCAGAGGGTGTGAAGGGCAGGCAGCGTGTGCCGCGGTAGCCACGGGCTGTTGGCAGCCGCCGCGATGCTCTGACCCCGCTTCCTCCCCGGGGATGACCCGAGTCATCGCTCCTGTGCGCCGCTGCCAAAAAAAAAAATCATCATTTTACAGCTTATTGCCCCAGTTATTCAGAAACGAGGTGACTCAGTTGGAGGCAGGGGTGGGGGCTCCGGCCGGAGGCAGAGGAGCCGGCAGGACCCGGGTGCTGGCCAAGAGGGTGGAAAGGTTGTGGCTCCTGTCCCGCAGGCAGCCGGCACAGAGCAGCCTGCTCTGAGCACGGTTACTCATTAACGCCGGTCCTCGTAGCCTTCGTCAGCCAGCCACGAGTGTCCCGGAGAAGCGGGGGGGGGGACCGCACGGGTGGGGACCCCAAGCACGGAGCGATTTCTCCATCCCAAAACCATGGAGGTTGAAAGCCAGCTGCTGGGGGGGATTAAAAGGGTTTGGGGGATTGAAAGGGTTTGAGGTGCTCCCTGCCCTGCAAAACACGGCTGCGGGGGGGTTCTTTTCTCTGGGTCGTGCATCCCGGGTACCACACTGGCATCCCCATCACGAGGCACCCCAAGCATTTCGGGCCACACGTGGTGCTGGCAGCGCAGGCAGGTTGCTAAGACCAGCTTTCTGCCTGCCTGCTCCCATCTCCAGCCCTCCACTCGAGAGGGTTTTAATGAGGGCGGTGGATGAAGCACCTTTAACCAGAGCCTCTTGCTGACACTCCCTGCCTTATGCAAACCATCAAGCGGGCAGGGAGCACGCAGGCAGAAAGGGAACATCTGCCCACCCGAGCCGTGCCCGGCAACGCAGGGCAGGCTTCAGATGGGAGCTGCCTCGACACCGGCAGCGGGAAAACCTTGTCCCCAGCACGGGGACGTTTTGAGCACACGGGCCCCTCCGCGTCCCCCGGGACGCAAGGTGCCACGGAGCCACCCTTGCGATACTCGGGCATCGCGTGCTCCAGGGATTAAAAAGCAGGGCGGCCAAAATCCGTCCTCCCGTGGGCTGTGATCCGCATCAGCGAGGGATAAATCCCCGCTCCAAAGGCGGGTGGGGAAACCCGGCACCGCACTGGGTGACATCGTCCGCGCAGCATCGTCATCCCTGGACGCTAACCGGCGCCCGGGAGATGTCAAGGGAAGAGATTGATAAGGTTTGCAGGCGCTCAGCGGGCGCTGGGCATCCTGCTGGTGCCTGCGCAGGGCACGGCTCGCTTCGGCCACCAGCCCCGGCCCCCCCACGCCGGCACGGGCGGCCGCGGGAGGCGAGACTGGGGGGCTGGTGCAGGGGAAGGAGCTAGGAAAGGGGAAGGCTGGGCTTTAAAAAGAGGAAATGAAGACTGAAGCGTTAAAGACGGATAGCACAGTATAAATTGGGGGGGTGAGGGTGGGAGGAAATAAACATGCATGCTTCCCGGAGCCATCCATCCCAGCAGGCAGCGCCGGGGGCTGAGGCATTGAGTTTTGCAATTAAAAATTCACTGGTGTAGACAGCAGCGCCGCTTTGCCCAGCCCCTGGGGGGGCAATAAAATAGACTAAAATAAACCAAAACAAAATAAAAAATTTCCTTGTTTTCTTGCAATGAAAATGCAGGGGAGGATTTTGCAGCGCTCAGCTGGGAGGGGGCTCACGCTCCCACTGCGTCCTGGGGGGGGACACAGGGGCAGAGCCCACCCAGGCCTGAGCCAGAGCTGCTGCGGCCGTTCCCGCCTGCCTGGGTTTTGGACCTGGCGTTAGGCAGTGACGTGCCGGAGGGCGAAAGCAGGAGCGGGTTTCCTGCCTCTTTATGGGCAGTTTCATGGTTTGGTGGCCGTACGGTGCCAAGCCCCGCGCTGGGCGGGCGCTGGCTTGGAAGACAAAACCAAACAGCGGCTCTTCTGCACCAGGAAGAGGTGGGAGACCTGTGGGCACAGTCCCACAGTCTGGCACCGAGGCTAAACCCCACTGAAATCACCCTGCTGCCGCCGGGGGAAGAGGGGGCTGCCGGTGGCACGGCTCCTTGGAGCGGGGTGGCACCAGGGGACTTACAAACCACAGCAACATCGGCCAAATCCTGCTCCTGCAACTGCCTCTGCTGAATCCGGCAGGAGCTGGGGGGGGGGCCCACAGGGGTTTGGGGGTGCCCCGTCACCCGTGGGTGCTTGCAAGCAAAGTCTGACCTGCGAATATGCCCAGGGCTGCCGTTGACACCCTGCAGATGGATTTCCCCCCCTGGGACACGGGCAGCCATCCCAAAGGCTGCGCCAGGGCAGAGCGGAGAACCGGATCCCATAAGCCCCCGTCCACAGGGGAGGGGGCCGGCGGCCAGCGGCCACCAAGGTCAGGCGGCAGCGGGTGAGAGTGCCGGATCCGGCGCTCGGGTTTCCCTCCTTGCCGGGGTGGCAGCTCTCCCTGCCCAAAGCCGCGTCCCAAAGCCTCCGATCTGGAAAGCTCCGCTCGAGGAGTTATCGCACAGCGGCTTTCTGCAACACATTCTCCTAAAAAGCAAAGCCTCCTAAAAACCAGAGCCTGCCCACGCTGGTTCAAGCTGCCAGCAGGGAGTTATGCCAAGGGATTTAAAAATCAGGCCCCGACACATGGGATTTAAAAAAAGAAAAAAAAAAAAAAAAAAGTCATGTTTCTTTCCTTGTTTATCCTCTTTTTCCATGACGGCTGCAGGGATTTTTTGCTGGTTTTCCGGCAGCCCCGACCCTGCCCGGCTGCCAAGCACTCCCCAACAGCCTCCCACTGCCTTGGCAGCTGGGGGCCACCCCGATGCCGTCCCCCCGGTGCCACCCCAATGTTGTCCCCACATCCCACCCCATAAGGATCAGAGCGATGAGGCTAATGCCAGGAGACGTGGGCAGCCCATGGGGGGCTGCCAAGGAGTGAAAGCCCGACCCAAGGGGCTGCCAGCGGAGCCCGCCGGACCGCAGCCAGATGGGCTTGAGCCAAGGCTGGGAATGGAGCGGTGACGGGGGCCCGAGCACCCGGGCTCCTCCTTGCTCCTTCTGGGGGACGGCCTGCTGTACCAGGCAGGGGTCCTGCTGCATGTCCAGGGGTCCCCCCCAAAGGACCCAGTTCCAGGGCCAGATAAGGGGGGTGCATGGTGGGGGTAGCCCTGCCCCATGGCAGCACAGGGGGAGCCCCACAAACTGGGGGCATTGCTGGGGGCACCCCACAGTACTGGGTGCTCCTGGGAGGCAACCTTAAAGCCATCCCTGGGGGTGTCCCCAAGCAGGGGGACACCAAAGTGCTCCTGAGGGAGTCCCCAGAGCACCGAGAACTGCTGCGGGCACCCAAAACCCCTGAGCCTGGTGGGGAACCTCGAAGCAAGGGCGATTCCAAAGCCACCCTGGGGACAACCCCCAAAGCACAGGCACCGCTGGGGGGACACCCCAAAGTCACCCTGGGGGGACCCCCCAATGCAAGAGGACCCCACGGCCATCCTGGAGGGAACCCCCGAAGCACAGGCACTGCTGAGGGGGACCCCAAGCCATTCTGGGCGAGCCCCCAAAGCAGGGGGGACACCCCAAAGCCACCCTGGGAGGGGTGTCCCCAAAGCACAGGGACCTGTTGGAGGGACACCCCACAGCACTCCTGGGGCAGGGGGGGGGCTCCCTCCCGGGGTGTCCCCCCAAACCCGTCCCGGCCCCCCCGGGGGCACTCACATGTCCTTGGCGGGCAGGTTCCTGCCCTCCACGATGCGGATGGAGAGCGCGCTCCGCCGGGCCATGGCGGGCGGGCAGCGGAGCGGAGCCGAGGGAGCGGAGCGCAGCCTCGAACCCGCGGCGCCCAGCCCCGCGCCCATGTGCGGGCCGGCGCCGCCAGCCGCCAATCAGCGCGCGGGGCGGGACGAGAGGCGGGACCGGAAGCCTTTCCCTGGCGGCGATTGGGTGATTATAGCTTGCCGTCGGCCGGGGGGGTGGAGCCTGGGTGGGAGTGGGAGTGGCTCAAGCTGGGTGGGCGGGGCTCAGGCGGGCGTGGGCGGGGCCGATGCGGAGGCGCTCCGGAGCGGAGCGGGGTGCCGGGGGGGGACGGGGACACCCCGGGGGGGACGGGGACACCCCGCGCTGCCGTGGGTGCCGGGGGTGCTCAGCCCAGCACCCCCCTGCGTTGGTAATTAAGGCCCGGACCCACACTGGGTCCCTGCTGCCCCCGCTCCCCCCACGAGCCTGGGGGCTGCAGCCCCCGGCCCAGCACCGGCCGCTCCCCGCTGCCCGGCACCCCAACCCCCCCCGCTTTGGCTTGCCTTTTTACCTTTTTTTTTATTTTTTTTTTTTTAAGCACTGCACCCCCCCCCACAGCTGCAGCACCCCCAGAGGGACCGGTGGCATTTGAGGGGGGGGGGGGGGCTTGGTGCCATAAATACAGGAGGGGCGACAGGGGACCCCCCCCCCGCGAGACCTGCCTCGGCTGGAGGACTCGCCCGGCACCCAAAACCGGGGCTCAGGGCCGTGCCGGCAGACGCCGCCGGACCTTGGCATTTGCGCCCGGCCGCCGCGGGGATGCCGCGGGGACACTACGGGGACACTACGGGGACAGGCTGCCCCTCTGCCTCCCCCGCACCGGGGGACGGGGGGACGAGGCACAGTCGCCTGTCACCGTCGCTCGCACGTCCCCATGTGCCGGCTCCGGCCCCGCACGCGGCCGGGGCCGCACGTCCCACCTCCGGCAACGCCTGCGTGACAAGGGACAGCCCCCCCCCCCAGCCGCTCGAAGCCGCTTTGCGGGTGAAACGGGTGTTTCGTGTCCAGGGACGGGGTAGGACGGAGGGGACCCGCGTTTGCCGGATGAAACCGTCCCTTCGCTGCGGCCGGGCTGATCTCCGCAGGGGTTAATCGCCGGATTTGCTTGATTTTCCTTGGCTGGGCTCCATGGAGGCCAGCTCCTGGCAGCGGCAGCATGGCGGGGGGGCGGGGGGGGACAGGACAAGTTGCTAACACCCCCCCCAGGCAGCGTAAGGACACCCCGGTAAGGGCGCTGTGACCATGGATCAGGTATAAATGTGATGCTGCCCTTTGCACGGCACCTACGGAAAAAGTAGGTTTGTTTTTTTTTTTAATATATGTATGTGACGTATATTCGTATATGCATACCCACCCTGACTCCTCTCAAAGAGGGGCACGGTCACCCTGCAGTGCTCTCTGGCCTGCTTGTCCTCCGCACCAGTGGGGTCTCATCCTGCCCAGGCTGCGGGATCAGGGCACCAACGACACCCGGGCAGGATCAGGCCCCACATCCCCCGGGGAGGATCGGGGACCCACACCCTGGTACAGGATCAAGAATGCTGGATCAGGCCCGCCATAGCCCACTCCCCCCGCCCAGTGCGGGATCAGGGACCCACACCCCGGTGCAGGATCAGGCCCCAGGCTGCCGGTTCCCTCTTGCCATCTCGTGGCTAGCGAGGGAACACCCGCAGCACCCGGGCAGGATTGGGCCAGCTCTGCCTGGGGGAAACCCTCCTCCAGGTTTGGGGCAGGGAGAAATCGCTGTGGGGTGGATGGAAACCGGGAAAAACACCCCCCCTATACCCCGTCACCCACTCCTGGGGACATTTCTGCGTCCCTCACCCCAGCATCGGGGCTGTTGAGGGGGGGTCAGGCTCCCCTCGCTGCCTCGCGCTCCGGGGGGACTTTTCCCCGTTCAAAGTGGGCACAGGTGGCACCGCGTGCCCCAAGCTGGGTGCGAAAATGCTTCTCCCGCTCCAGAGCATCCCTGGCCGCATCCTGCCCTGGGCGGCAGCCATCCCACACCCAGCGATGGGGCTCAGAGCCCTGCGTGGGGGCACGGGGTCGGGGTCACGGGGCTTTTTCCGGGGGCTGCGGGAGGCGGCGAGGTTTCGGTGGGTGCCGTTCCCGGGGCGGGGGCACAAACGGGAGGCAGAGGCCGGGCGCAAAGCATGCGGAAAGGCCTTTAATCTCCCGCTCCGACGTGGCTCCCCGGGGCCCCGGTCCACAGGGCAGCTCTGGCCGTGCCCCCCACGGCGGCAGGCGCCGTGCCACCGACACCGGCGGCGCGATCGCGAGGGCACCCGAGGGTGCGTGGGCCGGCGGGAGCAGGCGGGGAGGGTGCGGGTGGCTGCGACGGGGGCTCAGAGCCGGGCGGCTGGCTGGTCGTAGACGTGGTGGGTGTTGTACCGCCGCACCGTCACCGCCTCCGGTTTGCTGAAGCTGCCGCTGCCGCCGCAAGCGTTCGAGCTGGGGAGGGAAGCGGGTGGGGGTGTGAGGGACGAGGGTGGGGGCCGCGGGGTGCCAGTGTCACCCTCTGACACAGGTCCCACGTCCCTAGCACCCATCGTGGCTCCCGGGTGGCACTCACCCCCAGAAGACCAGCATGGCCACCAGGACGGCCAGCAGGACGGCGAAGAGGATGGAGAGGATGGAGGTGAGGGCGATCATGCCGGCGCTGCGCCCGCTGCCCGTGGCGGGGATGCTGCTGAGCTGCCGGGCTGGGGAGAGAGCGGGAGGGGAGAGAGGGGCACGTGCACCCCGAGGCGGCGCAGGGGGCCCGGCCGGGGCCCGGTGCGTTCGTGGGCGACCGCAGCGTGCAATCGCACCGTGCAATGCCAGCGTGCAAATGCAACGGGCAATTGCAGCGTGCAACGGTAGCGTGCAAACACAGCGTGCCATCGTACCCCAGCGGGACCTGCAGCAGCACCCTGCCTCGGTTTCCCCGGCTGCTCGCAGCAGCGCTGCGCCCCGAGCCGCCGGTGCTCAGCGTGCAGCCCCCCCGGGACCACCCCGCACCCCCCAACGCCAGACGGCTGCGGGATGATGCGACGGGCGGGACAAGCACCCCGGCAGCGGTACCTGTCCTCAGGGTGATGGGGTCCGACCAGGCTGTCTCGGCCACGGGGTCGGAATCCATCAGGGCGAGGAACTTCACCCTGGGGTGGGAAGGGAGGTTGGCCACGGTCCCGCGAGCCGGGGGGGGCTGCCGGCAGGGGTGGGGGGCATGTCCCCATAGGCAGGCTCACTGGTACGGCCCAGGACCGGGCAGGGGGCCGTTGCAGGTGGGTCTCGTGTTATCCTCGGCGCAGCTGGTCTCGCTGCCGACGCGCAGCACCGCGATCTCCCCGGGGGGTTTGGGGCAGGGGTAGTTGAGGAGGGTGGTGTTGAGGGTCATGTAGGCGAGGGCGCTGGTGGGGAACTTCTGGAACTGTCTCTCGGGGGACCCCGGCCTCACGCTGTTGCTGAAGTTGCGGACGGCTGCAGGGACAAGGACGGGGATGAGGAGGGACCCCGGGGCGGGTCGGGGGGGGGCACGGGCAGCCCTGAGCACACCCCTGCCCGGGGCTGCTCCCCCCGGGGCCTCGCCGCATCCCACCTACCCTCGGGGACGGCCACCACCAGCCAGATGACGACGTCGTCTTGCAGGTCGGTGAAGATGCAGCGGGGCTGCTCCAGCGTGAAGGTGGAACTGGTCGTCAGGCCCCCCAGGGTGGAGCTGGCCATGCTCGGTTTGGGTTTGTGCGGGAGCTCGTCTGCGGTGAGAAGCCAAGGGGGGGGGGAGATGTGCAGTGGAGGGGTGCGAGACCCCCGCTGCAGCCCCCGGACCCGTGGCTCCGTCCGGCTGCAGCAGTACCGGGGGCTCGGCGTGGGGACGGGGCCAGGAGGGAGCTGACCCCCGCGATCCTGGCTGTGGGGCCCCCGCTCCCCTCCTGCCCCCGCATTTTGGGCTCAGACACAACGTGTTTCATGAGAAGAGAAAGCGAAGAAGACACCCCCGTGCCACCACCCGGGGAGGGACACCCCTGCGAGACCCCCCCAGAGGACCCCACGCTGTGCCAGCGGACCCAGGAAGGTGACACCAGGGATGCTGGCTGGGGGTGACACCCAGAATAGCGGGGGGGGCATCAGCTGCCCTGCACCTCCAGGCTCCGGGGACAACCCCCGCAAGCAGGGGACGGCGGGGACCCCCGGCCCAGCCCGACGGCGTTGGCGGACTCACCCAGGCCGTGGGCCATCGCTAGGAGCGGGAGAAGCAGCAGGAACATGGTGCGGGCGCCTGGATGCCAAGGGCGGGAGTGCGGGTGGCCGGGTTCTGCGTCCTTGCGGGGAACCCACCTGTGGCCGCCAACCGCCCACATTCCTGCGCCAGCCCCGTGGCAAACAGGTTGGGCTTGTTTCCCCGGGGGAGCATTTCCTATGCCTGACTGCCTTCCCCGGGAGGCGTGCTGAGAACCGCCACGCTCGTGACGCTGGCGGGCAACAATCCTCACCCAGGCAATGGGGCAGAGAGTGCCACCCCAGGGTGATGCCCACCTCGGGGGTCCCCGCAGACCCCACCGGTGCCAGCATGTGGCCCCCCCTGCTACCAAATGCCGCCAAGCCGAGGCCCCGGGTGGTTTTGGGGGGGGGGGAACCCGGTGCCCCTATCCTCCACAGGTCCAGCGCTTCGTGGCCGACATCGGGGGCCTGGTAAACACAGCACCAAGCTGGTGCGTGAGCGGGGTGGCAGGCAGAGGAGGGGGTGCATCGTCCCACAGCCGGGCAAGGAGGAGGCAGTTGCAGATGTAAAGTGAGAGTTTACTCGTCAGGACAGGGAGCGGGAGGCCGGGGGGCAAAGCAGCCCAGCCCCGGGGGGCTGCACCTGCAGCCGGGGGGCAGCGGCTGGGGCAGGGCCGGGGGGATGTGGTGGGTCCTGTAGGACCTGCGGGCGAAGGTGCCGGTCCCCGAATCCCGGCGGCACAGGGACCTCCACACCTCGGTGCTGCAGGGAGAGACAAGCAGAGGCGTCAGGCGGGGTCCGGGGGGCTCTGCCGGCCCCCCCGCACCGACCACCGCCGAGGGGCCCTTTCTCCTCGCCAAACTGTGACAAACCCCCGATTTAAGCAAAAAAAGGCTTTTGAGATCTTCAAAACATCTCCGTAGCTCCATCTCTTTGCCGATGGGGCCGAGGAGGGGGGCGTTCTCCCGGGGCGCCCCGTGGACGCGTCCCCCCACCCCGAGCACGTCCCCGCGCCACCCCCGTACCCCACGGCGGCGAGCGCTGCGGCGGCCAGCACGGTCCCCAGGCTGGCGAGGATGGAGGTGATGACGACCACGTCGCCGCCACGGCGCGCGGGCGCGGGGTCGATGGTGCTCGGGCTGCCGGCTGGAAGGAGACGGGATGAGGGATATGGGGGGGACACGGGGGGCTCAGGGATGGTGCGATGGAAAGGGGAGGGATAGGGCGGCCGGGGGAGATCGAGGACCGCTTCTCCCCTCTGGGTTTTGGGGTGACGGCATAGGGCCGATACCGTCCCACGTGCCGGCACCCCGTCCGGGCAGGTGCAGGGGACTCGCGGGGGGACGGCGGTGCCACCGGTACCTCTCCGCAGGAGGATGGGGTCGGACCACCTCGTCTCTGCTTTGGGGCCCTGGCAGCCCATCACCAGGAACTTCACCCTGCGGGACGGGTACGGCGGTGACACCGGCGGGGGACGAGCGCACCCTGGGTGGGGAATTACCCCAGCCGGGACCTGGGGGGATCCGTCCCTCTGGCCTTACCTGTAGGGCCCCGGGGAGGGCAGGGGCCCGTTGCAGGGGTCCCAGCCACCCTGGTCCCCACATGCCGTGTCGCCCCCAACCCTCAGGACGGCCGGGCTCGGTGCCGAGCAGGCGTACGCGGCCGCAGCCGCCTCCAGCGTCATATAGGAGCGGGCGGTGGGCAGCCGCTCGTACAGGGGCACGTCGGCGCGGGATGGAGGGTTTCTGAAGGCGTCCGAGGCTGCGCGGCACAGACGGGGGGGGGGGGGTGAGCAGCTGCGGCGAGGGTCCCCCACGTCCCCCCGCCAAGGCGGGGAGCACGTGCCGGAGCAGCAGGCGCTCACCGTTGGCGAAAGCCACCACCAGCCAGACGGCGTCGGAGGCGTCGGCGTGCCGGTCGAAGACGCAGCAGGGCCTCTCCAGCGCGAAGGTGGTCGCGGTGAGCTTCCCCGGCAGCGCCGCGGGGGGCACGCGGGGCACGTAGGGCAGCAGGGCTGGGGGAGCCGGCGGTGAGCTCAGTAAGAGCCTGACCCCAGCCCGCATCCACGCTGAGCTCCACGAACGCCAGTGCCGGCACAGCGGGGGCTCACGGGGTGCCAGCGGTGCCAGCACCAGGGGGACAGCACTGGTGTGGGGACCCCCCAGCCATGCCCGGCCTCATAACCTCCTCCCTGGCACAAACACCTTTGAAAGACCCACGGGGAAAACACCTCGCAGCCCCACCGAGCCCCCCGACCCCCCAGGGGAGTCACCCAGGCCCGCGGCTGCGCCCGTCCCAGCCAGCGCCAGCAGCACCCGTGGCAGCTCCATGGTGTCGTCCCGGTGGGGCTGGACGCGGTGCCCTGCTCCGCTCACCCCGTCCCACTGCCGAGGGGACGAACGGCCCCGTGAGCCCCCACCGCAGGGACCGCCTGTCCCGAGGTGCCAGACCCTCCCAGCCCTGCATTCCTGCACCGGCTCTGCCGGCCCGGCAAGACCCCGCGGGCAAAGGGGGCTGGCTGCACGTCTCGGGTCACCAGCTGGTGCCAAACCCCCCCCCCGGGTGAGCCGCCCCACTGGAGCCCAGAGCTGAGGCACCAGAACGGGCTGCAAGGATGCAGGGCACGAGCCTGCGATGTGAAAGGGTAAACCGAGGCACAGAGGAGACTGGAGCCGTGTCAAGGATGGGTTGGCAGGAGCCAAAGTCTTTGTCGGGGATACGGGGGCAGCTGGGCAAGTTGTCCCGCACCCCCATTCAACCCACCAAGACTTGACTCCCTGCGGGTGCCTCGCGCCCACCGGGCCCCCGGAGCCAGTGCGAGGGGTGAGCCCATGCCCGGCTGGTTTTGGATGCAGCCAGCCTTGCCCCAAGGGCAGGGAAGCGCTCCGGAGCCATCACACCCTGAACTCACCCAAATCCTCAAGTGTTTAAGGCAAACGGTCCCACCCAGCACCAGGGGCACGGAGGTACCCAAACTCCGGGGCCACCCAGTGCTGACATTTCCCCATCCATCCTTCCCCCTCGCTGGCAGCGGGGCCGGGCCATGGCCCCCCTCCCTGGGGAAAGGGTCCCCAAGCCCTTGGGAGGGGGCCAGGCTCAGTGACCCTAGAATGGGAGCTGCCCCACAGCTTGGGAGCCCCCCCACCGCTGCACCCCCCCCGCCAGCTGCTCTCCATGCAGAGGGATCTGAGTGCTCCTTCTCCGGTGTTTGCCAAGGGCAGCGGCTGCCCATTCCTGCGTGGGAGGGAACTTCCCCCCCCTTCCCGAAGAGGCCGGGACCGCAACTTCAGATTAAGTGGAAATGGGGCATTCAAAGATTACACAGTCCAGCTGCAGAGGGGAAAATCAGGCGCAGCTGCAGCCTCCATCCCTCCTCCCGTCCCTGCCTTATTCCCCTCTTCCAACCCAGCAATACCTGCCCCGGGGTCCGCGGATGCCCGCAGGGACACGCCAGCCCCCCATCTGCCCCCCCAGAGCCCTCCTTCCCGCTCCCCGGCAGGATGCCAGCGGCCGGGTGAGGGAGGCAGGATGACACAGGGGGACAGTGAGTCACAGTTTCAGCTGCCGGTACCCGCTACTGGGACACGGGGCCAGCATACCTGTGGGGTCAAGGCTCGGCTAATAATAACCACCCCGCTGCAAACAGGCTTGCGCTGCAGGGGGAAGGGAGAAACCCCCACCCTGGGTCTCCAGCCAGGGCTGGGGGGACCCAAATCTTTTGGTCAAACCTGTCCAGTAGCATTATTAAGCACTTATTTTAGGCCCTGTCGCCTCCCGGCTCCAACCGGCACTACGGCATCGCCGTCATGCTTTTGCCCCACGCTGCTACCGCTGCCCCAGGGCAGAGAGGGAACCGACTTCAAAGCATCCCCCTGTGCAGCAGCGTCCGAGCACCCAGCTCTGCTGCTTTCCACCCCTTTGCCGCCTGCATCCCCCTGCCGCAGGGGCTAAGCCGTCTCGGGCTCAGCACGGACACGGCCAGGATTTTAGGAGATGCCTCATGTCCTCGTGGCAGAGGATGTGACAGGCAGGGATGAGCCGCTGAGCCTGACCAGCTCATGCCGCGGTGTCCCAGCCCTGGACCAGCCCAGACACAGGGAGGCTCGAGCTGATTCATGCACATGGGCATCTGCCAAAGACGCCTTGGGCAACGCTCAGCAGGAAATTCTTGCTTTGTACAGGGCTGGGTGAACCCTGCTCAATTTTTGCTTCAATTGTTTTGATTGCTGGAAGAACATGATCTGGGGATGCAAAGCTGAGGTTTAAACTCAAAACCTTCCTTTCGCAACCAGGGCGGGAGAGGAGCAGACACAGCCCATTTTTGTAGAGCTCAGCAACACACAGACACATACCTGCTCCACCCAAGCAGCTTCCATTCTTGCAGCATCCCCAAACTTCCCTGGATGTTTGAGGGTCTTCTCCCTAGAGCCTGCAGCAAGAGAGTAACCAGGAGGCTGCAAGCACAAGACAGACCCTGGGGAAAGCTCCAGCCCTTGACAGCTCTGAAAATCCTTTCGTTTGTATATTGGCATGACAAAACTGCCCCTCTGCTGGTCCAGGACATGCTGGTCCCGGGAGGATGCCAAGACAGAGCTACCACGGAGCATGGCCACATCCCGGATCTCCCAGGAAGGAGGTAAAATGGCAGATGGCGCCAGGGCCTCTGGTGTGCCAAAGGGATTTAATGTGGGCAGAGCTCCAGGGACTTGCAGCTGGTGGCCACAGGGAGGGGAACAGACAGAAACAGCTCTTAGAAAGAGCTTCAGCTACCAGGTGACAAGAAGCCTGGGGACAACGTACAGCAAGGCCACCAGGATTGAGGCAATATCCCCTCGGCAAGGCGCTAGCACTCGTAACGGGCAGAGTTCATGGTGCGGGACTGTGCTCCCTCCCGGAGAGCATCCCTGCGAGCATCCCTGTATCACTGCCACCACCGCCCAGCTGGCAGCAGAGCCGGGGAGGAAGGTGGCCCGTCACCGCCTGGTGGCACCAGCACTCCCTGCAGCAGCAGCAGCACAAAGCACAACAGCCTCCTCCCTACAGAGGCTTCACCGGGCACCAACAGCCCCAAACTGCTGCCATTTCACCTGAGAGAAGGGGAAAAGAGGGGTAGGTCCTGCCCGAAGGGCTTCAGGGAGGATGGCAGCTCACAGCAAGAGCAGGGGGTTGCGATTTCCCCCAGGACGGACACTGCCCGGTCACCTCTGCCGGCACCGTGCCCACAGACCACCAGGCTCCGGTGGGCGAAGCGCTGACAGGCTGCAATCCCTGACCCCTGGGATCAGCGCCCCATGTCCTGCCCCTGCAGATTTGTGTCCCTCCAGCAGAGCTGAGCTTTCCCTCCTTTCTCCTGGCTGGATCGAGTGTCCCCGGCTCCGTGGAGCAGGCTGGTCCCCCAGAGAGGGCCACCGAGAGGGGAGGCACCCCAAGCCATCAGGCAGCTTGAAGGCAAAGCAGCGACTCGCTGTGGAAATGAAGTGTTTATTACAACCAAGCAGAGATACAGGGGCAGGAGGGAGGAGGCTTCGCTCTAAGAGGTGGCTCAGAGACGGGGAGCTGCGGTGTGCCAGAGGGAGGCCTTCGCTTGCTTTCCAGATGGTCTAGTAGGAATGAGATGCTCTCCTCTCCCCATCCTGTCCCCAAGCATTACTAGGACAAGGTCCTTCCTTCACAAGGTGATCTGTCACCTCAGGACCACTGTCCCAGCTGGTCCTGGCTGCAGCCATCAACCCCACCCACAGATGCAAGCACAGTTTCTACAAAAATATCCTTCCCTCCCAAAAAAGACACTGTAAAGAGCAGGCAGGGCTTCCACGGTACAGTGTTATTGCTCAGTGTGACAGGTGGTCAGACACAGGAACTTAAGGCAACAGGAATAAGTGCACTAGGTGGGCTCCCCGACGCGTGCACGGCACAGCCGGGACCCCATCCCAGCTCATTGTCTCAGGCAGTCCTCGGTGACACCCTGCGCGGCCAGCTCCGCCAGCACATTGTCCAGGTAGTTGGGGTCAGGGTAGCCGTGGCCACTCAGGTTTGTGTCCATCTCAGTCTTGTGGTGGATCTCGTTCCACACCACCGTGTTGCTCTCACCGGTTGTGCTGGAGGTGCCCACTGTGAAAATCAGGCGTCTCTTCCAGGCCACCCTCAGGAGCTCCAGGACCTGGAGATGGAAGGAGAAAAACCAAAGCTGGCCTTCAGCAGCTAGGAGACTTGAGCCATGAAAACAGCTTGCTAGAAGCTTGACAACCTAAATCCCTGCTGTAGCAGGAGGAAACCAAAGATCCCAGCATCAGAAGGGATCTTCCTCACCTCCTAGTTACCCATGTGATTCCCCTGATGGGAAGGACCATTCCCTACACATGCTGGTCTTCCAGGACTTGAAAAATACCAGCACGAGTTGAGGCAAACACACTCAACCAGAGGAAACAGGGATTGGAAGAGCCAGCAGCTGGACTTTCCAAGCTCAGCGGTTCTCAGTGCAAACCGTTGTAACCGCACAACCCAAGATAGGCCAGGAGTGTCTTCCCAAAAGATCAGATGGGATTTTGTTTAATAAAAGAATGAAGGAGAACAAGTCTTCACAGTTAAAGCTGTGAAGAAGCACCAAAGATCTTCATGGGCAGATGGATTACAAATACATGTAAGGAACAAACAGCATGGACAACTACCAAGAATAGCTGGTTAGCATCATGGGGACAGCTCCCAAAAGCGACCCTGTTGGGCTGATCCACCAACACAGGGCCAAGGGACAACCTGAGAAGAGTCATGTTATCAGGGTGTGATACCTTACCTTTCTGCCCTTCTCGTTGTCTGGTAGATAACAATAGCGAGGAAAGCCTCTTGCTGTGTATGGCATCCCAGGGTTGGGGTGCTCAGGGCCCTGCAATAGATGAGACATATTTGGCATGGACACGTCTATCTTCATATGAGTTGGAGAATCCCTCAGCAGCAGGATTTAGGACCAGCAGCAGGATTTGACATGGGCCCATCTCAGACCAGCTCTTCCACGTAAAAGGAGCAAGGTATTGCTGATGATGAGTATGAGGTATCTGACTTGTTCTTATGGGACATATGAGTATTACGGGTGCTCCAAGAGCGGTCTCGTGCTGGGATATAAAGCCAGCTCTTCAGATTACTTAAATCCTGGTGGGAGACAGCCCCAAACCAGAGCTTTTTCCACGTGGTCTGATGCCACCCTAAAAAGACCACCCAGCTCAAACCTTTGCAAGCTCACTGCCACCACTGAAACCTCAGATGTGGGTTGTGAAACCAGACGTTGGGATCTCTCCACCTTGTGAGCATGGGCCAAGTCTCCTCCCTGCTTCATGCAGACATTAGCCTTTACTGCAGGTGAAAGGCTGTTGTAGATCCTGGGCCCACTCTCAAAGCGGGAAAAGATCTTTCATGGAGGAGACCCAAGTCACTCATACATTGAAGAACAGCCAGTGCAGCTGCTGGCTCGAGGCACCTTAGGCTGCTCAGTGACGGGCTGCCAGCAGATACTGTACTGGATCCCAATACCTTCTGGGAGGGTCTCGCAGTTTGTGCTATCTTGGCAGCAGCCGTACCTGCGAGCATGCTGTGCACTCACCTGAATGCCTCTGCTGATGTGATACACAATCTGGATTGTCCCACAGTCCTTGTGGCCAGGGAGGGACTGGGGGAAAGTGGAGACCTCCATCTTCCCTTTGGGCTGAGTACCAGTTTTCTCTCCGTAGATGGTTTTACAAGAGGGGCACTGCAAACTCCCATCCTGCAAGGAGAGAGAAGCAGGCATCAGAGCTCCACAGCTGAGTCACCCGGGCACAAGGGACCTGGTGGGGATGGGCCAGCTTGGTACCTTGTTCCCGTTGGAGTACATGGCCAGCATGCAGAGCATGTGGAAGGAGTGCTGGCAGTTTGTCAGACGACCAACTGTCTCTGGCTTGATTGTGCTGCACTCGCATGCATCGCCGTAACCTGAGGGGGAGGACAGCTTCTCCATGCAGATGATACAGTCCTAGAGTCCAAGACAGAAAGGAGAAAACCACCGTGTAGTGCGAGCATAGGCTGATCGTAATGACTGACCCACCAAGGAAGCGATCAAGATGCTTCAGGAAGGTTTGCCTTCAACTTTAATCCCTTCCTTTGAGGTTTAAGGGCACAGAGACAGGTTTCCTTATCTGGCTGGTATTGCCCCACTCCACCACCTCCTGGACAGCACAGGAAGAGAGCTGCCATCAGTCAGAGGGGATGAGTGGGAACTGAGTATGGTTATGTCCTGCTCCTCTACAGAGCAGCTCCAGTACAGGGTTTTAATCTCTGTAGTTTTGACCTCTATGAGCATTGAGAAGAGACCAAAGCCAAACTCCCTCCCTCCACCCCAGGCCCTGCAGCCAGCTCCAAGGGAAATGGGGAGGCATTGCCAGACTTAGCTATTCAACCCACACCGTGCTTTCTCCGTCACAGTCCTCTGACGAGGACAAGTCACCAGTTATCACATGTGGGCTTCAGGCAGTGCTGAAGCCTCTCCATCTAGCGTCAACAGTGCCACTGCAAGCAGCAGTATCTACCACATAGGATGCCCAAGGAAGGATGGTCCTCAGGCATCGCCATGATTTTCGCAGCACCCCAGTGAACAGGCCACTGGGCAAGCCAGGGTTGCTTCACTGTCCTCTCACCTCGTCAGCAGGAGTGCCCTTCAGCTCTTCCAGGTACTTCTTCACCACTGCTTCTGGCTCGGTTGGTGTTGCTGCACAAGGAGAGAGATGAGAAAAAGAGAAGAAATCAGACACGACATGAGATATGATGGGCACATGCAGGGTGAGCTAGAGAGAAGGGAGACAAGCAAGTCACTGGCCAGGACGCCAAGGAGAAAGGTTAGGGTTAGAGGGGGAGAAGAGGCTGCTCCAACTGATCCCTACACGCCCTGCAAAGGCTTTGCTATCAGAAATGACTACCACTCGGACCGTGAGTGCCGCAGACGGGAGAACCCACTGCCAGATGTTGGTGCCCTGTGCCATACACCTAGGGTCTGCCTGCAGCTGCTGCGCTCCAGTTCTCCCCACGTACCCCAAATGACACCAGCCGGGTCCCAGATGGACTTTCTTTGTGCATACCAGAGGCCAGCTAAGATCAAACTCAACCCAAGGACGCTATGGTCTCTGTGGGAGAGATGATTACATCATCTGTGTTGTCAAAGGAGCAGAGGCATTCCCACATAGCCCCAGCTGGCACCTGACAAGGAGACCCAACAATACACTAAGCTTCAGGTCCTCTTTCGAGTACGGCAGAACGAGCCTCACATCCTTAACACAAAACAGCGTCCTCTCTCTTGAGCTTCCACATACTCATATCCAGCAAGACACAGTGCAAGTTACAGGGTATATAAAACAAACCAGCTTTCTAACAGGTACCCTATTTGCAGCACATGGCACCGATATCTTTGCATTTTCCTAAATAGAGTCCCTGGTCCCCATCCATCCAGGCATGGGCACCCGAGCAGCCCACCAGCAACGGCAGCCCGGTCCCCTCGGAGGTGTTACGGGATTAGAGCAACAAACATCACACAACCTGGAGCCAGTTACCGCTGGGAGCATCAGCGGGCACCTCAACTCCCAGCCCATCCTTTTTGAGCTGCCCAGCAAGGCTTGGCTTAAGCCAGTGAGCATCGCACGCCTCCGCACGGCGCCCAGCCCCGGCTGAGAGGAGTTGAGCTCCTTACCGGTCATCAGGCCCGTCACGGAGGCTGCCAGGCTCTTCCACCAGCCTAGGAAAGGAAACATTTGCACAAGTGACTTTATGACTCCACCTGGCAGGAGGCAATACAGAGATCTGTCACTTGGCCTGGGGGAAACCTTGCCCTTCCTTCCTCAATCTACTTCTGGGGGAGATCAGGGGAAAGCAGTGCTGTGCCAAACGGGCCGGCAAAGTCGTAGCTCTTCCTTTGCCGTTCTCCATCCCGGCCCTGACTGGCCGGGATGGAGAGTGGGGAGCAAAGGAAATGCTAACAGCAGCAAGACAGGCCACAAGCATCTGTGCCCAACACCCCAGAGCCTCACAAGGGAGTTGTACTCCCTCACTGCCCCAAAGAGCTTTGCTCTTAAGCTCGTTTCTAAGCCACTGTAGGTCATTGACTGTGCTTTAGCACAGAGAGTACTGCTACTCCAAACTCCATGCTCCCAGGCGGACACAGAACATCACCACGTGCAACAGCTGGGCATCAGAGCTGTAGCTGTACCTGCATGACACACACCTTCAGCTCTCCCCCTCACTGTAGTGCTTTCAAGGAAGATGGAGGGTTCACAAGCATTGCCTCTGTGGTTGAAAAAGCTGGGCATCAAGAGATAGCCACACTGGAGCCAGCAACAAGCTGTTTTGCCACCCCAAAAAAGCAAAGTCTGTCACCAGCAGGAAGGGGTGGGTGCTATTTTCTAGATAGCTACCTTCCATGATAGAGGCAAACATGGTGAAGCAGAAGGGAAGGACTACTCACACACCACAGGTGTCATTAAACAGGCAACGACCTGGATGGCACAGATCCTGTATCACATAGGAGCCCCTCATTCCCCTGAACGCCAGCTCTGCAAGCGGCTAGTGCTATGGGGGCACCTTGCCAGAGAGCACTTGGTCACCCTGCAGCACAGACAGCTGGGTGAGATGCAACCAGGGAAAAGATGCCTTTTCACTGCAGACAAGCTAGCTCGGGGCAACAGAAGAGAGTGAGGCAGAACACTAACGTGGGTGGAAAATCATTTAGCTAAGGAAGACTGATGAACTGGGAGTTGGACTCTCGTAAATGAAAACACAGTCATTAAGATGAGTTATTTTCAGAAGGGGATTCCTGGCCATTCTGAAACACATGATTTCTGGCACCGGTAGCAGGAGGAAGGGATGACTGAGCACACAGAGCAAGACAAGGAGCCCAGGAGGTGAAGGGATGCTCCCTCAGTGTGCCAGTGCTGGGCAGAAGGAGAGCTGCGTGACTTCTCAGGCAGAGCAGGGCTGTGAGGATCACCCTCTAGAGACTCCCAGCCGGGAAGGTGGTAACAGGATAAAACAAGGATTAAGCCAAAGAGCAACACGGAAGCAGGTGTTTTCCACTTCAGGGGCATGACAAAATCCCCTGGAAAAGCATTTCCAAGAACTGCCACAAGAAGAGCAGGAGACAAACAGGAACCTGGGCAAGCCTCAGCCTTCCAGCACTCAGGCCAAGAGCTCAGCAGTGCCAGGAGCTGCTTCAAGGCCTCATCACCAGATCTCACAGAGAACGCAGCTCCTTGTGTTGTCTTTTCCAAAGGAGAGAAACGGGTCCGGGAATCCTCTCTGCTGGGACCTTGCTCGCACACAGTGGACCAAGAGCTGCCAGCCAGGAACGAGTCACAAGGGGATGCGATCAGTCTGAACTGTCTCAGCTCACTGTTGGAGCTCAGCATTTATGGTGCCTGAAGCCCTCCCAGCTGAGTGTTCTGTGATGTCCCCACCCAGGCTGGCAAACACAGGGTGGCACTTTCCATGCGTGGCAGCTGGAACCAAGCTCCGGTTTGCAACCGCAGGAGACCTTCATGGTCACACAGGAGACAGAGGCTTCAGGTTCTTCTGCTCTGCAGGTTTTGGAGACGACCGTGTGAGCAGGGCTAGCTGCTACCCACAGTAGCATGAGTACCCGATCACGATGACCACCATGTTCTCATTCCTGAGGATCCCATGCTGCCTGCCAGACAGACCACCAAGTCCTTCTCCATCTGAACTGTGCTTTCCAGGTGGCTCTTTCTGAAGTGACCTTCTTGTCTCCTCTGGCTGTGGGCTGAAGAAAACAATGCCAAAAAGATGCACAGACAAAGTGGTGAAGACAGCGAGGGAAACGAGCAGAGAGAGTGTGTTACACCAGCAGCAATGCCTGCCCAGTACTTGGCAGAATGCCCCAGCTCACCTGCTCCCACCTGCACAGCAGATCTGAGCAGCTTTAGAGCAATTCACATCGTTCAGGATGGTGGAGGACGCTCCTTCCCTGCAGCCCCTGCTGTGCATTTCTCTTGCTGTTGACTTTCCTTCCTCTGTAGCAGCTCAGAGAAACGAAGAGATGACTTGCCCAAGAACTGGCCAGGCTCATTTAAATCAAATCAATGAAAGGAGACAAAAATCCTGGTGCAGAGCTGGGTAAAAGTGAGGACAAGAAAGCTCTTGCAGAGTCTGTGGGATACAGTAGTGATTCTGGGCAAAGCAAATGGCATTACACCACCTCAGCAGCAGGCATCAGGATGGAACTGGGGGCAATCAGACAGGCAGAAGAGGGCAATGCAGCCCTCAGCCATCCTTAGGAAACCCAGGCCTGATGGGTTTGCATTGTGGCATCTCTGATTTGTTCCTGTCACTTTGCTGTGATAATGCTCTGATGCATTTAGATCCACCAAGGTTGCCTGGAGAGAGAAAGGGCTGGCGAGCCCAGATGCTTTACAAAAATCTGTCCCCAGCTGCAAGTATTTGAATGTCCAGTCCCAAAGAAGCCTTTTAATGCTAAGAACTTAGTTTCAGCAAGGGCAGTGAAGCCCACACAGCCTTCCTTGCCTCTGAAGAGAGATTATTCCTTGGGCAGACCAGCACATCTGGCAGGCCATATCCCAGCAGCACAGGGCAGGAGCTAGAAGGCGGCTGGGAGGCACGAGCCACATATGCTTCAGCGCATGAATCACTTCCTTACTGGACCATTTGCTCCATAAAAGTGTTTGCCTGCAAATCTTTGTTCTAGCCATCCCTTGGGATCATCAAAGCCTGTTCAGTCCCCAGAGTTTTCTGGATTCAATAGTGGATTGAAAATGCAATAGCAGAATCGACTGATGCCGTTTATCACCAGCTGGTCTAATGCTGTGCTATTGATTTATCTGGGATGTGAAGGAATGTTTACCATTCTTTCATTTACAAAGAGAAGAATAACAATTTTTTTTTTTAATGCTTCCCCTTCCTCCCTGTAAACAGTAAGTTGCTTGCTGAAGCAAGGGCTTTCCATGGGCAACATTTAACAGATGTGTTTTGAATCCTTGCTCGGCAACCAAATGCTTGCAGCAGTAACATGCCTCCTTCTGTATCCCAAAATGAGCCATATGGTTAGCAGCAGACTCTTCTTTCTGATACCCCATGCAGGTCAGACACAGGTTGTTTCTAGTTATTGTCACGGACAGTCACCCAACTCTTATCACCTCTGCCCTGTGCTCCCTGAACTTGCAAAGGCTGGACCTACTGGCCTCAACCCCCAGGAGGGCTGTCCAGAGATCAGGAAGGTGAGAGGAGATTTGGTGTTAAAACCAGGTTTCTCCACATTTAGCATTTCAGCAGGATAACCAAGTGACCAGGCTGCTCTGGTCATGACAGACCATCCCTGTTGTTGCAGCCTGTCTCCTTCAGCAGATCACCCACAGGAACAGCGAGCTCCCCCGACTATGAGGGGCTCCCTATCCCACCCATCCCATAGGCACTGGCACGGTCCGCCGACCCAGCTGCAGACGGACAGACATACAGGGAGCAAGCAGAGTCAGCTGGGATTACCCCCCTTGCCTAGCCAGATCCTATCCTGCTTGGCAGGGAAGGACGAGCACGCTTATCTCCTCTCCCTCCGTACCGCAGCACTCCGCACGTGCCTGCCCATCCCAGAGAGGACATGCGGGGAAACCTCCAAGCCCGGGGAAAAGCGGACAGCGATCCCATCAGCTGAGAGGGTAACAAGTGGCACACCAGACCCAAACCACCACCTCCTCCCTTCAGTCCCCCCAAGGGCCCTGGGAAGGCAGGGGAGCCCTGTGATGGCTGGCTCCACGCCCGAGCAGCACGGCAGCGCTCGGAGAGAGCCGGACAAGCCACTCGCCTCCGTCCCGGACAGCCGGCGGGGTCTCGTCTCGCTCCGAGCACAGTCAGCGGTGCTGGCACGAGGCAGCGGCTGCAGCAGCCCGCGGAAGCGCAGCGCCGTGCCAGCCGGTGGGAAGGCAGCGCTGATCCGTCAGGACGGCAGACGCTGCCAGGCCGTGTGCCAGCACCGATAGCGCAATGCCTGCCTGGAGACTACGGTTTCCCCGAGACCTGCGGCACCCACGGCGCGGCACTCGTCTGCACCGCAGACATCATTGCCAGAATGGCAACAACGTTAACGAGTCCTGACTAATTAGCGCCTTTATTTAACATAACCCAGCTATTCACCAAGCTGGCTGAAATTCCATCAATGCTGCCTCAACCGTGTGGGGCCCAGCAGCAGGAGGGAGCAAGAAGGGGCTCGGCAGGGGTACGCTGCACCCACCACCACCTCTTTTGGCACCAGCTGGTTGTAGTCAGCACACTGACGGGCCAGCTCCTGGATGCACAGCTCTCACTAGAGCTCTCCATAATGGAAAATCCTAGCGGGGTGTGGGAGGGCAAAGGGCACGTTATGCAGAAATTCAGGGCACAAAACGGGCCCATCTCTGCCTGTTGGCAGCTTCAGGGTCTGTAAAAGGAAATAGAACAGTCTGGCCATAGGTCAGGCTCAGTACTTTCAGTGCAGAGCGACGCTTCTAAGCCCAGAGGAGTGTTGTACAAACACAGCCTGTTCCTAAGAGGGACCGAGTACTCTCTTCAACCCACAAGTCATGCACTCTGCAGGACTGGCATCCCTGCCCCCAGCAAAGGGGATCCCGCTTTCTAAAATGAGGGGGAATTTCAGCAATCTAAAACGTAGAAAGGCACCCCAGCATTGAAAAGGGCAGAGCTGGCAAAGTCTCCTCTGCAGCACATCCTGAGGAGGGCGAGGACGGCTGGGACAAATCCTGCCATGCCAGATGGGAGAAGGAGCTGCTTGGTGCCCCATCCCCAGACACTGTCCCATCCCTCCTGCTGCTGTCCCCTCTCTGCTCCTCCAGCGGTGTCCTGACCCCAGCAGGTGGCATCGGTGAGCTGGCAGGGAGGTGACAGCCTGGCTCTCCGGGCTGGCACTGGGCACAGCCCTGGGGCTGAGCCAGCTGCCCGGACACCCCCGGGGGCCAAGGCTGGTGCCAGCCCTGCCCCAGCACACCCAGCCTTTGGCCAAGGTGCGGCTCAGCAGCCCTGGCAGGCAACACGCGTGTGCTCTCGGGTGCTGCCGCAAGCGCTGAGGAACCGGCATCTCATGGAGGAAGAGGTGCTGCCGATGGGGTGTGTAACACCCAGCACGGCTACAGCCACCCCCCTGCTCTCCCGGTGGGCGCCTCACACGGTGTGTGTTGCTCTCACCCCCCAGCCCACGTCCCATCCTCCCCCACCGCCCCGTTTCATGCTCTGCATCGCTGCTCTCCCCACCCTGCTCAGAAGTCACAAGACATATCCTCCTATTAACACTACGCCCTTGCGAGCATCCTGGTTGCTTGCACCCGCATCTCCTCCATGCCAGGGAGGGGCTGGATGCTGCGAGCGGTGCAGAGCCTGGTACCAACAGACCCCACCGAGGAGAAGCCAGCAGCCAGCCGCACTGCGGGGTGGGGGGACCGCAGAGGAGCAGGGCTGTGTGTTTGTGGCCACACCTTACCCTAAATACAGCTAGTTTCATGTCAATAACCAGCAGCAGGTGACCAACACCAATGGCAGGCCTGGCCCTGTTTTTCGGGCTCCTCCAGCGACAGGGACAAGGCAATGCCTCTGCAGGAGGGCCTGGCCTCTCTGCAGCTCTTTCAGCACTGCTTCCAGGGCTTCCCCACCACCCAGCCCTCATCCCCAGCTGCAGGGGGCTGCATGGACGCTGCCCGCACCGGGAGCGAAGTGCCAGGAGCCGCATTACCCCGCTGCCTTGCCAGCTCGCTCTGTGGAGCGAGATCCTCACCCAGACCCTCTGCCACCCACCTCCATGCAGCTCTTCTCCTTCACCTCCCATTTTCCTTTGCTCCTCCTGTTCTTCGCTGCTTCTCCTGCCGCCCCCTGCTTTCTCCTCCCCCTCTATCACACATCCTACTCCACATTTGCTCTCTCCCTCCTTCTCGCCGTTTGCATCTCCTCCTCCCGGCTCCCTCCATTATGCATTTCTGCAAGATGCCTCCTTCCACATTTAATTTCTATTTTCCTTCTACCACCCTTCCTGCCTGCTTCAGATGGGTTGGACCTCACTTCCCCATCAAGCACGGACTCCAAGGAAAGAAACACTGGCACCAACAAACTCCCCAGACGGCCAGGCGCCTCTTCCCCTCCACCTCAGGGTTCTTCCCTCTTTATTAAACACAAGCATCTCCACATTGAACATCCCCCACCTCTAGTCCCCCCTTTGCTTATCTGAAGGGGGAAGCACCTTAGGTTTGGTGGTGGCTGACCACCCCAGGACACCTGTACCAGGGTTGGCAAACAATTTCTACAACTACACCAGGCTGGATTCACACCTACCCCCGCAGAGTCCCAGGGCTGCCGCACACACATGGGACCCAGGCTCTAAACTGAGAGCCCACAGACTCTGCAAGGGTGAGGGTGCAGGATGCCAGTGAGATATGAAAAGGAGAAATGAAGGCCCTACCCAGGAGGTGGCTCAGCTCAGCAGGAGAGCTGGGGTAACCCGGCCCTTCCTGCCAGGGCACGTCCACCTGAGAGCACTCCATTCCACTCCCACACCAGACAGAGGTGGAGAGAACTAATCCTCTGCAATTCAACCTTAGAAAGCCCTGTATGACTCAGGGGCCCACTTGTCTGGAAGATGCTTCTCATTCCATGACTCAACCATGACAAGCATGGCTTACAAGCAAACCTTCTCTTGAGAGCACATATAGATTAAATGCTCTCCTTGATGGTCCTTCAGCTTTCAGACTTGTCCCACCAATGAGTCAGAGAAGGTCGTGGTACACGAATGCCCAGGGCTCCCCAGGAGGGCATAGTCGGACCATGGGGGAGGCTGCAGGAGTCTGACATGCACAGAGAACAACTGGGCTGCTCCAGCTTTAATGACTGATGGAAACAAGCAGACCTACCACAGGACCAGGTCTACTTTATCATCTTATTTTACAGCCTGTCAGAGACCGTCCAGGCCAGAGGAGACGCATCCTGCTTCTCCCCTTAGTGGGACAAACATCATCAGTCAAATCAGAAGAGCCAAGAGGGTGGGGGGAGAGACAAGAGGAAAGGAGGGAGGCAGAACAAGTGCAGAGAGATAAAGAAGGAGATGGAAGCAAATATCAGAGTTTGAGCAGGAACTACCTTTCTTGGACACTTTCCTCCCCTCCTTAACTGAGCTGTGTTTTTTAGTGGCTTTATGGGTGCTGGCAGCTTGCGGCACACAGGTGAGGTGCACAGGGAGTCCAGCGGCTGACATCAGAATAGCCGTCATGCCTACAGCGGGTACGAGATCAACATGCAGGAAGGAAACAACGGGGAAAACACATTCATTAAAAAAAAAAAAAAAAAAACCTTTCAAAGAAAATTTAAAAAGATAAAATAAAACAAACCCAAGCCCTTGATTCAGAGGACATAAAACATCCAAAGAGGCAACAGGGTTGGAGTCAGCACAAGGACAGGATCCAGAGGCTTTCAGAGGGAGGAGCCCAGGCAGCAAGTTAAAGGAGAGAAAAAAGGGCACAAGTCTCGCCCGTGACCCTCTGCGCTGGTGTGTGAGCAGGACCCTCCTCTTTGCCTTAGCTTTAAGGCTCCTCTGGCATTTTGCATCTGCTGTGGTGCAAAGTCCTCCTGCTCACTGGAGCCCTGGAAGCAACCTTGACCCTGGGGGCCTAAAGGATCCAGGGCATCACCCAAACCCCTAAAGGTCCTGCTCAGCTACTCCCCCCTAAAGCTACATGTTTCAAAGGCATCGCACCAAACCGATCCCCAGAGTGCAGCTTAACTGCCTTCAAACGCTGCAGCAGTGCTGGGCTGACCGTGGGCTGGAGCTGCCCCACTCAATCCCCTGCCAGCTGAGCACCATGGTGGCAGCCCCCCAGTTCACCCCACACTGTCTCCTCCTTGGCACTCCAGTTTTTCCTAGCACCCCCAGCCGCAACGCAATTCTCACCCTCCTCCATCCCAGCCAGCTGTATTCATGGGATGCAGTTTGTTAAAGCTAATGAATCATTAAAAAGGACAGCCATTCCCTGAAGGTAAAATTGGCACACAGAGAGCTACAGGACTGATCATGCTGATCTAATATGATGTTTGCCCATGAAATACAGGCCAGTTACAAGTCATAACATTTCTAAGGTAGCGTATTGCTCTTAAACTTACATTCAAGAAAACATCTGCCTTTGCTTTCCCAAGAAGCAACTTTCCCACCTGCCACAGCCATTGCCAGAACTAAAAAAAAAAAAAAAGCCAACAAAAAAAAAACCAGCTTACGGATGCAGACAGCCAGCAGACAACCTAAAAGCCAGCATTTCCCCAAAAGCTACCTCTTACAGCAGACCATACAAAAACACATCCTAAAGCTGTGGAAATTCTTGCCAGCATCCTGCATGGTAATTCATGACCAAAGCTGAGATTTCTAAGGATTTTCTTTTTCAAGCCTCTGTTCAGCCAGGCTGGGAAAGGCAGATATAAGAGCACACTTGCTCAGGACAAAAATGAGGTACCTTGCCCACACATGACTGAAAATTGAGTTGACGGGAAGCATCAGCCAGCTTCGTGTGCAAGTGGTAAGACTATTTTCTACCTCAAATACGCAACCAGTCAAGAACCTGCGCCTTGTGACTAGAAATCCCCTGTGCAAAGCCTATGTCAATGCCCCACAAGCAGAACTACCCTTACGCAGTGCTGACTGCATTTTGCACCTCCTTCATGTAAGGTCCAAGTACAATAAATACTCCAGAACCAGTTCAGGTCCTTTCCTGATATACAAAGTTGGATGCTTTTACTAAAACTTTCTCATCTAAGGACCAAAAGACAGACAGAAGGAGTTTCACAAGATGGGGAGATGGGCAGAGACAGATGAAGTCATTTCCCCAGGGTTACCCAAGAACCTTTGGCAGAGCTGGTCTGCCCAACACATGGTGAAACCACACGCTTCCAAATGGAAATAGGCAACAGCAAACCAAGCAGCCATGGAGCACCCTCATTAAGTACCATCATTGTTGATCTAGATCTGAGGTGTAGCCCCCCAGTTCCCAGGAGCTGCAGGGCCAGAGAAGGATCCTCAAAAAATGCAAGCACCTAGTTAATACGTCTCACCCTACTGACAGCACCGGGTTGTTCCCAGCAGGTACAGCCGAGGAGAGCCCCTGGTGTTGGTACAAGCCAGCAGGCCTCTAACTGAACATCGAATCCAGAAATTTCACAATCAAAATAACTTCCTTTAAGCCTTGAACTAAAGACCGCAAGACTATTGTGTGCTCTCAACCCCGGTCTAAGCCAGCAGTCCTTCACTACTCCCAGTGAGCCTTAAGGAAGAGCTTAAATGTTCCTATAACAAAAGCTACTTGTTTTTTTGAATGAGTGAGTACAACTGAACACCTGAAGCCCAGCAACAGCACCCAAGCTGCCACCTACCTGCACGTGCACTAGGCAGGTACTTTCCACTTTCAGCAGGTTAAAGGACAGTTGGAGGTATTCCCAGAAGAGCAGTACCGACTCACACTGATTAGAGAGCCCAGAGGAACAATATTCTGGAGACACAGGGAAGATGCTGGACCTCCCCACGGCTGGGGGAGATCATCTCAGACAGCCTGACCTCACCAAGGCTGCAAAATGCAGTTTCCCAGAATTGGTACAGAAAAGGAAACAGTAAAGTTGTCTCCAAAAAACCTGCTTCTAAGCAGTGCAATAGCACTGATTACAAAGACTGACATTTGAAAAGCAAGTCCAAAGACTAACAGGGATTATCACCACCTACGCACAGCTGACTGATAGGCAAATGCAAAATTAATGCTTTCTTCTTAAGAGATCAATACCATCTTGCTAACATTAACATGCAGAGCCCATTTAAAAAAAAAAAAAAAAAAAAAAAAGAGCACTACAGAAGCAGAGGCTGAACAACTGACTTCAGACTCTTAATGTCAGAGGACAAAATGTTGCCTTCAAAAAATCAGAAGCGAAGACCACGAGCCACAGAACCTCAGCTGAGTTCAGTTACCATCTAACACAGCCCCTCCCATACCTGGAATAACATGTCCAAACCTGCCTGCCAGCGTCATGAATCATCACAAAGAAAATAAACATTTACTCCAGGTACTTTCTCTCTTCTTGCAAACGCATCTACAACTCAACGCAAACACACAGCACAGGGCAAATGTGGGACCAGGAGAATTACCCCAACCAAATGTTCTACCATGGACAATCTTAAACCGGCCAAGAAAAGGTAATTTTCCACTTTTACCTTCTGCTGCCTTCAGAGAGACACACAATGAATCATCTTCTGCAGATTCAAATCAAGAGAGCATTCAAAACGGGTATGTTCTGGTGTCACATTGCTCTTCTGGCTCATCTCAAAACGCAGCAACAATGCCTCCTTTAAAGTTCTAATACAATACTGGAATCTCAGCATCTAACAATCCTCCCACAAGTTTGGTGACAAGAGTCCCCAGCAAGGGATCTCCTCTGATCTAAGCCTTACGTGGGAGTGTGTGTTCATACAAAGTCCCAAAACAATACACAGACACACATCACATCTGCAGATTGATTCTCCAATTCTGACCTGTGGACACAATAACTTCAATTCAGAACTTGTTGTAGGCATCTGTGGAGTTATGTCAGGAGCAAATGTGGCTCTGGACTTGGATAAATTTTCACCTGAATGTGCAAGGGCCATGCTGCAACAAGATAAGCTTGCCCAGAGCAAGACTGCTTTGGACACCCATGCAAGGGTTCCATACAAGAGCTCCTGCTGCTCGCTAGCTACCCCAGGAACTTGAAAAAATATTATTTAATATGTTCAAGCTTTCCATTGGCCACCGGGTTTCTTCCCTGCAAGGACTGCAGGAAGGAAGAGACAGAAAGTCTTGCAAAGCATCCTTTGGCATCTGATCTGATTATATGACTGCATGCAATAACCACACTCAGAGAACTGCCTCTTTTCTCTTGCTCAAAGCATCTATGTGGCCAGAGGTACAACGTTACTGACTCCTTCGGGTAAAATTATTTTCACTGGAGCTATGACAACATCGACCAGCTTTTCTCGGCCACCCATGTAAATAAGGGACTTTTGTAATATCCTGTGCAGAAGCTGAGCATGGGAAAAACATCCTTACATAATGTAATGAGCATTGACTACACGCTTGCTCACAGACCCAGCCTAACATACCCCTCCGGTCACCAGGTCTGGCTACTGATCTGTTTTTGCACAGACCTCAGACTGGTATACCTTTGGTTCCAGTCCTGGATTTAAGCAGGTAGAGGGGAAAGGGCAGAGCTTACCTTCAAATAGCATGAGATCTCAGAAAAGCATTGCTAATTTGTACGATTATATCCACCAGCAAAATTATTCTGTTTAGTATGTTCCCAAATGCCCCAGCTCTAGGCATCATGCAAATGAGAAACACTCAATTTCATTTAACAGAAAACTAATTTCCAGCCTTCATCTTAAAAATAGCATTAGAAGGGCCTTCATATGACTGCGTAGTCCATCCCCCAGCCCCAAAGCACACCAGCTAAACTCCATTATTCCCAAGAGATGTTACTGCAGCTGATCCTTAAACACAAACACTGTGGTTCAACAGTTTGCTTAGACCTCTGTTCTGCATTTCACCATACTAACCAAATACTCAGGGGGAAAGAAAAAGCTTAAAAGACAAGTTTCCACATGCACCTTGAAGTATTAAAATAGCAGAAAGCAAGGAAAAAATATTTTTTTTTTTTTTTTTTTTTTTTGTACAAAACATGGTTTTAAAGTCAGCTTCATGATTTCTGGGATCCCAAGTGGTGCTTTTAGAAGACATGGGGTTGACAGTGTTGCAAATCCCTCACTCGAATCGCCAGGCGCTCATCACACAAACAAAACACAGCTTCTCATTCAGACCCGCAGGATCCCTCATCTCCTGTTTATCCACCACAAGCTCCCTCTGCATCCAAGAGATGCACCTGCAGCATTTCTCAAGATCACCCACAAGATTCAGGGGTTTTATGTCTCCTGCTTCAAACCAGAGCCAAAGCTGCTGAGAGGCACTTCGGGATGGAGACCAAGGGCTGTGAGTGTTCTGGACACACTTCCCAGAATAAAGCCTTCCTCAGTTCACACCTGAGACTGCCCTCTCCTGCACATCATCACAAAGCCCTCGGGTCCCCAGCCTTTCCACCACTGATGCTGAAAGAAGCAGTCACGCAGCAGGGACCAGAGGAACAAAAGGGGCCCGACCTGTGTGTTAGAGAATAACTCAAATAATAAGTAACTCAAACACCATCTGCAGGATTTTAAATGTGAACAAAATACCACTTCCCAGAAGAGGTTCTAGAAACAGAGCGCAGAGCATAGAAGGGAAGAAGGTGTCTCTAAAGACCCAGCCAATTAATGTTTCAATAAAATTTGGCCTTTTTACCAGAACTCCACTGCTTACTTTTTACCAGAAATGTTCCCAGAGATTTATTTTCCTTTCACTTGCTAATTAACTTGTCCAGATCTTTCCTCTGCTTCTATGTGATTTTAAGGACAGACTCAAATTCAGATTTTTCTCCTCCCTTGCACCTCTGAGGTCTGTCACACTTGGCAGAAGGCAGTACAGCACCGATCAAAGCTGTGTCCTACGAAGACCTGGATCTGAAGGAGACGCTGGCTCCGGGGATTTGCTTCTGCCCTGACCACACTCAGCTCAGCCCATGCACTCCCCTGCAACTCAGAGTGCCTCTTGCTCGCTGCCTTGTGGAGAGCTAGAGATTATTAAAATGAATAATTATTCCTTCTTTTGCACCCCCAGCCTCCAACAACAGAGCTATCAATTACAAGCTTAACCTTTTCATTTTATTTTATTAAATGGTGGTAAATGGTTTATTCTACTGAGCTCTCCTGCAGCCTTTTATATCTAAATGTGGCACTACAAGGTATAAATGGACCATGCGTATTCACCTCTTCCACATTAACAGTGGATGACTTGCACATGTAGAACAAGATCACAGGTAACAACATTAACACAGCCTGGATTCACCAGGGCTCTTCAGTTCTTTGCTGTATTTACCTTTGTGTGATTAAGTACCTAATTACACAGTCAGTGCTAATAGCCAGGGGATGAAATTCAGAGCTTCTATAAGCAAGGGGAGTTCTTCTGCTCAGGTCATCCACCTAGATGAGGTCTGAGTTTGACTTTACACCTTATTTCCACAAAGACTGATTTGCTAACGGGGAGACAGATGGGCTGCATGCTGTCAGAGACACTCAGTCTTTACGCAGTGCTCATTTGGCTATAAAGACATGCAAGGCACAGTTTTCAAGATGGTGATAACATTAAACAACTGGAAACATCAATCCTGGGGATAATTTTTAGGCAGGGTAAAGCCTGATGCTTGGGAGAAGACCAAGCACTGTTACCTTTCCTGGAATAAGGTGGTAACCATTTTCTCAAAGAGTGAGAACATAACTGTCTCCACTTGCTCAGGAGCAAACTTTGGTGTCCAAGGAGCTAATAACCTCAACAGACCATGCATGGACAAGAGCCAGAGGAAGGAGAGGGTTAGTAGATATTCTGTAGTGTCTGAAATAAGTACATAAAAGCCCAGAAAATACCATACATCAGGTCTTTTCCACTCCTCTACCCTGGGTTACCACATTACAATACGATTTTGAGCGCATAGTCAGTGTTGGTACAGAGAAGACATCTGCTCTCAGCAGAACACCCATATCCCCAGACACCACCACACCAGGGTCCCAAGGTTTGGTGCTGGCTGAGTCAAAACAGAGCAAACACACCGACAGTTTTTGGCACGGAAACGCTTCCACTGAAAGCTCCAAGTGCAAGTTGTCGTTTTCAAGGCAACGCCATTTCATGTTTAACAGGCAAAGCTACTCTGAAAAGGAGCATTGAAAACTGGCACTTTTATCCCTCCAAGACACACTCCTCAGGTATATTTAGTATTGTATTCACAGGTTTGGATGATTACAAGCAAACCTGTATTCTGCTGCCACAGGAGACAACATCTGATTCAACTTCTGTCCCTTCCTTTCCCCAAGTCAAGGCATCACAAGCATTTTTTAAGCTAAAGACCACCTCAGCTTTTGTAATAAAGCCACATTAAAAAAAAAAATCACATTAAAAACCACACACCATCTCACACTACTCTTCCCCCTTAACTTTAAAAAAAAGTATAAACTAACAGCTAGCACTAAGCTTGATCTGTGTGCTCCCGCCCGCTACTTGATCATCCACACCTATGGGAGAAGATGAATAGCCAATCCTCAAATAAACCCACTCATTTTGAGAGCCTCAGGACCAGCACTGATGAGAAGAACAGTTACTAAGGTTTGACCATCCCATTCTTCCCCAAATTTACCCTCTTTGCCTTTCTGAAAAGTCTTTGGGCCTAAAACCCTAAATACCATCAACATTTCAGACTCTTCCTAAAAACTAACAAAGGAAAGTAAGCGCCACAGAAAGGTAAACCGCTTGCTCATATAACCCTAGCGACAGAGCAGGTGAAGCAGAGAGAGGGATCCTTACCTGCCAGGGCCTGGTTCACCTTGCTGGGTTTGGGCATCTTGACTGGCAGGTTTGGGGCGCTGGAGAAAAAAAAGAAAAAGGGACAAGTTCAACAGAACAGATCAATCACTAACAAAACAGAGGCGATTCAGCAGTGCACTGTTCCCTCCTGAGTGCCAGGGCCCTGGATACATTAACAGGGATTAATTGCTCAGATGAGCCTCACCTGGGACCCCACCCATGCACCCTTTGCCCACTGGTCCATCAGCTACATTTAAGGAGCCCAGTCCTTGCCAGAACTATCTAGTAGGTTTACTTATCTCCAAGGTGGACCTCAGACCTGTGGTGTAGGTAGCTGTCTCCAGCCCCATCTCCTCCTGGCTGGATGCTGGGCCTGACTCATCCCTTCCTCTTGCTGGGGTCTGTTGGTGAACCCTGTTGTCAACCCCCTGCTCTGATCCTGTGAGGCATCCCCACTCTTGCTGCTCTACCACAGAGCTTCCCGTGAGCAGCCAACGTGTGCTACGACAGACTGCTGCACCAGCAGGTCCGTGGCATGGGCACGCAGTCAGGAACTGCTGGGATGCAGCAAAGTTTGTCTTAAACTTTCCAGGTGATTTGGTCTCCAGCTAGAGAAATGGTGCCCACTAAAGCATGAACCCCCATGCTGTATGAGAAGCTGCTAATGTACAGATCAAAGGAAGCAAGCATTATCACCCCCTGCTGCTTTCCAGATGGGGAAACTGAGGCAGAGAAAGGCCAAGAAAAGCGCTTGAGCCCGTGCAGCTGCAGCCCTGGGTTGAACAGAATCACGCCTTGACTCTACCCATGCATCCAAGCAGTTACTGCAAGATGTGGGAACAAGGCAGGAAAAGTTGAAGGAGACTTAGAAGAGTTTGGCACCCATCTTCCTTTGGAAATCGAGAGGATTTGGACACCAAATATCCCCTTCAGGTTCCTAACCTACTTGTTTTGGCAATGTTCCCCAGCACTGGCAGCTGCACCTCAAGCTAGTTTGGGATACATGGGCAGCCAGCATCATGCAATTAGCTGACAGCAGGAATTAGGAAGGAAAGGGTGAGCAGCAGCATGAAAGCTGATGAGGGCATCACTAGAGGAGAAAGCAAGCTGGATCCGCATAAGCAGAGCAGGAACATTTGAAATTCAGCATGCTGGCACAGAGAAGCCACCCACAGATTTTGTCTCAGGTAGCACATGTGCCTGGGATGGATGCAGGCTCAAGCGCATCAGCTGCAGTTAATACACAGTGCATTCAGACAACCATCTCCAAGGACTCCCCCAAATTACATCAAACCTGGCCAGCTTAGGAATTCAGAGACTAAGGTGGTCAAGTGCCCAAATGCCATCCACCATCTAGGGGGAACCTAATTCTCTCCAGCTGGGAGGCAAGAGCTGCCACTGTGCCCAAAATAGCATCACAGACAGAGGTCCCTCCTTTCAGCCTTGCTAAAATCTTTGTCCACATTTCCATGACAATGACCAGAGCTGAAAAGATTTGCGAGCGACACATGGCTGTCGTCCACCCTCAGGACAGGGATGCATCCCCACCCACCTCCCTCCTCTCCTACCTGCCGCAGTTTGAAATAGGTTACTGCACGCACACTGAATGAACTCCCTGAAGAAACCCCTGGGCAGGACCCAGGGCTTGGTGCTGCGCTGACAGCCTGGCCAAGTGAGACCAGTTCTTCCAGACCCTTAAAAAGCTCTCCAGAATGCAGAGGTTTCCCTTCTCTTTCAAAGACTGTGTTTCCCCTCCGCTGCCCCCAATTTTGCAATGTCTTCAAATGATGCAACATACTGTTCTTGCTGCAGCCCAATTCAAACCCAGTGAATACAGTGGAAATTCTCCCCTCAGTTTCAAAGGGCTTTGAGATGGATGCCATGACTCCTCTTCATAACTTTTTTTCTTTCCTGATTCAGCCTCTTCATCACAGCTCTTTCTCAGATATTTCCCTCCTCTTTCTATATCTCATCCATTTGCTTCACTTCTGCTCCTGTGATTCTCTTCAGATGATGGCTAGTAGTAGGGCTGCTCCTTCTCCAGCTGCAGACAAGGCGGGTATTTGAGGACCAGATTATGAAAAGGAACTTGAGACCTGGTCCCAAAAATCAGAGAGACATTGGACCTTCCCTCCTCCAACTGAGCAGCCAAGAAGACAACATGGTGCCCGGACAACCCCTCCACCCCAGCCTGTGACCCTGCCTGTGACTGATACTGAAGAGCTTGTGCTTCATTGTCACACCATGAAGCACAGCAGCCACCTTGGGTGCTTTCGTTTCCCTGTGGAAGGTAAAAATACAATACAGCACAAAGCTGAACCTTCTGTTCTGCCATGAAAGCAGATGGGCAGTGGAGGATCCTTCCAAAGGGCTGGAGCACAGCATCATTATACCTGAGGTTGAAGAAAGCAAACCCAGAGCTGCTCTGGGAAGGGGATCATTGGTAACCATGCCTTGAGAAGACTGGCAGAGAAATTCTTCGCTCTTCTTTCCTGCATTGCAAGGCTCAAGTCCAAGTCACCCAGGAGCTAGAGCTTCTGTGAAGTGCGAAGAACCCTTGAGATTTGCAGAGGGAATGGATAAGCAATTGATGCATTTGCAAGCAATCGAGTTTTGGAAGCTGTGAGTGCACTGCAGATAAATTACTATCCATCAGCCAGGAAACACTCGCTGATCAGCTGCACTCCTGGTGTAAAGGCAAAGCTTTGACTGCTGGAGGCTTTAAGCCAACTGACGTGATGATGGAGAAACCAAATACTTCTTATTTCACACGCACAAGCTAAACGCACGCACATTCGGTTAGCGGCATCTCAGCTAACAACGTTGTAGGATGTGCTGACCCATCCGCTCGACACCGTCTGAGCGTACCGGCAGGGCTGCCACGCATTGTGATTTCTTTTACATCTGCAGAAAGCCCAGACCTAAGGCTGACGAAATCAAGGGAAATCCACACTGCTTTGAGGTACCTCTGCCACAACACTGCCTGGGTAGATTTGCAGCCACAGTGCGTGGGAGGAAGTGTTGCCACGCCAAAAAAGGTGCAGAAACGCTACTTGGAGCCTACCCTGAGTCTGAAGTAGTTTTTTTTGGAGCAGGAAGGGGAAGAGGTAACAAGGAAGGATATTGCTATCGTAGTATAACACGGGCTGTGCCTCAACTCTGAGAGCAGGCTTGCCAGCAGCACGAACAGACATATTTAGTCCATCAGCTCAGACTCAAGCTACTCCAGTATCGCCATACCAGTGCTGGCTTCTTGGGAGAGAGACGAGGTCAGGCTGGGGTGAGGTCCTGCTGATTTACTCAAGCAAGGCTCAGTTAGGAGAAAACTTGATGTAGGCAGGCTGGTGGGGGTCTCGGGTAAGGGAGATCTGGAGAGCATCACTGCAAGAGCAAGCACTGCAGTGCGGAGAAACGAGAGGGATCCACTGAGACACCTGCTCCTGCTGCCTCTGCTGCCCACAGACAAGATTTCTAACCAGTCAGTGCCTTTGACTCCTAGCCAAATGTTCAGGCTGTGCTTGCAACACCTGAAAGTCAATGCCTGAATTCTCGGAATATTTCCTGGTATCAATTCTTCCTCCCTGGTCCAATTTTGTCCTGCCATTCACTGCAGCTCCTGCTCTCCCACTGCTCTGTACGCTGGAGGTGACTGAGTGCAACAGGGGTCACCAGGTTGTGAAGAAAGGGATGCAAAATAAGACACTGTCCTCAAAGATTCAGGAAGAAGATTCTGATAAGACTTCCCATCACCAGTTCCCGGGCAATCTGCTACAGGGGCACAGACAGGGCAGACTGATATTTCAGCATGACAAAACCACTTGCTTCTCCAGAATTTCAAGGTACTGCAACACCAGTGAGACAGCAAAGCACAAGGCCAGAGAGGAAGCATGGCATCCACAGCTGCTGCCATTTCAAACACTGGGTGGCCAAGTTTGAGCCTAACGTCACCTAAGCTGCACGTACACAGTAGTCTAATGGAGCAGAAGTGGGGAAGTCTGTAGCAACTCACCCTCTCCACCTGATACAGCCCCTTCTTCCTTCCTCTCTCCCTGCACACCAGCCAGCAGGCCACATATTCCTGTATCATGACATCTTTGTAGCCCTCTGGACAATAGCCAACACTTCTCCTCCCAGATCAGGCTGCATCCAGCCCTGCCTCACATTAACACCAAGTGCTACCACAACACCCAAAGGTCTAACCCCCTTCCCAGGGCTAACCGAGTGTACGATGATGCTAATGACCATACAGCAGTTTCTCCCCTACCTTTCTTCTCAAGAAGACGCCAAAAGCCAGACCGAATCCCTCTAAAGGAGGACCTTTTGGTGCACTGCACGCAACCACGCAGGTCTGTGGTTTTGCTCCTGGCATCAAGCAGAGGAGATTCCCCTGCTCCCACTCGGGAGGAGCGCCCAGCAGCAGAACCACGCTGGCTAACAAAGGGCTGCAGGACAAGTCACAACGGACCCAGTGGAACCAGCACCGAGCAGAGCCCCTCCTCACCACCCGAGGAGCTCATAGGTATGCCTACAGACAAAGCTGAAAGATGCAAAGGAGGAGAGAGAAAAGGAAAGGCCCTGCCCAGGTCCTGGTCCCTCAGTTACACCTCTTGATCCTACAAAGCACTGACCATGGGTCGTTCCCTGCGGGAGATTCGGGAGCGCAGCACCAGATCCTTCTTAAGAACACCACAATGCTGTAAGCATCCTTCCCCAGTACCCAAGACCCCTGTTCCCCACACTTTTAAACAAAATCCTCTCCCCCCTCAAGCTGCCTGCCTTATTTGTAGGCACAACCTAGACCAGCACCCAAAGCCGCATAAGGTCAGAGGGGCCAGCAGAACTGCAGTGGAGATTTGCCTGGCTGGGGCACTGATTAATATATCCTCCAGAAGATTGCTTCCTGCAGCTTTACTTGCTCATATTACAAGCAGGGCACTCCTTACCATGTTTCAGGAATGCCCTTCTCTGTAATTAGACAGCACAGCGGGGGGAACAGGGTAGCTCTTGCCCTAGGGATGGATGCTTTCCCATGTGGGGTGGGAAGGATCATGCCAGGAGGTGGCTGGGAGCCTGGGGAGCTGACCCCTGTTTCACAGATCTGGTTAACGGCACTGACACAAGGATACGACCCTCGCCGTGGCACGCTCCATCAGCAGATTTCAGTGCCGTCTGTGAGAGAGGCCAGATTCATTAACTGTGTTTAATACACGGGAGGAAACTAATGCACCAAGAAGCAAAACATCTTGCCCACATATATTTAATACATTAGCAACAGAGCCAAGGATATTAGCATCTATTTAAGCCTTGGCACTTCTTTCTGGGTTTTCCAGTGACTTTGACCCTCTTGGGAGGATGGGGAAATTAAACCTGCATTTTGAAGTGCCTGAGCTTCACCCTCTCTCACACCAGCATCTGCCCTCCAGCCCCACAGCAAGCAGGAAATATATTTAATCACTGCCAATGCCACAAAAGCCCAGGCATGCCTGTGCTACTAACAGCCCATACTGGGGGCTATTCCTGCCTGCCTATTGGAAAGAACTGTCACAACCACACAGGGAGTTAGGCAGCTTTCCAGGATGAACTACACCTCTTTCTCAGCCCTGCAGGAGAGATGTTTGCTTCAGTGCTGCCATTTTTAGCTGTCTTTCCTAAAGAAACCGCGTGTACGCAACGGCACCATCTTTCAGTCTCTCGCTAATAGCTTTTGAGCCCTTCTGCCAGTTGCAGCTCAGCTCCGAGAGGCAGAAGCTGGGTCACCCCTGCAGGCTTTGTGAAGATAACCAGTTTTGTAAAAGCAAGTAATGCGCCAGGGCTGCTTTGGAGCCAAAGGCTGCGGGGTGAACACAACACAACCTTTATTAGACACCAGAGGATCCACCGTGGCCCACTGCTCCCTTCCCTTCGGTCTCTGAGCAAGGGCCAGCACAGGAATTGCGCATCATGGTTAAGAGGAATGAGCAATGCTGCACGCTGGACACAGACGGAAACCCTTGGCAGGATAATTAGTGCAGGATAATTAGCGCTTAGTCTTCACCGCCACAAAGGCCGCACTATTTGGTGATGCAGGAGGAGATGGGGCAGCAACTGCGAGGGAAGGGGAACTAACCACCACATCATGCCAAGTCCAGCCGAGGGGGGAAGACGGGGAACCTGGGGGATAAAATAACCCAGGAATGTTCTGGGCTTAAGAATTAAATGAAACACATTGTTAGAGTTTGCTACTCAGGTTTCCCCTAATTCACAGAAATGAGAGTATTTTCTGCTGGAACATGGGTTTCACAAGCCTGAGACTGTAACCCCAGCCAGGAGCAATTACACCCACCCAGTGGCATTTCCGACTCAAACCCAGCACAGGGGTGACAGGGGAAAAGCCATCTCAAGCTGTCAGCTGGTGCTGAAAAAGTCCCTTTCACATACAGCACCATACTGGAAGACAGAGATTGCCCCACTGCGTGCATTTGTCTGTCTGGCAGGGGGGGAAGGAGAGCACCTCTGGCAAAACTAATCCCAAAGGACTGGAGATCCAGACATCGTCCGCCATCCATAAAGAGCCACCAATGCACATCTTTGTTCTGCCCTTCTCTGGGGCCCGTTTGGGTGAGCCCCCCGCTGCTGCCTCGCTCTGGGCTGCGATCTGCAATCCACACGTGCTCCTGCAGGGGAGGGCATGGAAAACAGAGGCTTCCACAGATATATCTAGTGGCAAACACCAGTGTTAACAAACAGAAAGGGAGTTGTAGAGATAAAGACAGCTCCTAACATCCTGCCTGCAAAACCACCTCCCCGAGAAGCCCTGTAGCCAGGCAAGTGCCCAGCAGCATCCCCATGTCTGGGCTAGGCTTTGGTTCTGCCAAGGGTTCATGTCACACTAGCTATGGCAAGCCTGGGCAGCGCACCCGTGCTCAGGGCACGCTCACACCTGTCCTGGTTTCAGCTGGGATAGAGTTAACTTTCTTTCTAGTAGCTGGTATGGTGTTATGTTTTGGGTTCAGTACAAGAAGAATGTTGATATCACACTGATGTTTTCAGTTAGTCTAAACACTACTTAGCAACAAGTCAAGGATTTTTCAGCTTCTCATGCCCAGCCAGAGCAAGAAGGCTGGAAGGGCACAAGAAGTTGGGAGGGAACACAGCCAGGGCATCTGACACAAACTGGCCAAAGGGGTATTCCATACCATGGGACGTCATGCCCAGTATATAAACTGGGAGGAGTTGGCCTGGGGCAGGGGGATGACTGCTCAGGAACTAACTGGGCATGAGTCAGCAAGTGGTGAGCAATTGCATTGTGCATCACTTGTTTTGTATATTCCAATTTTTTATTATTATTATTGTAATTTTATTATTATTATCATTATTATTTTCTTCCTTTCTGTTCTATTAAACTGTTCTTATCTCAACCCACGAGTTTTGCTTTTTTTTCCCCCCAATTCTCTCCCCCATCCCACTGGGTCAGGGGGAAGTGAGTAAGCGGCTGCGTGGTGCTTTGCTGGCTGGGGTTAAACCACGACAGCACCCCAGTGGGGACAGACAGACAGCAGCCAGGAGAGCGGGGACCGAGGCTCACAGCTGGGGGTGCAGGGTTTGCACAGAGGGTGCCTGTCACATAAGTCTGCCAGCACTCACATGCTCCCTTGCAAGCATCCGAAGAGCTGTCGCCTTCCCCACGTGGCACATTCTGCTGTCCCCAGCAAAGATTTAACAGTACGATCTCTTCGCATCCCCCAGAAAGGCTGGCTTGGCCAGGGATCATTGCCAAGATACCAGACACCTCACCCCTTGCACACCATGAACAGCTGAGCTGCAAAACAGGTTGCAACAGCTAGACCTTGACCAGCCACAGCATTGCTCATCCACGGCCAACACTGCCACCAGTACCGCAGCAGTCCCAGTGCCCCGGGAGGGCTCTGCCTGCTGCTGCTGTCCCCAGGCTGGCCTTCGCAGAGGGGACCAGATGCTTCTGCCACAAAAGCCACCTTCAGCAGTGCTCAAGAAGAGACCGAGCTGGAGCAGCTGAGCGGGGAGCGTGGGGGCATATGCCAGCCCTGGAGGGCTGTTGCATTAACCCAGCGCAAGCTCTGCCAGCACTCACCTGTCAGAGGGTTTAACCAGCCGCTGAGAGCTGCCCGCTGCCCCGGCAGCTCCCAGGACCCAGCCCAGCAGGCTGCCACGACAATGTCCTCCCCAGTGCCCTGGCTGGGCACCTCCAGGTCTCCTCCCGGCTGTCGCTCTCCTCCCAGTCAGCATCGCCTGGGCTGTAAGCTCAGTTCATGGTAAGGAGCCTGTGCCACCCCTCTCTGAACATCTCTCTCCCACCCTCCCTCCTTATCAGGACAGCCGGTCCCCCCATCAGTAGCATACAACATACCCAGATCCTGATCGGCTCCAGACAGGCTTGCAGGGCAACTGCCGCAGCATTTGGCTCTTAATTTTTAATCTTCCCACCCTGAGGCTCTGTGGAAGGACGGGGGCTCCAGGCAGCCCGGCAGCCCCCCACACTGACCAGTGGCTCCTGCAAGAGGGGGAATTTGGCAGCTTCTTCAGGAGACAGCAAGAGCCTTCCTAGGGGCTCTTGCAAGCAGTACTGAGGTCTGATTTTCAGCCTGATTTGAAGGTGACGGGAGCAGAGAAGTATTGCGGATGCTTAAGATGCCACAAAAAGTCACCAGGTGCAAAGAAAGCACCAGAAAAAGACCATGAGAAAGAAGAACAGGATGCGGGAAGTCATTTCACTCAGACGACCCTGAAGAGGGAAAGTCCTGATATGAGACCAAGGAAAGTATCTGAAGATTCACCATCTTGCTTAAAATACAAATGAGATTCAAAATAAACCTCAAACCCCTGTGCCTCATGTAATTAGCAGAATCTCTTTCAACACCCTTCTAGATCTCTTATCTGTGTATTTACTTGGGGTAGCTTAGACAGGTAAATCAGTCCTGGCAAGTTCCCCTTTAGCTTCTCAGGTGCTCACACAGTGGTTCAGCACCTGGATCGTTTATGGTCAAACGCGTATACTGCTCTGTACACTTCCAGCCATGTACAAACAGAGGGAGCAGTCAGACAGCCCTTGCTTGGTCCTCAGTTTAATGCTGGCAGATACTCAGTGCAAGTATTATCACAGACAGGCCACAAAGACCTCTGCTAGCAAAGGCTTGCATGCAGAAAGAGTTAAGACCCTGAAAGCCGATTAGTGGTGATCTGGCTCGGTTTGGGTGTCTAGGTTTCACAGAGGCCATCCTGCAAGAAGTAGGGAAGTGCCCCACTTCACAAGCATGACACTGATCTCCCCCAGCCCCAAAATCCCTGCTGGAGCCCAGTGCTGCAGCCCCCCTCCAGCCCATGGGGGACAACCGACTGCGGCTTGGCCCAGCAGCCCACGCCATGGAGAGGAGGTGAGCTGTCAGACCACAAGACTCTGCTTTTCATTTAGCCGAAAGGCCCAAAAAGAAATGAAGCCCTCCCTCCCACACCGGTAAGGTGCAAACACAGCCCTCCTTCGACTCCAGCCGCACACCGATGGAAGCTGAAATCCTGTGCTGCGAGATGCACACCAGTTTCAGCCCTGTCAGAGAAGAGCCATGGTGAAAATGGATCAGCAGCCAGCATGGATGACCCAGCCATACAAGCTGGAGTGTTTGATGGATGACAGCTCAACGAACTGAGGAAAACTAGACCTCAACTAGCACCGCAACAACTGCCAGTCCCTCCTTCAAAGTAACTAGCTCCCTCCAGAGAGCCAGAGCCCACCCTGAGCACCCAGCCAGGAGAGGGTCGCTGAAGAAAGATGAAGGGAAAGGACATGGCAAAACCCTCACAAGTCAAGGCTTAGCTGGATTTTAAATCACTTACAGTCCTGCTTGCGCTTCCAGTCCTCCAACATGGCAACGGCAAAGTTCCACAGCACCTCAACACGTGCAAAATGAACCTCTTGCACAATTATCCAGTGGCATCCCTGCTCTGCATCAGCATTTAGCCTGACAAGTAGCCTGGACACCACTCAAATTGCTAGTGTCACTGCATTGACTTCAGATAGAGAAGGATCAATATGGTTCAAGGTATCAAAGGAAGGGGAGAATAAATTACTGATTTGGTTTTCTAAACATCTTCACAATGGATTTAAAAAATCCTTGATCAAATCTGTATCTTAGGGGTTGGTTTTTTTCTGCTTGTTCACCTTAAAAATGTCCAACATGGACTTTCCGATTTTGTCAAGAGAATTCATGAGGTCTCAGCCACACACAGAGAGTCCTGTCATCTTTCCCTGAAGGGGAAGAGCTTTGAACACAGAGCAGTTTTCCACTCTATGTTTATTGCATATTTTGAATTAAATAAGGGTGTTCACAAGTCCCCTTTTCATTCACTCCGTCCCCCTCACAGTTGTTTTTAAGTGTAACCTGAAATACCACCAATCACTATTAATTTTCTTAAACCTGCAGAATCTCAACCTGACCACTTTCTCCAGTGGTTCAGGCAGACTAGTAGACAGAAACTATATTTCAAGTGGGAAAAGGAAGGGGAAAGCAGAGGAGAAGACTTTTCATCCACTGTACTGGACACAAAGGCACAAACCTCTCTCTCCTTCTAGGGAGACCTTTGTAAAGTCCTCTGGGACAGAGAGGCTCCTAGATAACGAAGACCTGAGCACAGCAGGTGTCTTGGACACATGCACAGTATTTAAAGGTGAATTAGGGTCTGTACCTGACTCCGTTAGATGCAGATAGTCCTGTGCTGGGGCCCCCAGTTTGAGGCAAAGCCCAGGTGCTCTGTGCATTGAGTCTCGGTGTTGACCTTGCTCCAGACAAAGTTGGTTTGTTATAGGGCACGAAGCCGACGCTGGAAGAACTTACTGACGCTGTCCTACCAGAAACCTGATGAGTAGCAGAATTGTTGGGAAAGTTTATCATGGAGTGGCGGTAGCGTGTGGTGATGGGACCAGTCCCACTGTTTAGCCAGCACTGCTGGCAAGAACAAGCCACCCCTGTGTGAAGGGGTGCCGAGGAGGCTGTCACCGGGTACGGGGCGTCCAAGCGCCTCTGAACACTGCGACGGAACCTCGTGGTCTTGTTGGTCTGGACTTGAGCCACAAAGTCAACTTCATAGTTGTAGCCCAAGGGTCCAAGATCTACTCGCTGGTGGTTCGTGGCACGGGCTTGTTCCAGGAACACGCAGACGTTCATCTCATAGGGGGACCACCCGCCTTCATCGTTCTGCCACTCCCAGACGATGCCCTGCCCTGCAGCAGAGTCCCCAGGGAAGAGGTGCCTGCGGACGGCCCGCATTGTCCCTGTGTGGGGAGAGGGAGGAAAATAAATAAAATAATTTTGTGAGCAGAGAATTAAGGGGGGGACGTTGTCTCAGGGATTTGTTTCTGCACAGATCTGCGGTGTCTACATCAGGGTGGTCTTCCCCACCTCTCCATCAACAGGGGCACTAACAGACTTTCTCTTCCCAACAGGGCTGGGTTTGCTCATGAAGCTTAGAGAAACGCAATACCCCCAAGATCCCTGTCCCTCTGCCAAATCTGATTGCAGGCTGGCAACAGGTTCAAAAGCTGCTGGGAGGAAGGGTGGGAAAGGAGGGAAGGAGAGAGGATGCAGAGACAGACACACCCGAGCACAAAGGCACAGCAATCACATATGCTGCCCTGACTAAAAAAAAAAAAAAAAAAAAAAAAGGTAAAAAAATTAGGCTGAGGCATAGATCTGGTTAAAAAAAAAACAACTCCCACAGCCTTGACAACAGAGTAACTATAGAGACAGGACACCATCAGGAAGTGCTTTGCAGGAGCGCTTAAGGGGCTAAACGCCTACTTCACTATGCAAGAGTCTGGGTAATTTTGTTCTTGGGGGAGCGGGTGAAGTCCCACAAGGGCAAGGACAAGGACTTTGGAGAGGGGACAGACAGGGCCACCTTTTCCAGGCTCCTGACTGCTGGGAGATACAGCAAGACTAGAGAGAAGACAACGAAGTAACTTGGAAACTGGAGAGAGCAGCTGTTCAGACAAAGGAAGAGAAATGAAAGCCAACACGCTACTCTTGCAAGGGCGGTCGACAGCAACAGCAGGAGCTCGAAATCCCCTGGAAGCCTGGCTCTCCAGGGTGACTTCACTCCTGGTTACTTTATTCTTTTCTTTAAAAAAGAAAAAGCCTAACGAGAGGGAAGCAAGCCACCCAATAGGACAGAAGCTCTGCAACCTCTGCAAAAACAGGTTCCTGCAGCAGGGTCAAAACTGCTGCTGCTGGGAAAATCCTCAGCGGCACTCTGCACTGAGAATGAGGAGCAGGAAACGCCGCGGGGTAAGCAAGTCTGGGGATGCAGGCAGGTGGGGGTGAACAGGGGTGCAGCAAGTCCTTATGACACAGGAGGAGTTCAGAGAAGAACAGCACCGAGAGGGAAAAAAAAAAAAATATAAAATAAAGCCTCCTAAGGGGTCATGTGTTATGACCCTAAGCTCCAGGACCACAGGTAAAAACAGTATCCACACCTATAGCCTGCGGATAACTGCCCCAGGATGTTGCTGGTGGCTCCATGGGGGGCAGGCAATCCAAGCAAGCTCTACACCCAACAAGCACACCCCAAGGAAGAGGGAGGACAGCCCACGTGGGACTCCACACTGACAAAACCCAATTGCTACCTATCTTCAGGCCAGCTGACTGCTGGCTCGAGTACCTCTACCTCACACTGCTGCTATTTCTACCCCATGCTCTTGGGGTACTCCAGAAACTGTTAGGACTTGACTCAAACCATAAGGGCATTAACTGCCTGCTTGCTGCTAAAACTTCTGCTCGACAGCACAAAAATCACATTTCTGCTCCTATCACACTCCCAGGCTTCTTTGTAAATTGTGCTGGTGCTTTCTGCACAGCGCTATGGTCAGACCATAACGAGACCTTGTGCTGGGGTGCAGTATCAGGAAAGACAGATATGAGCTCCAGAGCTGACATAAAGGCTGAGGCTCTCTCAAAGGCAGAATGTGCCAGACCAAGGAACGGCAGGACTCCTGTTTCTGCTGGGGAGCTGAAGTCATTGGGGACTGGAATGGCTTGCCTCAGCCCGTGCCCGGGATGAGCAGCCAGGAAAGGTCCAGCACTTACCCCCAGCCTGCTGCTTCAGTGGCCAGAGCAGCATCAAGCATCCTGCTTATTGCAGAGCAGGACTTTCCAGTGACACCATCCAACAGACAACACCTCATCAGCACACCTAAAAAGCTACTAGCAGCCAGTGAAACACAGCAACCTCCCCTGTAAGAGCTGGGGTTGAACTCCAATGGCTCAACCATGAAGCCCAAGGATTCCTGTGGGACAAGGCCTTCCCCTGGCAGAAGTCAGGGCAGAAGGTGTCAGCAGAACCAAGGCAACCTTCCCCAGCCAGGAATCAATGGGAAAGCAGATGCAAGAGCCAAAAGCAAACTCTAGTGATGACCGCTCCTATCCACAAAGCAAGTCCTGCCATGTTTTAGAAACACAAACCCACGGCCTCAACAAGTAGGCAACGTCAGGGGTGACCCCCTGAGCACAAGGAGGACTGGGGATGACACTGGGCTGGAAGTGAGACGGTGAGAAATGAACTACATTTAGAGATGAGTGCAGGGAACCTGCTCCCAGGAGAAAAAGGGACTACCACAGGTAAAGCAAGGTGTCAGAAAGCCCAGCGGGACACATCTCAGAGGAGATTAAGCAAGCCTGCCTCTACTCCATTGACAGGTCAGAAGCTAAAAGCAGCACAGAGAGGACTTGAGGAGTTTGCAAGCTACCTGTGTTTTTAACGCCCCTAAACAACAGCAGGGAGAAGAGCTTTCAGGATTCAATAGCAAGACCAAAGCCGTGCACTTGGAAAACGTCCCCCTTCCCCCAGGCTGGCAGGGAAATTGGCATTCCTCTCCAGGGTGGGCAAACAGCTGTGGTGAGAGGACAACTCCTGCTGCTCCCTTGCATTCACTCCCAGCTAATGTGCCTCAACCAGCAGCTGAAGCCTGCAGCTAATCCTGCCCGTAAGATCCCCCTGCACAGCTGTCATTCCCCGTTGGTGGGGATGCTGGTCCCGTTAACACTGGCTTCCTGTTATTCTCCCTGGCTTCCTTTGAAGAGCCTATTTGTCTGTCTGATAGCTAATGAGCAGAATACAACAGCCTATTTTTTGCTCTGTTTAAAGATTTTTCATGGGGATGTTTCCTGCAGAGATTCTTTTCTCCAGCACATGACAAAGGTCAGCTGGCTGCTCACTCAGAAAGGTTCAAGTTTAAGGCAGAGCCCTGCAGAGAGAAAAAGCTTTGCTTAGAACTGAGCCATTGAAAGGGGATATGAGAGCATTTCCAATAGTCACGTTGCAGAGCACACAGGTACTTGTGGAGGGAGGCTCACAGATCTGGCCACTCTGATCAGCATCCCTCCGAATCAGTGGGAAATGCTGCAGGAGAGACATGAAGTGGAATCAGCCTTTTTGTTATTAACGACTCAACCACAGATCTTGTCCAAGGAAAGATGAGATCACGCCAGTCAACCTCATTTCCAAAATTGTATTGGGCTGCCCCCAAAAGATGACCAATTCCAAACCATCCTGCAACGGACAATATTCGCTAGGTGTTTTGACATCTTTCACAAGGGTCTAAAGAGATACAAGACCTTTGTGGAGAGACAGCTCCACTTGTGGAGAAGGATGTCCCATTCACACTGGGACACATCTTTCACCCTCCCACAGGCACTCTGCTCACCCTCCCCAAACTGGGCCATTTCCTGACAAGGGACAGCCTGGGACTGCTGCCCACATGTTGGAGCACTGGCTAAAAGGGCAAGAGGCTGGAAGGTTGCTTCACAAGTTAGGCATGAAGAAAACAAGAAACAGCTGCTGATGACAGCTCTGGTGGTCCATGCTGCATTGCTCTAAGCCACAGCCTCAGCGGGGCTTCCAGGTGCCTAAACGGGCCATGCTGAGCAGACCTGCCAAGGCATCCAGCTAAGCAAGCTCCTCACCCAGGACACTGCTAGAAAAACTAATCCTAAGGTCACCAAGTCAGAATAAAAACACGGATGCAGCTGTGATGACCACTTGCATTTGCTTCAACCACTTCCCTTTCCTGTAGGGATTGCCTGATCGTGCAGTTGATTCAAGATATTGTTCACTTATTGCTTAAATTGGCAAGAATCCAGCGCACTGCCCATCTCTAAAGCTTGGGGTGATGCTTGACTGTGTCCTGAGGGGATGGGAGAGATGTTGGCAAAGGAGAAACTGACGCATGGAGAATTTTTCAAAGCAGCCATTCATTCAGGGTGTGTAATTTGGGATATCCCTGGATTTTCCAGAGATGAAGAGCACGCATTCCACCCCTGCCCCCTTTGTAAGCTACAGCTGCTCAGCACATCTGGAGCAAAAGAGGGTAGGAGTCATCTCAGCAAATTCTGAGCTGCTAGCCTCAGTGACCCCAAGAGACAAGATGAGAATGAAAATTAGGTCTTAATCCTGCTATTAAGCCCAGCCCACCCTTCCTCCCTGGGAGGAAGCAAGCCAGCCTCGTACAGCACAAGTGCAGGGAATATTCTGCTGCAGCATTACAGCGTTCTGCGGGGGCTGCAGGCTCTCGCAAAGCAGCTTGCGCAGGGCGGCATGCCAAGGTAAAGCAGCTGGCACTCCAGTTGCAGAGGGAACAAGGGATTCAAACGGGGGGGTCTGAATTGTAAAAAGGCCTTTTTATGCAAGTGGTCTTGAATGGATGTGGGTGGGGGCAGGAAGAAAGTTTCCAGCTCTGAGGGCTCTGGCTCACAAGCTCTGAGCTCCAGAGGTCCCATGATGAGGCTCCTTAAGACATCACTGCCACCTGCCTGCACCCAGCCCTGCAGATTCACGCCAGCCAACATTGATTTTCTCACGTGCTAATATGCTGGGTGGCAGATAGCATCAGGAGAGAAGCAGACATGCCACCCCTCAAAGAACTGCCCAGCAGTGGCAGCAGACAGCAGAGCTTTGTAGGGCGCTCCTACACAGAACGAGGCCCCACTTATCTCCAAGCATACAAGCAGCCTCATCAAAACCCCAGCACGGGCAGGGAAGCTCCCTTACCTGTATCCTGCCGGAACTGCGTCAAGCTTGGGATGTCAATGACGTAGGGGGCCAAGACAGGATCCGCATGTCCCAAAGGGATGCTGCTGACAAGCCCCGACCCCGAACGCCGGCCCTTCTGCTGAGAGGCCTGAAAAACCTGTTCAATGTAGCTGCAGACATTGCCTCGGTACGGCCTCCACCTGCCAAATTCATCCTGCCATTCCCACACCGCCACTGCTGTGGAGTTGCTGCTGTGCCCTGGGGCAGAACCGGGGAGACCGGATGGCCCAGCTGAACTGCTTCCTGCTCCCTGAGCTGCTGCCATGTTCCTCCCTGAGGTCTGGGCACGCCGCGATTGGAAGTGGCAGCTGTGCTGGCTGGCCTTACACCATTTTCTTTTGGGGGACCTGCAGCAAGAAACAAAGAGAGCACACGGAGCTGAGAATGATACCCCAAATCCACCCCACCCTGCATCCATACCACACAAGCCATTTAAGAGAGGGAAACAAGCTCAGCCTTTCACAGAAGATGCTCACTATGCATTTAGACTACATAGAAGTGGATTGGCCTCAAAACCCTCCGGCTGAGGGCAAATGAGGTACTACCACCCACTCCCTGCCAATGCTAGCAACTTTTCTTGCTAACCTAGAGCAAAAACTCTTAGGTGAGACTCTGCTTCCTATGGTTTTGTGGTGGGTTGACCCTGGCTGGATGCCAGGTGCCCACCAAAGCTGCTCTATCACTCCCCCCCTCAGATGGCCAGGGGAGAAAAAATATAACGAAAGGCTCATGAGTCAAGATAAGGACAGGGAGAGATCACTCAGTAATTACTGTCACAGGCAAAACAGACTCGACTTGGGGAAAATTAATTTATTACCAGTCGACCAGAGTAGGGTAATGAGAAATAAAACCAAACCTTAAAACACCTTCCCCCCACCCCTCCCTTCTTCCCAGGCACAGCTTCACTCCTGATTTTCTCTTCCTCCTCCCCCCCAGCAGCACAGGGAGATGGGGAATGGGGCTTGCGGTCAGTTCATCACACGTTGTCTCTGCTGCTCCTTCCTCCTCAGGGGGAGGACTCCTCACTCTTCCCCTGCTCCAGCGTGGGGTCCCTTGCACTGGAGACAGTCCTCCACAAACTTCTCCAACGTGACTCCTTCCCATGGGGCTGCAGTTCTTCACGAACTGCTCCAGCATGGGTCCCTTCCACGGGCTGCAGTCCTTCAGGAACAGACTGCTCCAGTGTGGGTCCCCTGTGGGGTCACAAGTCCTGCCAGCAAACCTGCTCCAGCGTGGGCTCCTCTCTCCATGGGGCCACAGGTCCTGCCAGGAGCCTGCTCCAGCGCAGGCTTCCACGGGGTCACAGCCTCCTTCAGGCGACCACCTGTTCCGGCGTGGGGTCCTCCCCGGGCTGCAGGGGGACAGCCTGCCTCACCATGGTCTTCACCACGGGCTGCAGGGGAATCTCTGCTCTGGCACCTGGAGCACCTCCTCCCCTTCCTTCTTCACTGACCTTGGTGTCTGCAGGGTTGTTTCTCTCACATGTTCTCATTCCTCTCTCCGGCTGCAGTTTCTGTTCTGCAGCAACTTTTTTTCCCTTCTTAAATACGTTATCCCAGAGGCGCTACCACCGTCACTGATGGGCTTGGCCTTGGCCAGCGGTGGGTCTGTCTTGGAGCTGGCTGGCATTGGCTCTGTCGGACATAGGGGAAGCTTCTAGCAGCTTCTCACAGAAGCCACCCCCACTACCAAAACCTTGCCACGCAAACCTAATAGAGAGAGGTTTGCAGCACCAGACACCACCAGAGTCGCTGTAGACCTGCTGCTGATCTGCGTTAGGCCGATCCGTAAGCCCTGACCTGAGTTCAGATGCTCACCAGCCAGGAGCGTGCCAAGGCAAGCAGCCACTCCACACCCCTCTCCACCCGTGCTCAGTGCCAGTCCTGGCAGCGTTACACTCTGAGCACCCCAACGTGAGCTGCCAGCTTGTGAGCAGGAGCTCTCCAAGCACTTGTGCACATGAATGACTTGGTTACACAAGCAGTTCCCAAAATCTTCTCACTGATCTGAGCTTCAGGGCTACAATGCCAGCTCCATTCAGGCTTCTGACCACCTCAGTTTTGATCCAGGATCAGTTCCTTGACTCTTTCTGTGCAGCGTTATACATGCACACAAAGCCAGAAGACAATCCTTTACACACAGTCTGCAAATCACAGTAATGCATATGTTCAGCGTGATCCGAGTGAAGAATGGATGGGAAGGAGTACAAAAGCACCAGGAGGAACACAGGGTGTAATAAACAGCCTGTGCTGAGGGCAGTGATTTAGCAGGTCCTCAAGATTGCAGTATATCTAGCTGCAGCTTCTCAGGTTGGAAAACAAGGAACATCTTGAAACAAGGGACAATGTGCATCAACAGAGACTCAAGACACTAAGAGATGATTTGGGGAAGAACAGAGAATGGGGTAGGAGCCTTAAGACATCCTGCTATAGACACAAAGGGCAGCGAGTAAATCCTAAGGACTCACAAAGACAAAAGATCACCATCACTCTTAGCCCCCAAGGGATGTAAAAATGCAGACCCAAAGCCATCACATGGTTGCCAAGCTGTCCAAGATACACCAGAGGTGATATTTAGCATTCCTTGTCTGCTCTGTCATTGCAAGGAATCCCGTCTAGACCATCTGGACACACTTGTCTTGGTGTCCAAACTCTGGACAACAACTTGGAGATCCCCCTGTTGGTGCTTGTGAGCAGGTGGGTATGACTGTGAATGAGTGAAATTCATTTTGTTTTAAAATAAAGTCACCTTCTTCCTCCTAAGGTCTTATGTCACTGATTGCTCGCTTAACTCCCAGCAGTCAGCAGGGAGCTATGAGCTTCCTTCCTGTCAAATGGAAAAGTTCAGGTCTCCCAAGAGGCAGAGCAGCAGTGGGTGGCTTCCACTGGAGGATGCCATCTGCACAGAGAATGACATCCCTGCTGGATGGGGGAAGATCCCACGCTCCGTGGAGCATCCCATCCATCATGCTTGTGTGGCTTGCTAGCTTAAAAAAGAAAGAAAAAGAGCGAGAGAAGAACAGACACGCCCACATGTCTGCATTTATAAGAGGAAAGCAACACTTTCTCCAGGAATTCACTGTAAATTAGTTTATGAGCTGCTCTGAGATTTTTACAGAACACCCCCAGCTCAACTGGTGTTGGTAACAAACCGCTCCAGATCAGCAAGTGAAGACCCTGGTCTCTCCAACTGATCTTTTCCATGTAATTTGTTCTCCCCTAATGCACCAAGGACAGTTATTATACTGCTGAAAACAGCAAATTAAGACTTGAGGTATCAAACCCAACACCTGCCTCTGCCAGTTCTTTTTATGGCAAGTTTCACACCAACACATCTCCTCCTCAGGGATCGCCAGCACATGTCCGTGCTCAGCTTGGACCACTGTGAGCCAAAGCAGGGCTGCAGGGTTTTCTGTCGTACCCACCTGCATTAGGTGCTCTAAACCCCTAATAGAGAACCAAGACCTTTTTCCCCCCTAAAGTTGTTGTTACCAAATATCCATCTGCACATTCAACAGCCCCAAGCAGAGCAGGAGAGCAGCGGGAGGCTGTTTGGAGGGAGTTGGCGATTCATTTTCCTTCCTTTCTGAAACACAGCAGCAGGAAATGGAAAAAAGAGGGCATCCCAGCAGAAAAGCCGCCTCCTTCACGTACCACCTTGCACTCCCTGGGACACTGGCCGAGAACAGCTGGGTGACAAAAGCCTATTGCTCTCTCCCTCGGATGGCAGCGATGCTTTGAATCCTGGACCACACACAAAGGTACCCAGACTGGCTGCACGTGAACGTCGCGTGCTCCGACATTCGCTTCCCCATCAGAATGGAAAAATATTTCCTGCGCTGGGACTGCTGGTCCAAAGGAGGAGCAAGGGGCGTATTTCAGCCTCCTGCCAGTTCTCGCTGCTGAACGCCGCTCGAGCCAGCAGCTGTTTGCACGGATTGGGAAGCGAGGAATGTGGGAGAGCTTCAGTAAGCCAAAATTACACGAGTCCCTGAGCTAAGGCAAACAAGAGAAAGAAAAGTCCTGAAGTTGCAGTTCCTTTCCCCTCTCCATGAATTCAGCAGCACACAAACATAAAAGCTGAGAAATTCAATACCAGAGCCGCTCGTACAGTTTTCAGCCTACCCCCTTGGGCTGCTGTGTGTGTTACACCAAGGAAGAGAGGGTTTGGGGTCGGCAGCTAGCAGAGCTGTGTGCAGAAGGTTGGCTGCGGCTTGGGATGCGTTACGCATCCCACTTCACCAGCACTGCGTTTTGGATGCTAGCAGCAACAGTTCAGCTGCACCAGCTCCTTCACGCTGGCTCTGTCCTGGGAAGATTGGCAGCCCAGAGAAAGAGTAGCTACACGTCTTTGCTAAAATCCCATGAACTATAACACTTCACCTCGAGCTTTGAAAGTGCCTTGAAAAGCTAAAAGTGATACCAACCCCTAAAAGCTATGTTTATTCAGCAAACAGTCCTGGCTCCAACCAGAAATCCTACGGGCCACCTTGCCGCGAATGAAAACAAAATCCTGACTACTTGAAGTGCAAACTTAAATATTCTGGCCGACAGCCCTCCACTTAAGAGGTAATTTGTAACATGGGCTCAGATCTTGAATTTGGATTTGTTTGGTTGGATCTTTACGCCCTAGCACAACCTCTGAAACGTTTGCCCACATGGCTTTAATCAGGGACTTGGACAGGAAAAGAATTGGGTGCATTTCAGTTGTGTTTCCCAGCAGATTCACTCCCTGCTCCTCAAGCTCCAGCAAATGGTGGTGAGAAAGCTGGGGAGGGGCAGGTGGTAATTAAAGCGTTTGAAAGACATGTTTAATTCTCAGACCTGCTCTACTTCCAGAAAGCAGAGTTTTCTTTCACTTTAAATGTAGGATCTTAAAATTCACGGGTCTGAGATGATTTCTAAAAACACCAAGTCCCTTTTTAAGTCTCTGAGCTGAAATTGCCAGTGCTGATAAAAGTTTAAATGGTATGCCAGCTTGTACCTGGAAAAGAAGGGGCCTCAGGAGCCCTTGAGCTGCGCTGCATTAAAAAAAAAAAAAAAACAAACCACCAGATTGGTAAAACAGAGACTTTTCAGCAGGTTGCTCAGAAAAGAGGGTGCCCAGGAGGGATTTGTTAAGCACCACTAACACCACATGAGATATGGGACTGGAAGGTCTACAAAGAGCCCATGGGAAAAGATTACACACGGATTAGGAGAGCAGATAAAGCACCGTGAGGCAGTGGGGCTGTAATAAGCCCGTGACCCTGCGCAGGGTGCACGACCGGAGCAGCATTACAGGTGCCCTGTGCCACCCTGACCCCAAATCACCCAGCCAGGGCCCCCCGCAGGACCCCCCCCCCCATCGCCTGATCTGCACTTCTGGGCCCAGCACAACCTGAACCGTGAACACAGTGATGCAACAGGGTTTGAAGCTCTTGCCAGGTAACTCATATCTAAACACATCTTCCTGTACATGAGCAGCCAGCACCAACTAGCACACAGCTAGCAGCAACCCAGGAGTAAGAATAGAGCAAGGCAGCAGAGAGGAGATCGCAGTAATAACTCCAACCACGCAGATCAATCTGCCCTCGACACAGTCCTGCCTTCTTCCAGCCTTTACTGATCCTCGCAGCACAAGGTGGCTGGGTTGACAACCAAAAGGGCAGAAGAAATAAAACCCGACCGCTCCAAACCTGGACTCCTTCCATTCAAAACAAGCTTCAAGAGAGTTCCCTTTGGAGGAGAAAATAAAGACTGCAACTGAAGCGGAACAAAGCGTTTGCTTATCAGCTAGGCAGAGGGCTTATTTCAGGCATGAATGAACAGGACAGCCGAGACAGGGAGAAGAGGGCAGGTACCCCTGAACACAGGATCACACCAAACCCGGCCTCCCACTCGCTCCCTCCAGGGTCCTTCTGGGCACCGAGGCAAATTATTTATTTGTGGGGAGGCCGTTTACTTGTGGGGGTGCAAACCTGGCAAGATCTGGAGGGCTCCTCCAGCTTCCCGAAAGCTTCAGCTAGCACCAGGAGGGCTCTTCTTCAGGCAGGTGGCCTGCTTTTAGCCGGACGGCCGGGCCGGATTGCCGGGAAGGGCAAAGCCAAGTCCTGCCGAGGGGAGCTGGTGAGCCAGGGCCAGCCTGGCCGCTCCGCCGCGGTCGCAGGGCCACCGGAGAGTTCAAGCCGACCCCGGCAGCTCTCAGCAGCACCGACAGACCCACCGGAGCCGAGGCAGCCGGACGCCTGCGGGCTTCGACACGGCACCCCCCGGCTTCAAGCACCCGCTTACCCCGGGGGTAAGACCCCCCTCACGGGCCCACCCTGAGCTCCGCAGGGTTTGTCCGGGCGGCACCGATCCTCCCCTCCCCCCCCCCCCACGCCCCGGGCAGCGAAGGAGCGGCCGGGGCCCGGTGAAGCGGCCCGGGCAGGGACAGTGCTGGGCCCGGGGCGGCCGCGCGTCGGTAGTACCGGTCGCTCGGGGCAGGTTCCTCACGGACGGCCCGGGCCCTCCGCTCCAGACGGAGGGAGCTGCCGGCGCTGCCCGACCCCCCCACCCGACCCGACCCGACCCGACCCGACCCGCTGCCCAACCCGGCCCCGCCGCGCCCCTCACCCCGAGTCCCGGCGGCAGCGATTGCTGCGGGGCTGCCGCTTCCCGGCCCGCGGCGGCGGGAGGCAACGCGCATGCGCCCGCGCGGCCGCCTGGGGGATGTAGTGCGGGGGGCGGGGCCGGCAGCGCCCGGAGTGGGCGGGGGAAGAGCGTGAGTGACGGGCGGGGCGGGGGGCGAGCGTGACGGGGGGGGGGGGGCATGCTGGGAGCGGGTGTGGGTGGTACTGGGTGGGAGTGATAGCGTGAGTGAGTGTGGTACTGGGTGTGTGACAGAGCCTTACGGGGGGGAGGTGTGATTCTGGGGGGGTGTGAGCGTGATACTGGGTGTGAGCGTGATAGTGTGCGTGTGAGCGTGTGTCATACTGGGGGTGTGGGATACTGTGAGCGTGATACTGTGCGTGTGTGCGATACTGGGTGCGTGAGTGTGTGTGTGTGTGATACCGTGGGTGGGAGATACTCCGGGTGTGCGATACTGGGTGTGCGATACTGGGGATGAGTGTGACGCCGGGGGTGGGTGTGATACCGTGCACGTGAGCGTGAGCGTGTGTAATACTGGGTGTGTGAGATACTGGGCGCGTGGTACTGTGTGAGTGTGCGTTGCTGCACGTGCGTTGAGTGTGATACTGGGTGTGAGTGTGATACTGGGCGTACATGAGTGTGATGCTGGGATTGTGTGACGTGTGCATGTCTAATGCTGGTTGTGTGAGATACTGCGTGGGTGTGAGTGTGATACGGCGCGAGTGCACGTGTGTGTGTTACTGCACGTGCGTAGTGTGAGACTGTGGGTGAGCGATACTGTGGGTGAGCGTGATACTCTGTGCGAGTGCGAGCACATGCGCGTATCACGCTGTGTGTGTGATACTCTGTGAGCGTGCGCTACCACGTGTGCGAGATACTCTGCGTGTAAGTGTGATACTCTGGGGGGGTGTGATACCGTGTGAGCGTGGTACTGCCTGCGCAAGTGATACCCGGTGTGAGTGTGAGCACGTGTGTGATCCCACGGGCGTATGACACTATGGATGTGTGATACTCCGTGTTTCCAGGTGTCAGTGCGTGTGCGTGAGGTACTGTACGCGTGGGACTGTTTATGAGCGTGCGAGCGTGCGTGAGAGGCTGTGTGCTTGTGTGTGAGAGCAGAAGCGCGTGCGAGATGGCGAGGGGCTGCGTGTGCACCCCTGTGAGCACCCCCTGCCTCCCCCAGGAGCTGGGGACAGAGCCGTGCCGCCCGTGCCCCTTGCACACCCAGCGTGCCCCCGCACACCTCCCCGCGCCCGAGGGGGACAGAGCTTTGCTCGGTGGCACCGCGGGGACACCGTCACCCCTTGTCCAGGCAAGGGGACAGACGCCCGCCATCCCGGCGGCCGTGGGGTCCGTTGCCCAGGGCCCTCGGGGAGACACACGGGTGCCCGTCACCCCCGTGTCCCCCTTCAACTCCTTAAACCCACGGCAGCCCCCCGGGACCCGGGCTGGAGGAGAAGCCTGCCCGCGCAGGCGATGCCCGGCGGCTGCCTGCCTGCCGCTGGGAAAGCCATGGAAAAAGAGAGGAACCTGCTGGATTAAAGGACTTTTAGAATATACTTTTACCATAAGAGCAGAGCAACAAAGGGAGAAAGAGATTTCTGGCTTTAAAAGGTCTGAAAATGGGGAGAAGCGCAGGGAGGTTGTCATTTCTCTGCCGAAAATCCTGGGGCAACCTGAACCACGTGCTTTGCAGGGATGATGCAGGGTTAGAAGGAGAGAGCAGGAGCTAACACGGCCTTGCCTTTCCTTGCTTTGCAGCTTTGAAGATCTTTTTATTTTGATGCCTTTTGTCAAAATCTTTTTTTTTTTTTTGCTCATACCTGACGAGAGAGGTGTTGATGCTGATGCTCAGCGATCGATACCCAGCCCCTGCTCTCCCCCATGCCCTGAATGGCTCTGCTCCCTCTCTGGTCCCGCTCTGCTCCCGCTTTGGGTTCCTTCTGTCTTGCATCGCTCCTCCGCTGGGGCTTTTGTGCGGAGCAAGGCAGAGCAGAGCAGGGAGCAGCATGCGTCCCCTCCAGAGCGGAGTACGGGCCGTGGGTGTCCCCAGGACAGGTGACACTGGGGTCTTCTCCTGCCACTGGTTCTGCAGGATCTTGGGTCCAGGATACAGAATTTGCTCCTTTTAGAGAAACACTAGGCATACTTACACTCCCGGTGTTGTTACCTCTATCCCTGTGGTTCAGCAGAGCCCGTGACATCTATGTCTCGTTAGAGGTGCGGTCTCTAACGAAGCTTAATGCTTCTGGATGTCGTCTGTGGGAGCTGCTTTCTAGACACTGACTCATCCCGTCGAAGGTGGCGTGTGACTCCTGGGGGGGCTGTGACCACCCGGAGCCAGATTTGGCCAGGGATTGATCGGCTGCTCAGCCACAGCCTCGAGGAGAGTTATTTTCAGTTTCATTTACATTCACATGAATGTAAATGTAAAAAAACCCTGGAGATTACTGCCATGGTTGTTATTTGAGCACAGGATGAGGATTGTTAAATAAAATACATGTGTGCAGCAGATATCTCTAACAATAGAGCACTGCTTCCTTCCAGCTGCCTGCTTCATCTTGATCAGACCCCTTGCAAGACATATGTGTTGATTTAGAGATGATATTAATTCTGGAACACCTTGCAGGTAGGCAAATTACTTCTTAATACTGTGTCAGAGGTAGGTCAGACCCCACCTGGGCTTTTCTCTTGATGGGTGCTTGTCCTGGTTTCGGCTGGGATGGAGTTAATTTTCTTCCTAGTAGCTGGTACAGTGTTATGTCTTGGGTTCAGTGTGAGAAGAATGTTGATAACACACTGCTGTTTTCAGTTGTTGCTAGGTAGTGTTTGTACTAAGTCAAGGATTTTTCAGCTTCTCGTGCCCAGCCAGCAAGAAGGCTGGAGGGGCACAAGAAGCTGGGAGGGGACACAGCCAGGACAGCTGACCCAAACTGGCCAAAGGGGTATTCCATACCATGGGACGTCATGCCCAGTATATAAACTGGGGGGACTTGTCCTGGGTGGGGATCGCCGCTCACGAACTAACTGGGCATCAGTCGGCGAGTGGTGAGCAATTGCATTGCACTTCACTTGTTTTGTATATTTCATTCCTTTTATTATTATTATTGTAATTTTATTATTGTTGTTGCTGTTATTATTTTCTTCCTTTCTGTTCTATTAAACTGTTCTTATCTCAACCCATGAGTTTTGCTTTTTTTTTTTCCCTGATTCTCTCCCCCATGCCACTGGGTTGGGGGGAAGTGAGTGAGCGGCTGCGTGGTGCTTAGTTACTGGCTGGGGTTAAACCATGACAGAGCTTCAGCAGCTGATGTCAAAACCACCACCAAGACATTTCAAAATCAGGAAGCATTCGCCAGTCCTTATCAAATGACTTTAAACTTCCCCAGACTTTACACCCAGCCAAACTGATTCACCCTCGATGTGCTGTGATACACCTCCTCCAGAGGTGCTCCGAAAGGCTTATAAAAATAAAGTACCTTATGCTTGAAAGCAATAATGATAGCAAAAATACCATATAGAACCAGCTTACACCATAGGCATGGAGGGATATTATAAAACTCTGCTTCCTGGGTTAAATACAGGGGACTCATCTTTACAGAGCTGATATAGGGTCGGTTTTCTGCTTACAGAAAATGTATAGCACCAAGCACATAACCATTGCAGCTGCGGTAAAAATCCTTCGGAGCTGTATCTCCCTGCAGTTCAGGCTCATATGCAAATACCCATGGATTTCTCTGTGCCAGGATGGATGAGGCTGTCACATGCTTAAGTTCAAAATACTCACAAAGTACTAATAATTGCCAAATGTGATTGATAGCCTGCTTGTAATGTGTCTGTTTAAGCAATAAGTTTCACATTTACAACTCAGGTGCTTAGAATTCCTGTCTCCTCCGGCTGTAATTAGGAACCAAAGAGCGATGCGAAGGTTTTTTTCCTTTCTACCTCAATACACCCAAGCCTGAAAAATAGATAGGTACACTTTATAAAGCTGTGCTGGGAGCAGATTCTGCTTCCTGTGGTCGCATGGGTGGACAAGCATTAAATATTCCCTGATCCTAAATAGGAAAAGTTTTCAGGGAGAATCAAGGATGGTGGAGAACAGATTATATCAAGCCTGGCAGAGCTACATGGCATGGCTGGAAGATGAAGAGGTGCTGCAAGTAAGGAGCAAGGAGTCCTGGCTGATGAGGGAACCTGGGCGAGGGCTTTGGACGATGCCACGGGGTGAGAAGGGTGTTAGAGATAAGGGCTGCAGGGTGTCTACAGGGTTGTGGAAGAGCAGAGGTGCACTGGGTGTAGTTACCAGGAGAAGGGAAGGGCTGTACGATTGGGATAAACCAGCCAGGTGGTGGCTAAGCTGTGGGAAGAATCTAGAAGTGCATTGGATTTATTTTCTTATTATTATTATATTTTGTTATGTATTTTTGAGCAGGGATTGATGAGCTGATCTGGTAGGACATCTTGCATCATGGTACATGGAAGGCTCTGCGAGGCATGGTAGATGGCTAAGGTGTCTCATCTCAGCAATACGAGCGCTTTGCTGGACCTCAGTCATCTTCTTCTCATACCTCTCCCCCACTTGTCCAAGCCACAGCTGTATGCCATGATGGTCCAACAGCCTGGAAGGGGTTACCGAGGCACCACGTACAACACGAACCCTGGGTCTGATGAGCAGCTGAGCCCATCAGACCCTGCCGCACAAATTCCTTCAACTATTTTGTGTGAGGTGGCTGCAAAGATGCTCGATGCTCTTTGAGCATGAAAGGTGAACCTCAGTGTCCAGTTCTCCTTACAGACCCCATTTACTATTTACGGGGTTGCAGACCTCATAGTCCTCACTGCCTGCAAAAATATTTGATATGATTGTTGATATGATTTTTACCCTAATGATCCACAGAGTTTTACACAGTCCCTTATGCTTTTTTTCAGCTGGATCCCTTGTTTCCCGCCCTCACACACTGAAACAACCTTCTCTGCATGCTCCCCAAATCAGTATGCCAAGCAGCGAGTCCTCCAGCATGGGATCACCTTCTGTCTGAGCCGTCCGCACACCAGGGTAACTAGCCAAATATTTGTCTTCTCCCTGTTTCTTTTCTTGCAGCGAGGCTGGAAGGCTGTTGAATTAATTTCTCCATGGCTGCTCCATCTCACGTGTTTTTGACTCAAGGTCCTACACTAATGTGCATAAAACCTGATGCCTGAGGCTCTGTGAAATTGCCAGGGTTAGCCTCGTGCTCTGGGGAATAGCCCGGCCACTTAGAAAACTGTCTGTCCAAGCTATGCTGGGATTGCTGCAGCACTCTGAATTCACACCCCACTTGATTTCAGATTAATTTCCCCGAGCAGACAAACCTGAAGTGACAGGAATTAGGAAGAAATTCCTCTGCAGGCAGAGGATAATAGGTGAAATTTCGTTTCATTTTCCTCTGCGGCAGCTGCTGCCAGTCCCTGCCAGGGACCGATTAGACAAAGCAGAGATGGGATCTGTTACGGCCATCCCGCTCTTACTGGGTGACCTTGCTCTCCGACACCTGGGATTTAGCTGCTGAAGGGGACACGTTCCCGGTCCCTGCTGGTGGTGGGAGATGCCCCGTGAGCTCCGCTAAGCTCTCTGTGCCCCACTGCCTGCCTTCTCCAGGGAAATCATGGAATCACGAATGGTTTGGGTTGGAAGGGACCTTTGAAGACCATCTAGTCCCATCCCCGGTCACGGGCAGGGACGTATTCTACCAGATCAGGTTGCTCCAAGCCCCGTCCAACCTGACCTTGAACGCTTCCAATGATGGGGCATCCACAGCTTCTCTCCGCAACCTGTTTGCCTGTCTCGCCACCCTCATCGTAAAACATTTCTTCCTTTTGTCTAATCGAAATTTACCCTCTTTCAGTTTAAAACCCCTGCCCCTTGTCCTGTCACTACAGACCCTGGTAAAAAGTCTCTGCCTTTGCAAAATCCAGCCAAGAAACCGCCGGCGCCGAGTCCTCTGGGTCGTGTGCTCATCTTGCCTGCTCTGGCCATCCCTACCTCGCCATTAGTGCTAATTACGGACAGCCCTCTCCCTGCTCAGCCCCTCCGTGGCTCTCCCCCCCTCTGCCTTACACCCTCTTTGCCCACTGCTTTGACCCCCCCCGGGAGCAGGCACGTCCCTGGGACTGGCACCAGTGGAGCTTCGCTCTCTGCCCAAACCCAGCCCCTCTCCCAGCTGCCTTCTTGCTGAAAATGCGTGCCACCTAGTGCACGCTCAGCCGTGTGGCAGCCCAAAATGCCATCCCTCCCTCCGGAGGTGTTCTGGCTCAATCTGGACCAGATGGACCTTTAAAGGTCCCTCCCTTCCAACCCAAACTGTTCGATGACTCTTAAGTGTCAGGCTCAGAGACGGCATCTCCATCCCACGCAGGTTCCTGCACCGGCAGGCAGCCCTGTCCACCCCGTCTGTCTTGGCAGCCTGTCTGTCCCCGTACAGGTCACCACTCCTCAGTCACGCGCTTCGGCACGGTTCCAGCTCTCTGGACTCTATTTAAAAGCACTTAAGCTGTTGCTGCAGCAGTCCCATCTAACACCAGCAATGCTTCAGCAGAAGCGGGCTGCCTGTATTCCCCGGTGCCGGCAGACACGGGCAGAGAAGCCAGTGAGTGCCGGTCCCCACGGACACGTCGTATATAAGCGGTTGTTGTCCCATAGGACCCTGCTGCTGGGAGCCCAGTGCAGGGTGAGGTTTCACCCCAAAGAAGCAATGTCATGAGAGGGAACACAGAAAAGTGAGGGTATAGCCTAAAGCTAATGGTCCACAGCGAATGCCTTTGCTGTGACTGACCTGGGTGACCGGGGGGACCCAGCTCCCTGTTTCCCATCCCCTTTTCCACGCTACGATCCATGCCTGCTCCTCTGCAGCTCTGGATGCCGTCTGGAGCCCACGGCATGGGTCGGCTGCCCTCCACAGAGACGCCTGTCAACACCGTGTCCTTGGGCTGCTCTTTCTTACCTGGCTGGGGTGGTTTCTGCAGCACGTTGGGCAGGAAGCAGATTACCGGGAGGAACAAAGGTGATTTTGTCTGGGGAGGGGATGGGTACCTCTCCCCGAGCTCCAGCTTGCTGCAGACGAGGGCAATGCTGAGCAGCTCCGGGGGCTGCAGCTGCCTCTTCCTCATCCCTGCCATTCTTTCAGCACTTATCAGGTGCCAGAAAATACGTTAAAATTAGCGCTTGGGTTACCAAGTAGCACAGAGGTGTGCTAGGACCACAGCTCCAGCTGCACCAAGGCAGGGCTCGACGCCAGGACAGGGGAACCAAAATGCTCTTGTACTGTGCTTACATCTTTCCCTTCTCCTAAGGCTGCTGGACACCAGCTGGTTTGGGGTGCGAGAGCTTCTCTCCTGGGACCCCACATCGCAGGGTCCCATCCGCTGCTGGGGCCCTGGAGCAGCAGGAGGAGCAGAGGAAGGCATGGAAGGAGGGGAGGCTCCATCCCGCTGCAGGTGCAGCATCCTTCATGCCGGTGCTCACCAAAGCACAGGCAGCAGCGGGAAGGAAACCCGTAAATACCCAGTGATTTAGCTCAGCAATCAGCAGGGGAAACCTGTCGTTCATTATAAGCTGGCTAACGGCTCACAACAGCAACTGGTGTCCTGAGGAACAGCTCAGCCTTGTGCTTTCCTCCGGCCAGCAAAAAAATGTCTTTTGTTTTAGCTTATGGCATTTTTATATTGTACCAGGCCCTTCTTCTAAATCACCAACATATTTCCTGGCAATGGCGTAGTATGCACAAATGAGTTTCTCTCCTCTCTGTATTTTCCCAGCTAATTGAAAAGGGAAACCTTTTTTTTATTATTATTTTTCTGGAGGCTCTGTGTTTTCTGCAGATTTGTGAGCCACTTGTTCTCCCCAGCTTCCAGCCCTGACCGAGCTGCTGCCATAAAAGAGATCTGGTGACAGCTGCTGCAGATGCCATCCACCCTGCCACCGTAGGATGCTGTGGCAGATGCTGCTCATGGTGCATGTCAGATGCTGAGTGGATGTGGGCATGGCCCTGCTCAGCCCTGACCCCTCCAGAAGCCGCTCTCCCGTGAGCATCACCGCTGTCCCTGAGTGACTAGGCAGCAGGACCATCACGAAGGACAAAAAGAGCTTTTTCTCCTGGCGAACAAGAGAACAGTCTTGCTGCCCTGTGGAATTTTATAATTAGCCTTTCTTACGTTGTGGCTGTTCCTTGAATAAGGCTGGCTGTGTTTTCTCTTCCTCGGAACAGCGTAAGCCCGTAGCCTGATACTGCCAAGCCACTCAAAGCACATGCAGTAATGATGTAGACATGGAAAATGTCTGCTGGACGGAGCTGCTCAAATGGAGATTGGAGATGCTGCTCAAATGGCCCAAGAAATCATGGACAGGGTGGAGAGCATCTTTGGGCTGCTGACCTTACCCCTGCCCATTTGCATTTGGAGAGGCTTATGTTCCTGGTGTTCAAAGTCTGGATCCGGATAGATGCTGAAGTTGATGATTTCCAGTCCATGGGCCCTGGCAGCTAGCCAGAACAGCGGAGAGTTTGTCAAAGTTTAGGCAAAACAGACTTAAAAGGCACCTTTGAAACTTGCAGTTGTGAGCTGGCTAATTAGAACTTTGCTGCTATTGGGAAATAAAAAGTAAATGCCTAATTGCTAATTACTGAATCCCTACAAGAAAGTAATGGCAGATGGGTAACCGTGCAGTTAGCGACAGTTGTAACCAGAGCCTGCTTTGTACTGAGTTAAAACATGAAGCCCAGGCTTTTAAGGGCATTTAAGGGTCTGGGCTTTGTGTAGGAGCAAATGAGCAATCCAGCAGCAAGAGCAACGAGGCAACTGCTGCCTCCTGTGAAAGCGAGGGCAGGAATCCTGTTGATCGTAAGATCGACTTGTTCAAAGCCAAAAGCACACCAGACTCCTAAAATTGCTGGGGAGCTTAAGAATTCACAAGACTGGGAAACCCAGTATGTTTAGGAGACCATTTTCCGTCACCTTCAAGGCTGCTGAGAACCAAGAGTCTTGCTTTGTCAGGCTTTTACTTGCAATGATGGTTAAAATGGTTAAAAATGATTAAACACACACTTCCTTTTAAAATAAAAAGGGATGCCCTGATCAGGAGCTGGAGACAACAGGAATGTGTAGCACAGGAGGTGATGGAGGTGAGTGGGAAAGGTTTCTAGCCCTGGGTTATGGGCATACCTCACCGTGGGCTGAGATTGCAAGGACGTGGCAGGTCTCTCTAATGTCCTCAGCAGAGCTGCCTTGGATGGCCGGGCAGGAAAAATCCAGAAAAAAAGGACCTCTGAAGGCAATTTCTTGCGCAGGAATAGGCAGGGAGGACCATGGTTTTCAGGAGAAGTGGGGCCCCAAGAAAGCGGTCCCCAAATCTCCCGGGCAGGGCAGGAGGCTTGGGACCATCCCCTCCCGCTGTGTCCTGGTGCTGGCTCAGGCATCGACAGAAATATTTCCAGCCAGATGGTTATTGCTGGCTTCTTCTCCAGCCGGGCATTCTGAAAGCCGAGGAGGGAGGTGGGAAGGAGCTGAAAAGCCCAAATCCTCTGAAATAGCTTCTCCCTTCCCCTGAGGCGTAGCCCAGGCTCTGCCAGCACCCAATTTAAGGATGCGTCCCTGCCTGCCTTCCTGAAACCCGAGCCATTCCCTCTTCGCCATGTCTCCTTAGAGGTCTTCCCTCTCTTCCTCCCTCTCTCCTTCTTCTTCCTCTTCTTCTTCGCCCTCCTCCTCTCTCTCTTTCTCCTTTGCTTTCAGGATGATCTGCCCCAGGATGGGATGCAGGGCTGCCGTCCTGCGCTAGAGCTGTGACCCAGCTGACAGCAGCCACCTCCCGGCGCCAAAGGTGCAAAGAGATGACGGGCTGGAGCTGTTCAGTTGATGGATGAGATCCTTTTTCCTCTTCTTTCTTTTCTTTTTTTAAATTTACTAAACAAGATCTTACCTAAAGAAAAAAAATCCTGCTTTATCCCCATCACCTCTTTACTGGGAATATTAATTTCAATAATTATTTTTTAATTTTTTTAACTAACTAGCCAGCTTTTTACTTCAAAAGAGAATAGTTGTCTCTGGGATTCAATATACCCGTCTTTATACTGGAAAGAAAATACCAAACAGGTATGTGGATTTATGATGCTTTTTTTTAGGTCAGCATAGTAATTACAAATAATGATCTGCTGGGGCGGTGGTGGCTGAAAGTCTGTAATTTCTCATGAAGTTGCTTGAATAGTTGAAAAGTGGAAGAAGTGACAGCTAGAGAGCAGGGGGGTCGGTCCAGCCGTGGCCAAGGGTGACCAAAGGGGACCAAAGGACCCACGGGGTCTTGTGTCCAGGCAGGAGGAGGGAGTTTTCATCGAGGCCAAAGAGCTGGTTGGGCACAGTGTGTCTGCTGTGTTGTGTGTTATTTGGGGTGGAAGCAAGGACTTTCTGTGCCCCGCGTTAGAGCCCTGCTCCTACCCTGTAAGTTTTGCGTATCAGACACGGTGGTCAGCGCTCGTACGGGATGGGGGCTGCTGATACGATGTACGCTGCTTCTTCCACTGGATGCATGGCTGGGGCTTGTTTTACAAGACACCTAACAGCTTGAAAGACCTTAGTTTGAAGGCACTTTCGGAAACCTACATTCAGCAACCCTTTAAAAAGGATGCTGTGCTTTGCTACAGTGCCACAATGGCTTATTATGGCTTAAAAGCAGTTTTTAATCGATAGGCATTCTTAAAGGGCCCCAACACCCCTGGGTGCAAGGAAAGGGGGTTCAGTTTGCAGCCGAACCCCAAGCGTTGGGGTGAGGATGGAGAAGCAGGCGGAAAAGCACAGCCAGAGAAGGAAAGTTGGGTTTTACCTTTTTGGCGCTGGCCGTGGCACAGCATTGCAGTGGTTAATGCCCACTGCCGCCCTGCCAGGGAGCAGGAACGTGCTGGCTCCAGCACAAAAGTGGCCCGCGATGACAGTGTCCCTGAGAGCAGGACATGATGCAGGGGTTTGGCCGGAGCAGGGCGGCAGAGGGGCCGTCTGTCAGCCCTGCCCCACCGGAGAATGGGGAGGGCTGGCGGGACAAAAGGCGACATTATTCGGTGCTGCAGGAGAGATGAATGGAGTATTGAAAAACACCACCTTAGAGAGTAGATTGATTTTCATCCCCCATCACTGAGCCGTCTGTCTGCTGGCGGGTCTCCTCCCAAGGCTTGGTCAGCAGGAGCTGAGTGGGGAGAGCAGGGAGGTGTAACGGGGCCGTATCCCATCCACGGAGGCTCCATCCTGCACCTCCAGCTCTGTGCTACCAGCATCTCTCACTGATGCACACAAAAAAGCCTTGGTCTACCGTCATCTCTCGCCGGTGCAGGCAACAAAGTCAAAGGCTTGGTCTGAAGGCTTGGGAGCCCACCCAACCTGTGGTCTTGAGGGACCTCGGCTAGGTGGACACGGCACTGGCACATGGTCCCACCTGGGAGCTCTTCCCACCCCGTGCCTCCGCATCGGAAAACCAGGAGCAGCGAAAGGCTGGATGAGGGCTTTCCACAGGGAGAGTGTTTGGTCACCAGTACGGTGGATTTCAACGTCCATGCCCAAGTTTCTGACCATCAGTAGATGCCTCAAGCAGCAGCAGTTGGTGCCCATCCCTTCAGGAGTTGTGATTTGCTGGAGGGACTAATTTTAGGGCTCCACTGAGCTGAGACTTACAGCCTGCCTTTAGAGCCAGCGTGTGAAAGCATCCTCACGATGGCACTCCTCCACCAGCACAGGCTGCTGTCCCAGTACTGCTGTCAGGCCGACTGCTGGGACGTTGGTCTGGGTTCCCAGAGGTGGAACGGAGAGCAGGATCAGGCCCGCTCCCACTCCCCAACAGGGTGCGAGTGAAACAGAGCTAGAAATCCACCACTTGGGCAGTAATTTCTGAAGGGAGCAGCAAATGAAGGGGAAATGGCATCTTACGATATTTAATCTCTTCCTTGTTTTCTGCCTGACATTCCCCTGTTTGCTTTCCATCTTGTCCCCATGGAGTTTGCGTCTCCATCCCCCAGGTGAATGATGTTGTCCTATCAGACCCCCAAAATTTCTGTCTTCCCACAGAAATGCCTTTCCCTGCTTTTTCCCACGGGATGACAAAGAGCAGAGACAACAGGGACCTCCGGATAAAGCCCTGGGGAACGTGCCAGCCGAGGCGGGGAGGTCTCATGTTGGGTGGTTAGCGTGCAGGTCTTGGGGGACATGGGTGACCAGGGATTTGAGCTGCCCAGGAGAGCCCTTGGGTGCATTAATTCATCATGGGGTGGTGAAGAAAGATGGGTGCAAGGCACTGGACCTCAACTTTCTGGTAGCTCAAGTGCAATATATGACCACGTGCTGCCTGGTGGGACCCCACGGGAACCCCAGCATAGACTGGGCACGGGGAAGGGTCCCTGGGAGTGGGGAGGCTGTGTCACCCGCGGAGCAGATCCCCTCTTCACGCAGGAGGATGTGGGCATGGTCTCCAAGGAGCCCACTGGAGGAGAGCACCAGAGGGAGAGGAGCCAAGGCAAAGCAAAGGGTTGGCCGCGGTTGTGTCCCGGCTGGGCTTTGGCTGAGTGTTTGTCACCGGCAGAGCTGGAGCAGCCTTGCAGGGGGGGACATGGGGTGGGCAGCCTGGCTGGGGGTGAAGCGAAGCACCGTCCCTTTCCAAAGGGGGTTGTGTGACATGACTTGGTGGAGTACTAGGTCCACTCCATGGTCTAGGAAGTGTTTTTCAGGCTTGTGTGGATGGAGAGGTCCTTCCCAATTCTGCCTGGATTTAATGTGTGACTCAGTTTACCCACGTGTGGTATGGGGTATATGGTATATATGTGCTATGCGGTTTGCTTGTAACCTCATGTAGAACTAACAGAAGGACTAGCTCCACATAGATGCAAACAAGATGGTTCCTTGAATGTCTTGGGAACTGAAGACCCTGGGTGAGAGCTCTGAGGCTGAGCATTCAGGTGTCCTGGTGGGTCTGAGGTCCATCCTTCTGCCTGTCCAGCAGCCTGGCCCTGAGGCTCTCGCTGGTTCCAGTTTTGTCTCATGGGTGGAATGTGGCCCTGCAGCTTCATCTGGCCACTCAAAAAAATATCTCTTGTTCTCCATAAATCCAGCCTGAATTATTTTTCATGTGATTTCTGGTGACTGCACCAGCAAGTGCCAAGGAGGGACTTGTTTGCAGGTCCTGCATGGCCCTTGGTGGGCCAAAGGCTCTCCTGGCCATCACCACTAACCCCGGTGTCTGCATGTTTCAGGGACAACCTCCTCTGGACACCCGTCTGCGGGAGGACTGCGGTGCAGCAATGAGACTCGGTCCCTGTCTGGCCAGCTGGCACGGCACAGGGAGGCCGGACATCAGGGTGCTGCCTCTCTCCCTGATGCCAGCCGCGCTCTTCCTCCTCCTCCTCCTCCTCCTCGTCCCCACCGGTGAGCTCCCACGTGGTGCGGCGGGAGGGGGTAATTTTAGGCACCCACAATCTCCCTCCTGGCCTCAGATTTGTGGGCAGGAGATTTTTCTTCATGGAGAGCCATGAGCAGGAATATCACGATGTCCCCAACGGCACAGAGCGTGCATGGGGACGGAGGGAGCAAGTTCAGCTCTTATCTCCCGCCATGACCTATGCGTGATGGCAAGTTCAGCGTTCAGGGCTGGCAGGCGGCTGGAGCAGGCAGCTGCCAGCACTGGGGATGGCACAGGTCTGAGCCCCAGAGCAGGCAGCACGGCTGGGAGGATGCTGATGGCCATGGGCTGGGAGCTGTGGGACCAATCCTGCTGAGGCAATGGGTGGGATGAGCACCCGTCCCCTGAGGACACCGGTCCCGAGTCACTCCTGGCAGGCACAGTCCAGCCAGGCTGGGAAGCATTTAAATTGAATCGGGAAAAAGCCATTCCTGCTGTCGAATGAGGGTCCGCACGATCGCTGCGGCAGCATAATTATCCTGGTGTGACTTTATCAGTGTAATTACAGCCAGGCGGTTGGTAACACCTTCCTGCCTCAACAAAGCCCTGCCAAGACAAAGCCAGCCAGAAAGCAGGCAATTAAGGTGTAGTCACACACCGTAATTGGATTAAATCAGGTTTTATAGTTCCCACCCCATCAGCTGGAGATTCCCGTCCCCCCCCCAAGCTGCTGGTGGCAGTGCCGGCACCCACAGTCGGGGTGTGGGGACCCTGGGGGACCCGGTGGCTCTGCCACTGTCCCCTGCGCTGCCGAGCTCTCCCGGTTCTCTTCAGCAATGGGCACGGCTAAGTCGCTAATGAAGGGCGATTTGTCCTCCCATTTGGTGGTTTTATTTAGCACTGTGCCCTGAAAGGGATGGTGTTTACTTGAGCTAGTTTCCCCTTTTCTTTTGGCTTTGTGAAGCTGGATCAGAGGAACACGGAGGGCTCTATCTCTTCTCAGAAAATACTGGTTTCTTCTCGGTCCTCATTAATGTAGATATACCAGGCATATTTTTTTCAGGTCTCTTTTGACTTTGCTGGAGGATGCTCTCAAATGAATATTTCAGAGCTTTGATTTTGACTTAAAGGGAGATGAATATTGAATATTTAACAATGTCCTTTTTATCCACTGCTTTTTCGGCACTGGAGCAGACTAGGTGTTAAAAATCAATACAAACCAGGATCAAACGCTCTTCCTAAAAAGCCTTGCATCTCCACATTTTTGGTGCAGAGGTGATATGAATTACCTCTCTTCTCTTATCCAGCCCACGGGGCTGCCGTGTCCTTCCCCGTCCTCTCCTCTAACAGCCAGCCTCTCTGCTCCCTTGGTCTCCCCTGTTTAATCCCCAGTTCTTGCTGGTATCGCAGCATTGCTTTCCAACCTGCCTGGGTCCAGCTGGGGTGGCTGGAGAGGGCAGCAGCACCCAACCACGGCTGGAGGTATCCCGGCTGCCGTTGTTCATCCCAGCTATGGATGGCATCTCGCTCCTAGCCCCTGCTCCTGGGTGCTAAGTCATAGTTACAGCCTTACTCTTATTTCTCTTGGGGCTTCTAGGTCTTTCTTTGGCAGCCTGGTTTTGGAGCTGACTTAACGGTCTCCGAGGCCAAGTCCTAGCAAGGTAAAAGGGAGGTGGGTTCATCTGCTTGACCGTCCCCTCCAGGCTCATGCTGCTTCTCACGGCAGTGACATCCACCTCCGGAGTGGCAGGAATTGACCTTCACGTCATTGCTTGTAGGCTGAGCATGAAGCAGGACAAGGCTGGTCCAAGCCAGGGGTAGGAAAAGAAGCCATGGAGCCACCATGCTGTAATTGGCTGCTGTAATTAATGTGGAGGGATTTTGTTTGCTTAGAAGGTGTTACCCGCAGTAGAGGGCTGTGCAGCTGCAGTCTCAAGCCCGAGGTGCCCTGGATGCCCGAGGAGATCTGTGCTGTCCGCGCTGCGAGATGGCCTCAAGCATCTGCCGAGGGCTTGCAAACTCCTGGGGCACCCGCAGGTGCAGCGACGGGGACATCCACGAGGTCCAGCCACCCGTCCCCGTTCACCGTCCCCCAGGGCATCCTGATCAGGTTGCCGTGATCCCCTGGACAAGCTGGAGACCTCAGTCCCCCATGCTGGCAGCATCCCAGGGGGGACCCACGTCACTCAGAATTGGGGCTGAGAGGGGTTTTGTGCCCAAAGAACACCCAAACTGTGGGAGAGGGGTGCAGCCCGGTGGGGGGAGTGGGTTGCCAGGGGGACCTTTGGCTTTTGCCCATGGCCCCCTCCGAGCATCCATACCCCTGGGTGTGGGCCTGCTGGCAGGGTTCTTTCAGAGCCCTTATTTAAACCCAGCTGACTGGGATGTGGATGCATCCTGCAAGTGTTCAGCTCCCTCCAGATGCTGCTTGTCCACGCTGGTCGGAGAGGACTGAGAATTAAACGGGAATTAAAGCCCCGCAGCAGCACTGTTTCTCGTGTGGCCAGGCAGCCGAGCCCGAAGGCAGAAATCACCAGGGGTCTGTCTGCATATCGCAGAACCTGGAGCTGCCCTTCCTCAGCTGGCTGGGATCGAGAGACCCTATCCTGACTTTCCAACACCTTCGGATTACACCAGCCCCAGCCCTGGCTCTGCCTCACACTGCAGGAGACCAGCATCTTCCCCTGGATTTACCCCCACCGCTACACGAAAGCAGTTTTGTTTAATCGAGAAAACAAGGGAGGAGTCCACCTTCTCCCTGCTCTTGCTTGCTCTTCTCCACCAAGCTCCTTCCCGGCTGTGGGAGGACATTTCTGCAGCAAACTCTTGATAAGCCCTTGGCAGCATCACCGGGGCTCCAATTACTGGGAGGGCTGGGTTCCCAGCCAAGGAGCCATGGCTGTGCTCCGTGCTCCTCTCCGCTCCCTCCCAGTTTTCAGTGCACCTCTTCTCCTTGATGGTGCCACCAGTGCCTGGTGCAAGATGCCACGCACCCCGAAGGGTGGCAGCTGAGGGGACAGGCGCCCATGCCTGTGTCCCCCCACACCAGTCTGGTGCAGCTGGACCCACTGGTGTTCTATGGGCCGCAGCCCTGCGCGTGGGCTGCAGAGCAGGGCTCACCCCGGGCACCGCAGCAGGCAGCACGCTGCTCTGCCCACGCCAGAAGCATCATCCTGCCCGGTGGCAATGCAGCGGTGGCTGCCTGCGGTTCTCCAGCGCTGACTGTTTGCATCCCGTAAGGTAGCTGCCCCCCATCAACAGGTGTGTTGGGACGTGCATATCAATACAGAGCTTGCAAACAGTAGACTTTGTTGGGAAAAAAAAAAAGAAAAAGTCATTTAAAATGCACAGAGGGATGCCCAGTGCAGCGTTTTCCATCAGATCTCAAACAGGTTTCCCGTGCCAGGCAGGATTGGTTTTCCTCATTCCCATCTCACCCCCCGAGTTTTCCATGGGGAGGTGGGGCACGGGGCAGGAGGACGCAGGAGCTGCGCAGGACCCGCAGCAAGTCAGCGATGGAGCCGGGGAGACACGAAGGTCCCCGAGACCCGGCCCAAGGCACGACCCACCTGGGGCCGCTGCTGCCAGCCACCGGCTCCGACAGAGGAGCTGCTGGCCCGCGATGAAGGGAAGGAAAGAAGGAAGGAGAGGGGGAAGGAACAGCCAGGGAGCTGCTCGCTCTCAGGGAGCTGGTAACGGCAGCCCTTGGCACCCCTCGGCCACGCTTCATCTCAGGGAGCTGCACGAACCCGGGTGAACCGTGCTGCTGCCTCAGTTTCCCCACTTGTAAAGCAGATGAAATGATGCCCTGGGCTAGGGTGGTTTATTTTTTCCCCCACAAACCTCAGGTCTCTGCAGAAAAGGGAAGGGTCTGGGGGGATGCTGCGTCTTGCTATTCCCAGCCATGCCCACCCGCATCCCTGCTGTCGTCATCCTCTGAGCTGCATCCCTCCTCTGCTCGCTGCGAGGATGCTGGGGAGATCTGATCCCTTTTCTTCTCCCTTGCAGGCACCACCTCCGAGCCCTCTCTGTCACCATTCCCAGGTGAGATTCTTCTCTTAAAGTTGCTTTTCTCTAGAAGTTTTGTTGAAAAATGCATTTTTTTGTTAAAAATGGGGTTTGGAGAATTTAAAAAAGGAAGCATATTGGTTTTGAACAAAAAGTAGCAACAAAAAGCTAAACTTCTTTTACAGAAAGGAAATACAGATTCTTTATTAACCCTGTTCTGCTTATTATCCCGAGAGGGGAATTTTGCCGCCTCCTGCTGAGTCCCTGTCCCTGTGCCATTCGTCACACTGAGCAAATAATTCCCTTGACGTGGCAGGCCTGGGCTGCTTACATGCCTGCTCCCCATCACCAGCAGCTTGAGAGATCATCTCCATCCCACCGACTCCCATGTGGGACCAGCTCCGGACGCGTTCATTGAGGCTAATAAGAATTTGCTAATTGCATCTCGTCACTTGTCACCCAAGTCATATGGCATTACGTGAGGTCATGTGTCTGCTTCCCTCCTCTCCCGTTTGGTTATTGCCCAGATGATGGTTATTGCAAGATGATGGGGTGATGGTGCATCTCATTTATGGATTGAGGTGGGTTGAGTCTCCATGTCCGCTGCTTCCAGCAGATGAAGAGAAGCCCATGCCCCACCATCAGGCGGACAGCAGCAAGCCAACAGCTGCCTTGTGCTACAGCAAAGGGTCACCATTTTCTTTAAGGAGCACAGATTTGGTGCAGAGAGGGCTCCCGCCCTCCCTGTGACACCCACCGAGTGTTTGCCACCTCCTGGTCCCGGGGCAGGCTCATTGCTTTCTGAGGAACCTCTCTCTGCCCGTCCTTCCAGAGATACGGCTCGCCAACGGGCCCAGCCGGTGCCAGGGGCGAGTGGAGATCCTCTACAACGGCTCCTGGGGGACGGTCTGCGATGACGACTGGGACATTGTGGATGCCAACGTGGTGTGTCGCCAGCTGGGCTGCGGTCACGCCGTCGCCCTCCCGGCCGCCATGACCTTCGGCCAAGGGAGCGGACCCATCTTCCTGGACAACGTGGACTGCAAGGGCCGGGAGGCAGCCTTGAGCGAGTGCTGGAGCCACGGCTGGGGCATCCACAACTGCTACCACTATGAGGACGTGGCTGTCGTATGCAACGGTAATGAGGCTCGGTTCTTCGGGGGCAAGGAGAACAGGGGGATGCCTGCGGTGCTGCAAACCCCGGTGTCTGCAGATGCCTTGGGGGAGCTCAAGAGTCGTATCTCAGAGCCCGTTCCTCTGAGCCTGGGTCAGCCAAACCTCCTTTGCAGCCTTCCTCCACCCCCTTCTTCAATCCAGGTCATCTCCCAGCTCAGCACGCTGGTGCTCCGTAGGGTGACCAGCCCGTTTTGCGTTCCCCGTCACTCCCAGCTCAGGGACTTTGCAACCTCTCCAGCGTGATCCCTGGGGAAAGAGCACATGCCCACCCACGCTCCTGCTTCTGAGTCAGCCGCTGCCCAACTGCTCTTTCCCCTTTTGACTTGTCTTCTTTAAATCGCTGAGCTTGTCAGTAGGAAATGTTCCTAAAAGTGAGAAAAGCAGTGGAAAGCGTTTGAACTTGGCAAGTGAAAGTGGAACAGCTCCATGCCAACCCCTATATACCCTACACATTCCTCCTGCATAGCTATGTAGGGTTTGCTTATCAGCCACGCATCAACGACCGGTAAACGTGAGGCTGTGCAGGCCCAGAGCTCGGCCACGGCTGCAACTGCTTGGTGAATCTCTGCGTCCTGCAGAAGTGGGGCTTGGAAAAGGAGGGATGCTGGGTTGGCTGGTGGGTTGGACCAGCAGCAGCCAGAGAAAGGAGGTCGTGGATTGAGCAGGAAGCCTGAATCAAGGCGCTGCTGGAGAGGAGAGGTGAAAGGACTGAAGAAGGAGGTGGGGAAGATGGATCTGAGGGCAGAAGAGTGGCTTGAGCCCTTAGGTGTTTGGAGCTTGGTTGGCAAAGGAGACCAGGAGATGCTCTGGGGTGGCCCTCAGAGGAGATGCAGGAGTTTGACCCAAGCACCAGACCCCTAAGGGAAGGTGCTCCCAGCCGTGCCACGTGGAAGCTTTCAAGAGCCAGCTTGCTGTCGGTTGTGGTTAAGGAGGAAAAGCGTGGAGCTGGCCAGCTCTTCGCCGTGTCGGTGGGCTGGGTTTCCCGGGATCCTTCCCGCAGTCCTTGAGCACGTGTGTGGCTGGCTATCGGACCGCTCGGCTCCACTGCCATCCAGCTCCCCGCACCACCCCCAGGTAATCTCACCAGCCCAGCCAAGGAGCTGGGACAAGACAGGCAGTGTGGTAGCTTGAAACACCATTGTTAGCAAAAGAAATAGAGGTAAAACAAGCAGGAAAATCAAAATATTACTGTTTTTTTCTTTACACTTGCCATGACTTTGAATCCAAATCCCATGATAGGTGGGAGCCTGACTCCTGACAGCTTAGCACAGCATTATGATTTAGTCCGGGTCCCTATGCCACGTTGCCGGGCACAACTTCCCACCGTGCCAGCAGCCGAGGTGCTGGCTCCATCCACCTTCCTGTACCTACAACCAGGCAGATAGCTCTGGGCAGGGCGGTGCGGCCGCAAACCCCTCTTTCTTTCCCCATCGGGGGTGGTTTGGTGCAAACCCTCTTGCTTTCGGTGGTGCGTGCTCGCCGGCGCGTGGGCACGCTGGTGCCGGAGCCGGGGGAGCAGCGGGGTGGGCAGCGCGTGGGGCACTGCTCACGGCCGGCTCCTGGACGGGACGGCTGCGGGCAGCAACGGATGCCGCCTCTCTGCTTCCCTTTTCAGAGCTCTCGCCCACGCAAGCCAGCGAAGGACCGACAAGCAGGACCCTCACAGCCTCGGTACAGGATGGGGAAAGTAAGCTGCTCGGCTGTCGCTTGCAGGGGCCCGTCCTGGCTGAGGGCTGGTAGAGAGCAGCGTCCCCCACCCGTCGCCCGCTGCCCCTCCGTGAAGCACCCTGACTCTCCGGCTCCGAGGGGCAGACCCCCGGGGACCCTGTCGTGGTGCCGGCCGTGGCCAAACCCTATCCCAGAGGTTCACCAAGGCTCCCGTCAGCCGGGCTGCCCTAAAGCATCACCCCTTCCCCCGCGGTTTCTCGCCCGGTTTCTTTGCCGTCATGGGCACTGCCGGATCCAGGCTCGGTGGCATCGCTGCGCCGTGGCGCGTGCGGTGACCTCCCGGGGAAAGCGACGTCCTTCTCACCACGCGCTGTCGCCCTCCAGGTGACGGCAGCATCCGTCTGGTGAGCGGGACCGACACCTGCCAAGGCCGGGTGGAGATCTTCTACCGCGGGAACTGGGGCACCGTCTGCGACGACGACTGGGGCCTGAGCGATGCCAGCGTGGTGTGCAAGCAGGTGGGCTGCGGCCAAGCCCTGGATTACAAGAGCAACGCCTATTTCGGCTACGGCACGGGGCGCATCCTCCTGGACAACGTCAACTGCGACGGCAGCGAGCCCTTCCTCTCCGCCTGCTACAGCCTCGGCTGGGGCATCCATAACTGTGGCCACCATGAGGACGCTGGGGTCATCTGCACAGGTACCGGGGCAAAGCATCGCCTTCGGGGCTGTCCCCTGGTGGGGGGGGAAATCTAGGGACATCCTGGTCACCGAGGAGAAATGGCCTCAGGGAGATGCTGATGTGCCCAAGGTCAGGCAGGGACCCGGGCTCTGCGTCACGGGAGCATCCTTTCTCCTTATCTGCCGTGATCCTGGCGCTCCGGAGCAGGCTGCGACGCCACTCCGAGAGCCTGGGACGTGGCCCGAGCAGCGATTTGCAAGGGAAACGCATCTGCCGGCCTGCTGTTTCCCTGCTCTGCCGGCTGGAAAACAAGCTGCCCGTGTCCGGAAGAAGCGAGCGGCTGCCAGGGGCCAGGCATGATGCCAGGCCCAGCCTGCCTCCCCTTCCCCTCCCTAAATGATGTATTTCTGCCATTCTCCGCTGATTACCATTTATAATGTTAATAATCCCCCTGAATTCCCTCATTATCACGGCTAATGACAGGAGCAGTAAGTGCCAGTGCTTTCCCTTTCCCACTACTAACAAACAAAGGGGCTGATGTGAGAGAAAAGGGACAATTTTCTCAGGCTGGTCCTTTCCTCCCTAAACGTCCCCGTCCCCTCGGACACCTTGCCTGGGCACAGAGCCGATGGCACCCCCACGCACAGCCCTGGCTCAGTGGGGCAGGGGAAAACCGAGCCTTTAGAGCTAACGAACCCTGCCTGATAAACCTCCCAGGTATGTGAAGCAAGACACCCCATGGCACTGCAGGTGGGACCTCGGTGCTTGGGTTGGGGTGGAGAAGCACCATCTCCAGCACGTGGGCAGCAGGGATGTGCGGATGGACACGGTCCATCTCCATCCCCATCGTCCCGGAGCACCCAGACCACCCTGCGTCTCCCTCCCGGAGTCAGCAAGTTCACGGCTTTGCAGCTTCTCCCCCCATGTCACCTCTGTCCCTCTGTGTCACCGCAGGGCTGGACACATCCACCATCACGTCCTTCGCCACCTCGGTGGCCCTGGACTACGAAGAGACGCTCACTGCCACGGCCACAGGTAGGAGGTCGGCAGCCACCCAGCTCACCCTTGCGCCATAGCTGGGGCTGGGGGCTCGCTGGGAGGGGACCGTGCCTCCTGTGTCCTCCCGTGACCCCAGCACGGTCACCCTGGGGTCCTGCCGCACGTAGGTGAGGCTCGGGGGGTGACATTGCCCACGGCAGGAGCTTGCCACGGGGCCGCCGAGGTGCTAGAGGCCCCTGGCACCGATTGGAGAAGGGCAGCGGGTGCCGGACCCCGACCCCCCCCAACACCCGCGTGTCCCCACGCTTGTCCCAGCAGCGACAGACGGCAGGGACCAGCCTTCCCAGGCCACCGAGGTGGCCACCACTGCCCTCTTTACCGTCGAGCAGGAAAGTAAGTGTGCGGCCGCTGCTAGTCCTACACGGGGTCCGGCACGGCCCCCCGAGCTCCGTGTCCCTGGTGGGTTACCCCATATCCCCAGGGCTCACCCTACAGCCCTGGGAATTACCCCATGCTCCCGGGGGACCTTCCGCATCCCCTGGGTTTACCCCATTCTCCCAGGGCTCACCTCACATTCCCAGGGGATCTCCGGCACCCCGCGGTTCACCCCATGCTCCCAGGGTTTACCCCACACCACCAGGCAGTTGCCCCATGCCCCCAGGACGTACCCCACCTCCCCAGGGCTCTCATGTCCCCAAGAGTACCCCAAGGACTTACATCCCCAGGGCTCACCCCACATCCTCACGGCTCGCCCCACGTCCCCACGGCTCCCTCCATATCCCCAGAGGTTACCCCACGTGCCCAGTGCCCCAGGAGTTACCCCACATCCCCAGGGCTCCCCCCACATCCCCAGGGCTTACTCCGTGCTCCCAGGGTGTTCGCCCCACGCCCCCCCGGGGGTTCACCCCACATCTCCAGGGATTACCCCATGCTCACAGTACTCACCCCGTGCTGCCTGGGAGTTGCCCCACATCCCCAGGACTCCCCCTACGTTCCCAGGGGATCAGCCCGTGTCCCCAGGGTCTCACCCCACATCCCCAGGGCTCACCCCTCGCTCCCTGGGGGCTCACCCCATACCCCCGGGAGGGTCAACAGGGGACATCGGACCCCCCGCGGAGCCCCGGTCCCCCCCGACGGCGTGCCTGTGCCGGGGCCCCCCACGCAGGTGGCGGCGTGCGGCTGGCAAACGGGAACGGGAGCTGCCGCGGGCGGGTGGAGGTACGGCACCGCGGCACCTGGGGCACCGTCTGCGACGACGACTGGGACTTCCCCGACGCCCAGGTGGTGTGCCGGCAGCTGGGCTGCGGCGCTGCCCTTGCCGCCACCGTCCTCGGCTCCTTCGGCTACGGCAGCGGGCCCGTCCTGCTGGATAACGTGGGCTGCGGCGGCGGGGAGGCTCGCCTGGCCGACTGCTTCCACCTGGGCTGGGGGCAACACAACTGCGGCCACCACGAGGATGCCGGGGTCATTTGCCGAGGTGAGACCGGGAGCGAGCCCGGTGGCTACCGGCCTCCACCAGAGGGTCTTCCCTTGCCGGCCGGGTGGGAGAGGGGGGATGGATGAGACCGCCCGGGGGTCCCCAGGTCTCCGCTCAAGCCTGGCTCGGTGGCATGGAAATCCCAACGAGATAACGGGGGTCGGGAGGATTTCGGCCACGCTCAGGCTGGCTGCGGGAAATGGGGTCCCCAAAATGGGGTGGCAGGTGCACGTGAGCCCCCAGACCCTGGGGTTCCTCCTGCCCACGGGGGGACAGCGGTGGCGGTTGAGTGCCGTGGTGTCTGGTGATGGCCGGAGCGTGGGTACCACCTCTGGTCTCTGTTTGTGCACTTTCCTGGAAGTGCAGTGGCTGCAGATCCCACCCCACACATCCCTGCATCCATCCCCGGCCACCCCACACCACTGCTGGGGGGCTCTGACCCAGCCCTGGGGGGCACAGGCACCCCCTGAGTCGCTTTTCCCACCCGTTCCCCACCGCACCAGGCGCTGACGATGCTGGAGACCGTTACCAAGAAGCCACCGCTACAACCACCACATCGGCCCCGACTCATCCCAAGGATGGTAGGTATCGAGGTATCACCTGGGGATGGGGTGCCAGCCCTGGGGATGCTCTGCACCGGCACAGGGTGGAAACGGAGGTGGCTCGGGCAGAGGCCAGCTGCTTTGGCAGTGCCTGAAGCACTGACCTGGAGCAGCCCCCAGGAGGGGGAAAAGCTGTGCTGGTAGCACCGTTAAGCCATGGCGTCTCCTGGTATCCCCAAGGCTGGTCCAGGCAGAGGAGGTGATGGACCTCAGGTGATGGACTGTTAGGTCATGGACCTCAGTGGGGAGAGGAGGGGATGGACCAACGGGGCTGAGCCGGGAGCAGAGATTATTGTCTGTTCCTTCAACCTGAACATCCACCGCGGTGCTTTGGGGGTCAGCCCCAGCTCTGATGGTGGCAAGTGGTTACCCCCTCATGCTCCTGCCTGTGCAGAGGCAGCGGGGGAGCTGCGGGCAGCAGCAAACATCTGCCCAACCTTGGAGAGACCAGGGCTCTTCTTGCCCCGGGGCCGCCTGGCCGGGAAGGGCCCCTTCTCCATCGGCCCTGGGGAGCCGGCCGTGCAGGCGGGGAGAAGGGGGATGCGGTGCTGGGCAGGGGCAGGGGCTGCTCCCGGGGCTGCCTCACCCCATTCCTTCCGCAGGGTCCCTGCGCCTGGTGAACGGCAGCCACCGGTGCGAGGGGCGCGTGGAGATGTTCTACCTGTCCCAGTGGGGGACGGTGTGCGACGACGCCTGGGACCTGCGGGACGCCAAGGTGGTGTGCAGGCAGCTGGGCTGCGGGTACGCCGTGGCGGCCTGGGGGGAGGCACGCTACGGCCAGGGCACCGGCTACATCTTCCTCGACAACCTCAAGTGCAAGGGCCACGAGCCCTCGCTGCTGCGCTGCTCCCACATCCGCTGGGACGTCCACAACTGCGACCACTCCGAGGACGCCGGCGCCGTCTGCAGCATCCTGTGACCGCCCGCCGGGACCCTCACGCAGGTACCCGGGGGACGGATGGCGGAGGGAGCTGGTGGCAATGCCCACGGAGAGGGGCTGCTGGTCGGGGACGCTCACTCTCTGCCCCCTGTGGGTGTTTGGGCTCTGAGGATGGGAAGAGCTGGCTGAAGACCGGGCTTTCCTCAGCTCCTAAAATACTGGCTGAAGCTTCCACCCCCAAACTGCCCCTTGCAAAAACAAAACCGTTTTTGGTGTGAAATCTGATTGGTTGCAGCCGTTCCATTTAAAAGATGAGGAGAGAAAAATGGATTTTCCGCTGTGAAAATGATGTTAGATGATACTCAGAAAATGTAAAAAGGGGGCTGAAATCAAACCAGGATATTCCAGTGGCTCTGCAGTGAGTTGCTGCTGTTCTGCAATTTGCTTTGCAAACCCCCCAGCAATCCGAATGCCAGGTTTTTCTTCCCAGAAAGAAATTTTGGCAGAAGAAATACCAAGTCCTCACCAATTTCCATGCAGCAGAAATCTCACACTGTCTGCAACCCTGTCCTGCTTTGCAGTTGCCCAGTATTTCTTCCTTGTGCCCATTTCACCTCCTGTTTCTTCTGCAAACACCACGGGGTTTGTGGATAGCTCGGCTGATATTTCTCTTCCCCAGGGGGCTTTGGCTCAGCCAGTCCCTGCCCCAAAAATCCCCTGGGGAGCGGGGAAGGACCGGGCTCCCTGCAGCCTCCCCATCCTTCTCCATCCTGCGTGGTCCAGACCAGCTCCCTGCCGGCTCTCACTGCTCTTTCCCAGGAGCTCCGTGATGCTCCGAGGTGTCCGGGGCAGACAGGGAGATGGCAGGCAGGGCAGGAGCAGATGGAAAACCATAGGGAAGACCCCAAATCCCTGCTCAACGTGAGGGGAGGGTGGCAGTGCTGAACCCAGGAGCCCAGTCCCTCCCCGGCGCTGTGCCTTTGGGGTGAAGGCTGTTTCCCTCCCAGCTCAGGTGGAAGGACCCAACCTGCAGCACCAGCTGCCTTCGCCGTCAGCTGTTTCTGATTTCTAATGGGACACCAGCAAAATGATCTTCGTGTTTTCGTGGACGGGGTGCGAGGGTGAGGAAGGGCTCGTGCAGCAGCACAGAGCAGGTCCCGGCTGCTCCCTCTGCCGCACTCGCTGCTCTATTTGTGCAATTCTTTTGTTAATAATAGATTGTGCATATTCCTGGGTTGGGGTTTTTTTCCCATTTTTTCTTATATGTGTTTGGGTTTGTTTTGTGAATAAATAAAAGCCCTTCGAAAGTGTGCTGAGACCTGATTTGCTTCCCCGCCACCCCGTCGAAGCCCGGGCAGGAGCAAATGGCTGGGGAACAGGTGATGCCCCAAGCTCAGAGGCAAGGGCTCAGCTCTCGCTGCCAAAAATTGGTGCAAATCCCTTGCTGGCTCCCGAGCTGCCCTCGATTCCCACCCAGCTGGGAGACAAGCTTGGACCCTTCCCCACCCCAGCTCCGGGGCGTACAGTCCTGACCCCCACCAGGCTCGGGGGGCGAGATTGGATGCAGCTCTGGGTTTGTTCCCGGTGGGATTTGGCAGCCCCGCGGGCTGCGGGGTTGCTGCTGAAGCAGGTGCGTTGCCATTGTGTGCCTGTACGGGCTCTGCAGTGCTGACGGCAGTAAATTCGGTGTTGCTTGCTAACGACGGAGGAGCAGATGGGAAGAGAAACTGTCCTGGGAGCTGCAGCCCCTACTGCTGCCTGCTGCTGCCTGCAGGGAGAGGCTGTGACCGTGGGGATGGGGACCGGGAGACAGGGGTCCCCGATTTGGTGAGGCTTTTCTGCACCCCGATTGCCGGTGGTGGTGACCAGGGCAGCAGTGTGCTCTGAGACAGCATGTCCCAGCCGCCGGACCTCCGTGGACATCGGGGACATGTCCCAGGCTGGTGCAAGTCCCCTCGGGTGGCCCTGGCCCCGTGCTCTGGTGGCCAGCATCAGGCTGATGTTGGCTGCCTCTCCACCACTTCCCATGGGCAGGGCTTTCCCAGCACTTTGCTCCCAGTCCAGATTTCCACCAGTGGGGAAACTGAGGCACGGAAGCATCTTCCAGGCAGGCCGTGATGGCACAGTTGGACATGGGCTTGCTGGGACCCTGGGAGAGGGCAGGGATGTGGGATGTGAAGAAAACCTCTCCTTATACTGTGTTCCCAGGTCCTGCGTGCTCAGCTGCCCACCCCGCTGCCTCCTCACCCCCCCCACTGCCATCACTGCCTCCCACCTCGCCTCCTGCCTCCGGGACAGCTGGGCGATGCCTGGGTCCTGCCGGGAGCAGGAGGGGGGGACAGAGCTGTCCCTGACAGCCCCCAACCCCCCCCCCACAGCCCACACCAGCTGGGGATGGGTCAGAGGGTACCACGGGCTCTGCCAGCTTTGCTCCCCCCCTGCCGTGGCTGTGGGAGGTGGGAAGGGGGCTGGTGGCCAGGAGCTGCTCTGGAGGCTGCTGCCTCGTGGGGTGTGGCGGGGACGATGATAAGAAAGGCTGGCTGGGTTTTCCCTGTTTTCCTTGGGGACTGTGCCTGGAGCCGGCAAAGCTGGGCTGGTTTTTGGCGTTACCCCACACCCTGCTCCTCTTCGCTTTAGGCTGGGAAGAGCAGGTCCTGCTCTCCCTGGGCTTCTCCCTTCCACGACCTGCAATCTGGCAAGCAAAGGGTTTCCAGCCAGGAGAGACAGCAGCCTCCTCCCTTGTCTTCCAGCCTTTTCTCCCAAAGCCAGCTTGGGATGTACTGGGATCCACAGGGATCCCTCCCTGACACCCCATGCCCAAGCTGGGCATCATCTCCATGGGAGCAGGGAGTGACAGGCAGGGTGGGAACAGGGTACCAGCACGGGGGGATGCTCTGGCCCTGGAGCAGGGTACCAGCACGGTGGGAGGGATGCTCTGGCCCTGGAGCAGGGTACCAGCGTGGGGGGAGATGCCGCTGGTGCGAGAGCATCCCGCCACGGGACCACAGCCAGGCCGCGGCGGCTGCGTGGGAGCCGGGAGAAGCCACGGTGCCTGCCCAGCTCTTCTCGTCTTGCCGACATCAGCTGTTTCTCTGTGCCCGGAGCAGCTGCGGCTCCGCACCGGTCGATGCCATCGATTAGTTCCTCTCCCCATCCCTGGAGAGCGGACAGCACGGGGGGTGGCAGTGGGGAGAGAATAAATATTTCAGCAGGTCCAGGCAAAAGCTGGGGTTATTTTGGGGCCAGGATTTATGGGCTATTAGGAATAAGGAATGAGTCTGTGCTGGGGAGAGGAGACCCATTAATCCAGGCTGAAGGAGCACAAATGAGCAAGGGGAAATGGAGGAGGCTTTAATTATTTCGCCACGTTTCAGAATAATAAGCCGGCCCTCCGGCCGAGTGCTGGCATGGGGCTCGGGAGCTCTGCTCCCCGGGAACTGGGGCAGGCAAGGGGGCACTCATGGTTAAATCCCCCCCAGCTGTGCTGGGAGGGATGGGGATCCCATTCCGGGACCAGTATGAGACCAGTACAAGCAGTGTTGCTGGCTGGGACGTGATATGGAGGATGCACTGCTTGTGGGAGGAGGCTGCAGAGCGCGGGGATGGCTGGAGGAGCCCGTGGGTCGGTGCCCGGTCCCGGGGGTGCCCTTCCTGGGCCAGGCCAGCCCCGCTACCCGCCGTGCCCCGTTAAGGCAATCCTGTCTGCGCCTGTAACCGGAGGAGCTGGGCACCGGCACAGGGGTGAGTCACTGTCGGAGGCAGCCCTGGCCCGGAGAGCATCCCTGGCTCTGCTGTACCCAGCACCACCTGGGTGACCTTGGGCTGCGCTCCGCTCCCCGGTTCGCCGTGCCCACCCCTGCTCTCCCTGTCGCCTCTGCATCCCCCCCTGTGTGCCTCAGTTTCCCCGGGGGCACCTGGGACGGTGGCCCTGGCTCACCCCTTGGCAACCTCGGGGAGCTGCAAGGACCCGGCTGCCCTGGCTGGGGGCACACCTTACCCCACGGGGGGCACCGAGGGGCGGATTTACCCCCGCCGGGGCAGCCCGTCCCATCCCCTGCGGTGGGGGGTCCCGGGGATGTGGGGACGCACGTGGCGGGGATGCAGGGCAAGGACAGCCTCGGACCACCTCCTCCTCTGACGGGATGGATGAGGACCAGGTCTCCCTGCAGCATCCCTGCGGCACAGCAAGTCTTGTTCCCTTGGGAGCACGGCCCAGGGTGCCGAGGTCATCCAGCAGGACCGCGGTGGGGTGCAGGAGCCGTTCAGCGCACCCCACGCCGGGCAGCGTCCTCCTTCCCCGCTCTTGCCAGGCCTGCCGCCGCGGCTCCCGCTGACGTCACCTCGCCGGAGCCAGGAGCTATTTTGGGAACTGCAAAGTCACTGGCGCAATTAGTCCGCTGGCAAAGGGAGCGGGGTGGCTGGGGGGACCGCGAGGCCGACTGCTCTCCACGCCGTGCCCGTGTCGTGCCGGGGGGCTGCGTGGCCATGGCCCGTGGGCGCCAGCAGACCTGCGCCTCTCCTTGCGCCTGCAGGCTCAAGGGTTCCCTCCGCCAGGGTAAACGGCCACGGTTGCAAATCCTCCCATCCATCATCTCCTCCTCTCTGCCTTCCTTTTTTTTTTTTTTTTTTTTTTTTTTTTTTGCTTTTAATTTTATTTCATTCCCCTGGCAGGAGCCACCCCACGTGGGCTGCCGAACGCTGGCAAAAGCCAGCTCGCTGCCGCCTCGCTGCCATCGCTTGCATTTAGAGAGAGGCAGGAAAGCAATTAGCTGGCAGCAATGCTGGCAACGTGCTTCCCATGGCAATGCCACCAGAGAACCCCACGGGTGAGGGGCTCTCCGGGTGGGAGTGAGGGTCCGGCCGTGCCTGGGCACTCTGCCTCCGGCTGTGCCTTTGGTTTAATCTGGTTAGCATCTTTTTGGATGCAGCCATCAGGGTGCAGGATGGGTGCTCCCGGCTGCACGGCCCAAACAGCCCCCTTGTCCCCCGTCCCGGGGATGGGGACATGCCACGTGCTGCTGTCACAGCAGAAGGACACCCATCCCTGGGTCACAGCACAAGCAGAGAGTGGGGTCCTGCCCCGCAAGTGCTTTTGTGCCTGGGGTCGGGGGGACAGTTAGAGGGGACAGTCAGGGTGCTCAGCCCTCCTCCCCCAGTGCTAGTTGCTTTCTCCGGCCACCCTCCTCACCTCCCAGTAACCTCCAGGTCACGGCCAGAGGGGACGTGCACAGAAATGCTGCGAGAAGCTGATCCTGGCAGGCTCCAAACACCCCAAAAGTGGGGCTCCAAAAATCCCTTTAAAAATCTGGACACTTTCCCATGTGCCCCTGGCATCTCTTTCTGTTCCATCCCCCAGGAAAAAAACCCAAATCCTTTCGCCTGGGGAGGTGCCATAGCAGGAGTCGGTGCTCAGCTCCCCAAACCCTGAGCCGGGGCTTTGGGCAGGGAGACCCACGGGGCCAGATCCTGCACCCTGCCCGACCCCTGCCCAAGGGCACGGCGGAGGTGCTTGGGTGCAGGCAGGCTGACACCCACCGTTCCCCATAGCTTGGAGCCCTGACTGGGTCCTGGAGTGGGGAGGGGGGGGGGGTGTCCCTGCCTGCGCTGGGGCTGGAGGAGCAGCCAGCGGTCCTGGGGTGGGGATGGACGGGGCTGGGTGGGAACAGGGGTCCGGGGGGTGGCTTTGGGGGTGACGGGGGCCATGGGAGGGCAGTGGCAAGGTGGGGAGCATGTGCCCCCCCCCCCCTCCCAGGGCTGGGGGAAGGGGCTGCGGTGGTGGGGCTGGGAGCTGGGTGAGCCTGTGCTGAGTCACGCTGCAGAGCCGGTGAGCAGGACTGCAGCAAGCGGCTCGCTGCCGCCCGCCTGCAATGGGGACGATGTGACAGCCCCGTCCCTCCTGCCCGCAGCACGCTCCAGCTCCTCACCTGCTCCTGGGGGTCCAGGATGATGATGTGGGGGTGATGCCCAGGCTGGGGGGGGGGTCCTACCGTGCCCCAGGTCGTGGCTGTCTCGGTGCTCCTGGCCCTTCTTGCACCTCTCCTGGCCCCCTCCCCTGCAATAGGGATGGGGCAGCTCTGGGGTGGGGGTCCCAGGGACCCTGCGCAGGGAGGAGGGAGGACGGAGCTCTCCTTGGAGGACGAATGTCCCCGACCCCAGTGCCGGAGGGGTGTCCCCGGGTAGCTGTGACCAGGGGAGCACAGCGGGGCTGGGGGGCCACTCACTGCCAGCACAAACATACAAAGGCACTTGGCAGCTGCTGGAACATGGGGTGGCTTTCCCCTGGCACCGGGAGGGGTGGGGGGGGTGGGCTGGCAGAGACCCCCCCCCCAGCTCCCACTCAGTGCCACCAACCCAGGGCACGGGGCTGAGCACCCAGCCCTGTGCTGGTTCCCCAACACCCCTGCCACCACGCAGGACAAAGAGTCGAGGCAGGTCCCTGCTGCAGAGGGAAACTGAGGCACGGGCGGTGTCCGGAGGCTTGGCCCCACATGCTGCCACCTCTCATGCTTAAAGCCCGGGGCAGCCCCGTCCCCGCAGAAGGCTGGTGACCACCCTGCCCGATGCTGCCCACCAGCCCCACAGAGCTCGGAGCTGCTTCTGGAGGGACTGAGGCAGCCAGGGCTTTTTTTAGGTGCTCCATAAGTGCCGTCTGGGCGGTATTTATATCGGCTCCTTAAATAAGAGCTGCCATCTGAGCCCGACGCGCCTGCTTAATTATTAAAGCCCAGCGGGGAGGCGGTGTGCCTGCCTGGCCCCGGCCCACCTTCCCGCTGGCTCCCTGGTGGGGTCCTGTACCCCAGGTCCCCCCAGCTCCCCCCCAGCACCCAGGGTGAGGGCTGACATCCCAGCCACCCCAGGGCATCCCGGCTTCCCACGGGCATACGTCCTGCGTGGGAGCATCTTCCCTGGGGCTGGGAGAAAGGTGGGGGGGTGGATATTCCGAGTGGAGGCGGCCACGGCATGGGCATTGCTGCAGTTCTCAGTGCCACGGTGCTTGTTCGGGTATTAGGGATAAGGGGAGGGTGGGAAGCACCGTGCGCTGCCCTCCCATCCCGTCTAGGTGGTTTGAGGTGGTCCAAGGGAAAATCATCCCTGGAAGCCTGGCTGTGTACCCCGAGGGGTACGGGCAGCCCCGCTTCATGGCAGGGCTGATGCTAAACAGCGCAAGAGGGCAGCTGCCGCAGCAGAATTAATTTGGGCTTGGGAAGTGCTTTGAAAGCCTGAGATGAAAGGCCAGGGCTGAGTACAAAGCGCTGCGGCTCCGCAGACGGGGGGAAGGAAGTTCCCCTTCAAAGCACCATCGGTCGGGTGGGCTCATCGCCGGCTGCGCCGTCAGCCAAGGCCCCTCCATCACCTCGTGCCCCAGGTGAGGCAGCGTCCTGGCTCCGGGGCATTTTGGGGAGGGTTGGTGCAGCCCTGAGCTCACGCCGGTGTTGGTTGCGGGGTCCTTCCTCGGGGCTGCTGGGACCCCCCAGCTTCTGTGCCTGGCAGGGTGGAGGGGTGCTGGGCTGGGACCAAGCCTGCACCATGGCAGGCTGGGGAGCGCTGCTGGTGGGTGTGGGGGGAGAAGGGATGCCCTTGGCCTGTTCCTGGGATGCTTCCCTTGCCGTGTCACACAGCCAGACTTGGAACAGCAAGGTGGAAAAGGGGCCAGGCTGTCGGGGTGCTGGGATGCTGGGGCCAGGCAATCTGCCCAGCAAGGGGTCAGGCAGGGAGGACACGAGGGCACTGCTGTCCTGCAGCCTGTGGGGATGGGGACACCAAAGCCAGAGGTTTTCTCAGTTTGTTTTTCACATGCTCAACTGCAAAAGCTGGAAAACTGCTCCCCTGGGCAGGCAGCACCTTCCTCAGGGCAACCTGAGCAGCAGCCGCCCAGGCAGCAGGACTGGAAATCCCTGGGCTGTCCAGGAGCCAGGGCAGCACCCCAGGGATAGCACCCATCATCCCAGGGACGGCACCCATCATCCCAGGGATGGCACCCATCATCCCAGGGACGGCACCCATCCCAGCTCCGCGCACCAGCCCCGGGGAATGCCACCCTGTGTCCCCGGCTCTGCCCGGCTTTGCCACCCACCGGCTGAAGACACGCAGGACCCCAAGCACTGGGTCACTGCTTGCTGTTGACGTAAGGTGCTGCCGGCATGCCTGCGTACCAACAGTGACAACCCTTGCCCTCGGTGTGGGGACAGGCTGGGGAACCTGTACCATGCATCCCCCTCGCCGGGCATCCCCCTCGCTCCAAGCAAGCAAATGCCAAGGGACTCCCGGCACTCTCCCACAGTAAGAGAGGGGTGAGGATTTTTGGATCCATTTTTGGAGCAGTCAGCAGCTAACTCAAGCGAACCTCCAAGTCAAAGAGAATTTACTGCCTTTCCTTGCGGTGTCACAAGGCATTGACGAGACGTAACGGGGAAGGCAAGAAAATGTGAAGAGAAGGACTCATCTTCCAGGCCGCAGGAATTAACAAAGTGGCACATCTGAACGCGCTGGAATATTTTTAATACTGTAGGCGGAATTGGGGTTATTAGGCTTTTCTGGGACATCTGCAGAACAGACCCGCATCCTTTGGGTCTTTGTGATTTCCCAACCCAGCAGCCGTCTGGGCTCTTGCTGAGGGGTGTCTATAGGTACCAGGCAAAGGTGGGAGAAGGGCATTTAGTGATGGGCAGCCAGATGACACCTCCAGCTGCCTGGGCTGCACGCCAGAAGCTTCTAACTCTAGCCGTTCACCACCTAACCTTCATCCCACCGCTGCCCGCTCTGTAAAAAAGAAGAATTACGTGATGCGAAGGGTGCTGATCTATGCATCGGAGCCCAAAAAGGGGCTGGATACACTGCAGATAAATATTATGTCCAGATCACTATTCTGAAGAATTTACAGCATTATGAATATTGTGTTCTGACCTGTGATGGGGAAGGAAATCATCTGTGTTGTGAAATGTATTTATTGCTATGGTGCTTTGACAGGAATAAATCAGTATTTGCTTGGTCTGGGGCAAAAACACAGTCACCGTAAATCGGCAGAGCTGCAGTGATTTGGACTAGCTGAGGACCTGCTGTATTTATGCAAATTACTAGTTAAGTGTCGTAAGGTTTGTATGGAGAGGCAATATTTTTTATTAGGCCATATGATGTATCTGGAGAAACCAGACCAGCTTCCAGGCACATAAGTGCTTCTTCGGGTCCAGGCTTGTGTTCAATATTGTCCGTGAGAATCCAGTTGTACCCAAGGGCTAGTATTTTTTCCAGGTTAGAGGATCCATACATCCAACCCAAACATAGCAGCATCACTCAAAACGTGTCCGGGATGAGCAGGTAGCTCCACTCTGACCTGTACCCAGAGATCCGATAGTCCTGCTTGGCTTGGGTGATGCCCCACAGCATTTCTAGACACCTCCAGACTATTGATAAGAAATGGTAGCAATAGCTGAAAAACCACTTTGGGACCCACGACCTACTTCAATATTCTCTTGCATTCTGTACTTTTTTACTCAAATTGTCTCCCCAAAGCTGGCGTCATGCAGAAAACAAAGCAAAAACCCGCTGCTCAGCTCTCCAGAGATGATGGCGAGCCTCCTCAGAAGAATGAATGCACCATTATCCGAAAAGAGGAATAAACTGCCCTTGTCTATGGGCGCTCTCCTTGGGATAGCTGTAGTGGTAAACAAAAGCCGGGCACAAAGGCTGTTCTCACACCAGGACCACGTGCGTCGCGGGGTGTGAGGCCGGGGATGCGAGCAAGGAGACAGCGTTTCATTTTATAGAGGAAATAGAGAGGATCTGGGTGTATTTCTAGTTTTATTTATCAGAAGGCATGATTTCTTCTGCTCTTGGAAGCTGTAAACAAAGAAGTATTTTGTGTTGGGCAAATCTATTCAATACAGTTCTTTGTTATTCCTAAAGCAGTGCTAAAACCACAATAAAGATGGAGCTCTCACCCCAAAATGGTGTTGCTTGCCATCATAAAGCACTGTTGGCATTTCCAAACCAATTTGTCCCCACCCACGTGGGTAAGACCACGGCCACGGGCGTTGAACAGCCACAGCAGTCTGCGGCCACCGTATCGCCCTGCAGAAACCGGCACGTCCCGGTGCCACCAAGGTTTTCTGCGGTGCTTCGGAAGAAAACCGCAGGGCACGCGGATCGGCAAGCGGGACGGTTGCGTCCTCCGAGATCGTCCTCACACCTCCCGGAGCATCCACGCGGGGACGGCGGCACCGGGAAGGACCGGGGACCGGCGGCACGTGCACCGGGGCACACCCGGCGTGCGAGTGGGAGGACGGCGTTCGCCCACGCGGAGCCGTGCGTCAGCACCGCCTGGCTCCCTCCGACAGGGATAAAGCGCTTCCGTCGGGATCGGCGCGGTTCCGTTCGTTAGACCCCTTTCCCTTCCCCCTCAGTGCTGCAGCGTCCTCTCGGCATCGCTTTATCCGTGGGCTTTTTAGGAAAACGGGGTCTCTTACGGCTCCCGATGGAGCTCCTAATGCGCAGCAGAAGCTCGGCTAGGCCCGAGCAGACGTGCGCTTTTATTTCATGTGTTATTGATGAGCGAGCGCACCGCGCTCCCGAGCTGGCCGCTCATAAATTATCCAGCATCGTCGTTTTTCGGTGGGGCTGCAATCCTCGGTGGGGGCGGCTGGGAAGACCCCCCCGCCGTCCCGTGGCATGGGGAAAGGGGACAGGGGAGGAAGAAGGAGTGGGTCGTTTATCCCAAGTTGTGTCACCGCAGCCTGGCCCAGCACCGTCACGGTGTGTCAGGGACTCCAGGCACGGTGTCACCCGTGCCCGCGGTGTGTGTAGGCCCGGGGTCGTGAGGGGCTCCCCGGGGGTCGACTCAGCGGCCTTGGGTCCCACATGGGTGCATGTGGCCGAGCGAGGCCTACCCCGGGTGGGCAGCCCCGTCTCCCCGTGTGTGGCCCCCCCCCCCCCCCCCCCCCCCCCTCCGCCGCCGGCCGCTCCCGGTGAATCAGCACGGGCAGCCGGCGGGACCCCGCGGGCGGGGCGGGGCGGGACCCCGGCGGGGCAGAGCGAGGCGGTGAGACCGGGGGCGGGGCTGAGGGGGGGGGCGGTTTGGCGCTGACGCGCGGGGCACGACGGGAGATGGAGTCCTCGGGGGGGTGCGGCGGTTCCCGCCGCACCCCCCCGAGGACTCCATCTCCCGTCGTGCCCCGCGCGGAGGTGGCGGGCGGCGGGGCGGGGCGGGGCGGGGCGGGGCGGGCGCAGGGGGGTTGTGGTGGCCCGCGGCGCGCGCACAGCACCGGGTGCAGCCGCCGCCGTCGCCTCAGCCGCAGCAGCGCCAGGAGCCGCCGCCCGCTCGCCCTCCTCCCGTCGCCGCCCTTCCTCTTCCTCCTCCTCCTCCTCCTCCTCTTCCTCCTCCCGGAGCCCGCAGCCTCCTTGCCCTTCCCCCGGCCCCGCGAAGATGGTGGACCGCGAGCAGCTGGTGCAGAAGGCCCGGCTGGCCGAGCAAGCCGAGCGATACGACGACATGGCGGCCGCCATGAAGAACGTGAGTCCCGTTCCGTGTCCGTCGTCCTTCCCCGCCCCCCCCCCCTCCCCACAACCCCCCTCCTCCCCCCGCGACCCCCTCGGGCCCGGGGGTGCGGGTCCGCGCTCCCCTCGCCTTTCCCGTGCTGCCCCCCTCGGTGGGTGGTGGGCTCGGGCTGGGCGGCGGGGGGGGGCCGCGCCGTGGGGGTGTGTGGGCCCCGGCCCCTCGCCCTTACCCCCCCCCCCCCTCCATCGCCGTCCCTCCGTGCGGCTCCGGTCCTTGTGCTGCCCCCGACACCCCCCCCCCGCTGGGTCCCGCTCCCTTTGCATTTCCCCGCCCAGGGACACCCTGCTCTCTCCCGACCCCCATCCCCTGCCCTGGGCCCCCCCCCCACGCATCTTTTCCCCTGTTCTGGGGCCCCCACCCAGCCCCACGCATTCCTCTCCCCTGCCCTAGAGCCCTGACACATTGCCTTCCCTGCCCTGCTGCCCGCCCCCCAGGAATCCTCTCCCCCGTCTTGCTGCCCCCCACTCTGCCCCGCACACCCTTTCCCCTGCCCTAGAGCCCCCACCCTGTCCCCACACATCGCCTCCCTGCCCCATCCCTTCTCTCCCCCCACACTAGGCCCCCCCTGCCTGCCCCACACATCTTCTGCTGTGCCCCCATCCCCACTGCCGCTCCCCACCCTGACCCAGCGTGGGGGGCAGAGGAGCCACCCCTGGGGTGCGGTGCTCCCCGGGGGGATCATGCCGGCTCGGGGGGGCTGCCAAGCCCTGTGGGGCAAGGCTGCGGGGAACCCTGGGGAGGGGGGATGTTTGCGTGCACACTTCTCCCTGCTGCTGAAATACCCCCCCCATCGCTCCCGTGCATCCCTTCCCGCGCGCGGTCGGCGAGGCTGGTGTGTGCCCGTGACCCCAGCGATCAGGAGCCCTTTCGCTGCCAAAGCTCTTATTTTTACTGCACTTGGTTGGAGATTTATGAATTGAGTCATGTTGTATTCATTTCACGCTCTTAAAATAAAGACTCTGCATATAGCAGGCTGATCTGATTTGTGACACTGAGCGCTCCCCTTCAATACTGACATTTTGACAATATAAGAAGGGAAAAAAAAACATATCTCTGATCTGATCTTGCAAACAAAGCAATCGTGGGAGGCAGGATCAAGTCATTCCAGAAGATTCTGCATTTGTCATATTGCAGAGAGGCTAGACTGGGTGGAGGGAGGGAGGGGGTGCTTTAAAGGGGAAAACTGTTCTTTATGTTTGTCTTCTTAGTCAGGTCTGAACCTTTGCGAGGAGCTGGGGTGTCCTCCCTGGCTGATGAAAAGTGAATGCTGATCTAGGAATGTCGCAGTCTGCCGTGGGTGCAGCTCTGTTTGCCCATATTGCACCATTTTGTCAATAACCTTGCATTTATCAAACAGACAAAACTGTCACAGCCCGAGAATGGGAAGGGAGGAGATATCTTATCAAGAAATGAAATACAGATAATCAGAACAAGATATTATCATATTAAACCAACTGGGCTATTCCTCTGCTGCACTATGGCTTTTATACCATTTTCTGATAACGGCATCTATTCATTTTAAAGCAAAGCCTGCTGTGTGAGCAGATCCTACAGCTCATTTCCTACGGATAATACAGCCGCTATGACAAAGCCGACAGGGATATGCCTGGGACGCACAGCCGTGTTGCAGTATTCTCGCCGGGCGAATTTCCCTAGCCTGCTTACCCGGGCTCGGTGTTTAAACCAAAGGTGTTGTTAGAGATTATATATATGGTTTTTCCTTTTCGACCTTACTGGCCCTGGTGAAACAGTAACCCGGGCTAATGCCGCTTATCAGTTGCTGTGTAGTTTGGCCATAAGAAAATGATTCACAGCAGGAGTGCTGACGCCTCCCGCGACAGCAAACAAAAGGCAGAGCTTTGTTCTTCATTTCTGCGCGATGCTGCCCAAACTCCGGCACGCTGGGTCCGGCGGTGATGGGCATGTCACATTCGGTTATCCCTGTCACCGTCCTGTGTGCTGCCCATCCCCCAGCTCCGGTTGTGCAGGAGGCTGATGACCTCGCACTCATTTCCGTAGCAACGCCTAGTGATGTCATATGCCATGGTCCAAGCTGCAATGCACCCAGGTGGTAGCAGAGAGCATGCGGGCTGCGTCTAGCTAAGGTGATGCAGAAGCATTCCCGTGGTTGTCTCCTGCCCTCTAAACCTAGCCATCCGCTTGCTTCCTTAACACTGTGCTGAGAAATGCCGGACGGCTTTCCTTTAAAGTCTGGCGTGGTGATGATGTGCATAAAAAAGGTTCATTTTCCTGCAGCTTGAGCTCACCATTGCATTTTGGTGGTCACCTCCCGGGTGGTGACATGGCAGCTGGGCGCGTTGTTCAGCAAGCCTCAGCCCTGCCTGCTCGGGAGCCTGTGCTGAATGGCCGTTGTAGTGGTTTAAAATGGAAATAGTGTGCTGGGGCTCTTACTGTCTACTGATTCACCCAGTGCTGCTTGCCACAATGATGTACTGGATCACAATAGTTTCTTCTAAATAATATTATATATATAGTAAGTTCTAGCTCCTTCCTTGCTGCAAGTGCCAGCTGCCGGTGCCCCTAATTGGCACATGCAGTCGCATTGCTGCTGCAGGAGCAGGACTGCTCCTTCAGCCCCCAAATGTGACAGGTTTACTGGGGAGTCTCGGTAAGACACAGCAGATGGTCCTCTCACCTATCAGAGGGAGCAGAAGGTGGTGCTGCACCTGGGAAGGGTGCAGGGCTGGGCCCATCAGTCCAGGGTATGGCTGCATGACCTTGGTCATGTCCCTTGTCACCTCAGTGCTGTCGGGGGGGGTACAGTCAGCCCTAGAATGTGTTGGAGACCAGGAGAGCTCCCCATGGGTCCCCAGGGTGGAGGCTGTGCCCGCTGGTCAGTGGGCAGGTGTTGGGCTTACCATCCCAACCAGTGCTGTGCTCGCTGGCGTTTTGCTGCCCACAGAGCCTGTGGTTGAAGCGAGCTGCCTTTTTGTCTGGTTCAGCTCCACAAAGAGTTTACCATCCGACCCAGTGCCAGGGCTGGGGATCGATATCCATTAGCTGGGGAGCAGCGATGCTGCTGGAGGCTTTTTGGAGGTGGAGACCTGCCAAGCCCCCGGCGGGTGCTGCCTGGGGAGCAGAGCATGTGCCTCCCCATAGACCTTTAGCGTGGGGGGGGATGCACAGGTGAGCAAGCAGGATGATTGCAATAACTTTTGCAGGAAATAAGTTGCCTAAAAAGGGTGGGGGCAGGATTTTTACATTGCACCTACATATCACGTAGGTATGGGACCATATGGCAGAGTCCTTGAGCTCACCTGCAGGTCCCCTGTGAGGGGAATACCTGGCTACTTGACTTTGGGGACCCAACCTCTGCGGCGGGGCTGTGGCTGTGCTGTATGTGAGGACCGTTAGCTGTGGTGGGTGTGGAGGGGTGAATGTTGGAGATGCTGAAAAGCAGATGGCTGCTGCCCAAGCTTTAGACACAACTGGCTTTTGGTACAGTAAATGGCTGTTGTGGGTGGAGGAGGAGAGTGAGAGTGGAGAACCGCAGGCCTTCCCTGGCATGGTATATGTGGGCTTCTGCCATGTTGCTCACCAGCCTGGCAAGCTATCATCCTCCGCATCCAGTGACCAGGTTAGTGCAGATAACAGGGCTTCATGCAGATAGCAGGCTTGCCCTTGGAAAGAGGGAGTAACACAAATCCCTTCTATCTGGAGAGTCCCAAGGGAGTGGAGCAGGGATGATTAGCTGCTTTCTGCTTTGCAGCGTAGACGAGACAAAAGGGTGAGGTGGAAAGGCTTCTCCAGGAGGAGTGCTGGGCAGGCCATCTGTGATGGTAGGAGGGGAGCAAGGAGTGCGAGCTGCTGTAGTAGCACTTCCCAGGGGGGCCGGGGAAGGCTTTGGAGAAACCATTTCCAGTGCCGAGGTGGAGGGGGTATGTTGGCACCTAATGACTGTATCGATGCTCTTGCTGCCGCCCCTTGTGCAGGCATCTTGAATGCTGCTCAGCCTCGTGGTGCCTCCTGGATCACTGCAGCATGAGGCTGCATGGCTGCGTGCTTCCCGACCTGCTCTTACACATAGCGGAGCAGTCCTCTCGCCCTTTAGCAGCGAGGGCTTGCTCAGACCTGGGGGTGGGGGTCTGAGACAGCGTGACTCACGAGCCAGGAGCAGGGCTTCCTTCCTGGAGGTCCATGGCGTCAGGGCAGGATGGCTGCTGTCAGGAGCTGCTGTCCTGTCATGCTTCCAACCTCGTAACGGTTCATGGCGTGGGTTGTCTCTGCGTAAATTGGCCTCAGGACCTTGTAGCGGTACGCTGAGTTGCACATTGGCACTTAAGCCGCGGACAGGTAGCAACATGCCCTGTACGCGAGTACAGTGGGCACTGCGCACTAACTATATTAACTGGTGAGTCTTCAGCAGCTCAAGCTCTTAGAAATTCCTCTTTAAGCTCCTGATAATTCTTTATCTATGAGCTTTAGGAAAAGCCACTGACTTGTGAGACCATGCTGGGTTTCTCTCAGTTGGCCAAGTGTAACAGCCAGTTGTGGATTTGATTAGAAATAGCTCTTTTTGAACTAAACAGAGGTGAAATTGAGACTGTGATGGAGAATATAGCTGTTGAGTCCTCTGCAGATGTCTGGGGTACATGGAAACAGTAAAGCACTTGGGCAGGGGCTCTCCAAGAGCCCTTAGATGTTTTTGGCTTAGCCAGTAGATCTTTTGGATGGTGGCTAGCCCTGAAAGTGCAAAAAGGCTGGTGGGAGTTGTCTTGATTTCCCCCCCCCACCTTCGTTCTTGCACTGCTTCTTGTGGTTAAAGATGGCTGGCTCACAGGAGACTTTTTGGCGGGGGGAACACCAAATAAGCTTCATAATATGTATGGACAAGCCCTATCTGCCCAAGCTTTGTTCATCAGCTGATCCCAAAGCTGCTCTCTGGAATAGACTCTTTGAGCACTGGTGATGTGAAATTGGGCTTGCTAGAAGCTACAGGAACAGCAATTTAAGGGCAACCACAGAACTTCAGCTCCAGAAGTGTTTTCTGAATTGAGAACTCCTGCACCTCTGGAACGTATGCACTCTGTTCTTGGCTTGTCTCATCTGAACTGGATGATGTTGTTTGGCATCCTCTTAGCATTTCTCATGAGTGTGCTGGATGGTGCTTGCAAGAAAAGTGAGGGCTATCCAGATAATTGTGTTGTATCCCTCTGCCTCTGCTTCCTGCTGCTGGGTGATGGCTGGCACTACCCATGGCCGTTCTCTGGGATCTGGATTGTGATCAGGGGAGATGAGGAACGTGCTTCTTCATCGCCTTCTGTTGCTGGTAGAAGGAAGATTTTCCCTAATTTGGGGATCCCAATCTTATTTTTTTTTTCCTCTGCGCCATCTCTTCTTCACTGGGTATTACTGGACCACCTCATTTTAAGCTGTTTTCATTCTTGTGTCTGGGCCAACAGCGTTAGAGCTGGTCAGGAGTATGGTCAACTTGGCTTTCTGGGTAGGAATAAGAAGGGTCAGCCTCGCAGAGCTTAAGATGAGGGAGGTGGAGTAAAAGTGACCTGATGGTCCCCAGTAGCCCATGAGGAGGGCTGGGCTGGACCAGGGTTTTGTTCCCAGGCTGGTGAGTGACCCCAAGCCCCTTCGCAATCATAAGTGCAAGGATTTTCAGAGCCTGGTATTTCACTGCACCACTCCATAGTGGGGTGTCACATGCTTGGAAGAAGCACAGTTAGGACTGAGATGGAGAAAGATGTCAGTGTGCACAGGATGGTGCATAGACAGAGGACTCCAGCTGGACCAGCAAGCTGCTCTTCTGCCTCCCGCTGAAATGCTGGGATGGGATGCTTCCTGACATTCAGGGTGGGTTTAAGCTGTGCCGATGAAAAGACTCCGCAAGGACAAAATGCACAGGGGCCTCTGGTATCATTGTACTGGTGAACAGTCACTTAACCTTGGATACAGTCTTCTGCCTTAAATCTCTAAAGAATTTGTGCTCCCTTGGGTTCAGTAAACACTCTGGGACAACATGGGTGAGCACATGCCAGCCAGCATGTCTGGGTGTTGTGGAACTGCAGATTGAGTAGGGTGAGGCATTGAGCGTGCAGATCTTCATACCACGAGGCATCAGAAAAGATGAGATGTGCTTGTCACATTTACCATTTTGATTGATGCATACCTGTAGCTAGGAATTGATTTACTGGCTGTGACTCTTGAGGATACAAGAAGAAACATGTCTCAGGGTGCAGCTGATGGAGCAGCAGCTGGGAGAGTGGTAGCCATGACTTTACATCTGGAGAAACCTCCATGGACGGTGACGCATCTGGCAAGGTCTAATGCATGAACTCTACAACTGAACTCTTCAGCTTCTATTTTGAGCAGCTTCCTGCCAAGTAAACCATGTGCAAACGAATGCACAGAAAGTTGTGTGCAAGGGTACTTATTTAGGAAAAATAAACAATCCAAGCTTTTGTGTGTCCAACTGCCAGTGCTTGAGTAACCAGCTGCTTCTTGGGAGGTGGCTTTGTCTGAGCTCAGACATGTCCTTGGATGCGGAGCACTGCTGGACTTGTTGGTGCTGCTTCTCTCCCTTGGCAGAGGTGAGTAGCATGTTGGGAGCTCAATACCAGTCTGGCAGGGAAGAGGAAAAAGGACTGTCAGACTAGTTCAGAATAGAGCTAGCTGCTCGGTGTATGCCAGCCAGACACCAGGCTGTTCAGAGGCAGGTACAGAGGAAGAGGGGGTTGGAAAATGCCTACGGTCTGACCCGAGGGAGCCTTTCCTCAGTAGGGTCGGTGTCTGGGGCATTTAGGACTCTGCAGATCTGAAGCTGCCTTCTTCTTTTCTGCCCACTTCTACCTCTTGAACTGTGAGATGGTGAAACATGAATGGATACTGGAATAACTGCAGTACAAAGCACAGTGAAACAGGATTTGCCTGGCTTCCCAAGAATTTCTCCATTGAAAATCTTGATAGGATAACAGGTATCATCTTCCAGTTCACTGTGGCAAAGCTGTGATACAGGGCTTCAGTTGTCTCTGGATAGCTGATGCACCCTTAGTGCTTCCAGGTGTTCTACACTTCAGTGCTCTGCAGCTCAAGATAGCTTTTTCCAAAGCTAATGCTGTTATGAGTATTTTTGTGCTAACTCATTGGGAGCCAGGTTAGCCCTTCTTTCCTTTGCTGTCCAGGCCTTTGTTATTTATTTCTGAAAGGCTGAAAGCCTTAAACAACTTCTGTTCTTTACTGGAAAGGTAAGTAACCTAACTTGTCCTTGGCTGAAGTCTCCCTCCCTCCTATTAGATTCACGTGACTGCAGACAAATGGCAACCCAATGTCTGGAAAGCAAAAATTTTGTGAAAACAGTAGCAAGTATTTAGTCGATTTGGTTCTGGAAGCAATGGTCACTGCTGGAAAGTGATAGCTTGGAAACCTGTTTTAGCACCTGCTAAAACAAAGGGGAAGTAGCTGTGAATTTGTCGCTGTGCTGGTAAGGATATGGTGGGTTTGTCTTTGACCTCCAAAACCTTTGGCTTGATTTCAGGATGCTGTTCAGATAAATAGCCATGGCCAGTTTCACGCTGGTGGTAGTTAGATAAAATGCTCTGCCATGGCTGCTGGCTGCCAGGCTCTGCCCATGCTCCTGCCAGTGCAGCTTTTGGTCTTTGCAGATGGGGGAACTCTTCTTCCCCCGTGGAGACAAAATGGCTTTGTGGGAACCCAGCCCACGGCTTGCACAGTGCTGTCTAAATGCACTGTACATTTACACATGGGCAGTGGAGGACCCTGCAAGATGAGTGAGGCTGCAAGGGAGCATGGCTGTGCTCTCGTGGGCAGGATACAGGCGGTGCGCTGGCATTGCTGAGGTCCTTCCTGGTCTCTGCTTCTGCCTCCTCCCACCTTCCCCCCTCCAAAGCAGAGCAAGCGGGAAGTGGGGGACTTCACAAATCTGCACTTGGTCTGGAGCATGCAGGAAAGGGGAAGGATACGGACCCGTGACCAGCTGGCTGTGGCGTTTGTGTAATTTGGTGGTGTGTCATATCTCCTTGGCCAGGCACAGCCAGTGCTGTCACGGTCAGCTTTCTCTTGCTCGTGGCGCTGGCTGCTTGATCTAATGAGCAGAGTGCCTCCTCCCATCCTAAAATGAAGGAAAATCGTGACAAAAGGACTTTCATTCTGCTCTTTAATTTTTTTTTTTTTTTAAGAGGCCTGAGTCCTCTCTCCAGAGTCCAGATGTCAAGATGTTGGATTCCTACCCACAGCTCTGGGTGGGGAGCCTGCCTCAGGGAGGAGCTTGGCAGCGGGATGGCTTTGTCCGGCTTCTCAGAGTGCACAATGATGGTGAGCCCGAGCTGCCGCATCTCTCCAGCCCCTTTGGTGGGCCAGAGCCCTGGAAGCTGCTGGGGCTGGTGGAGTGCAGGGCTTGATGTTCACCCAGGAGTCTCACCCTGGTTGCGTTGCTGGTTTGCTTGGTGGGGTCTGGAAGCACTCAGAAATGGTAAATTCTGGAAAATGGAGCTGAAATGATGAGGCAGCAGTCCTCGGGCTGCAGGAAACACTGATGAGACTGTCTCTCAAAAGCAATGCCTTCGTGTAGCTGGTGAAACAAAAGCCTTTGTCTGCCTATTTAAGTACAAACTTCCCCCGGTCTCAGGTTTTTCTGTGCTAACCCAGACTTAGTCATATCTCAGGAATGACCCAACACATGCTCGATTAGTTATTAAACAAACCTGCTTTTTGGCTTGAAACTGGTGATATAGTGACCAAGGGCAATGCATTAGTTAATAGCAGTAGGAGAGTAACTAGAGAACATGTCACTGATGATGGCATGAGATTCCCTTAAAGTGATCCCCGGATTAGGGATTAGAGTACTTAATGTTTTTCTTCTATAAAGGAGATGTTAGAATTGAGTCAGTCTATGGGTGTTTGAAGCAGCTGCACTTGGACGAACGCAAGTCTGCAGGGACTCAAAGTACAAAACATTCCTTAATTGTTTGCAAATTCCCTCTGATCTTACTGGATGAGTTGGCTTGCTTGGGCTGTATCTTTGCTTACGTACCAGGCAAAGCTACTTGGCATGTCAGTATGCTTCTGATTCCCCTCAAGATGGTTTCAGCAGGGCTCTAGAAAAATACTAGTGAGAAGTCTCAGCTTCAGTGTTAACAAGGCTGCTGATGGACACGTTGTTTGGACAGTTGTGGTGCTTTGCAGCATGAAGTTTATTAATAGTAGTTGGAGAAACTGTTGCCGTGCTGTATGCTAACAGGTATGCTCGAGAACTGCTGTAGGAGATCTGCACTTGTAAAAGACTAATGCTTAGTATTCAGCAGTGAATGAGAACTTGGGGGAGGATTAACAGCCTTTGATTTACACCCAGCTGAGGAAGGCATTGGAGCTTTGCCTGTTTATGCTGTTGGGCTTTGTTACGTGGGATGAATATTTCATTACCTTGAAGTTGGGAGCTTGGCTTCTTGCATTTGGTGGTGTCAAGACGTCGGTGCCTGAGGGGCTCTGTCACCTGTGATGAACTGAGATCAAATCTGTGGTAGTAGTCCCTTGGGCTTCAAAAGAGGGCTGGGAGGAGATAGCTGGAGCCAGGCAAGGTTAGTTAAATCCAGTCAGATCTGGAATAATAAAGTGACCCTCCTCATAATTTAAAATTGGCTGCAGAGCTCCAGAAAGCTGCCAGAGCAAAAACTTGACTTTCCATTCTGCAAGTTCATTTAAGAGATTAAATAAAATTGTCTTTGCTAGAGGTGTGTAAGATCAAGCCTGAAATCCCTGAAACAGTGGGAGGGTAAAGTACATGTGGAGGGATAATCACCTTACTTGCTGATGCGGAAATTAAACCTATCGTGGAGCTGGCATGCTGGAGTCCACCTGGGTGTTCTGGAAACTCTCTTGCTTAATCTGGTAAAACATGTTTCAGACTCTGCAAGGAACTGCAGGTTCTGTAGACCAAAAGACCTAGAGCATAACTCTTGGGGCTTTTTTTTTTTTTTATATATATATATATTTCCAGCACCTTGCCTTGATGTGCAGCAAGCAGACTTTCCCAAAGTGTCTGGGGTAATGACATGAAGCAGTTAAAAACTTAAGCGTTAGCTGCAGGGAGTTGTTTGCATGGTTGCAGCTTCTCCCATTTCAACCTGCTGGAGCAGCAGTTTGCCAGCTGCCCGGGCAGCAATGGCTCTGCCATGCAGGGGGAAGCCATGCAAGCAGCCAAGAATTGCCTGTTCATCCTGTTCCCGCTAGACCTGGGAGCAGGCTCGCTCTGCAGCCAGTACTTGCTTTCAACCTTTCCCAGGGTGTCCCACCCATGGCACATTGTCCCTCCTCTCTTGGTTCAACTGAATAGAGGTCATGGGTACAGCATAACGCTGTCATTTTTTGAGCCCCTGATTAAGGACAAGTCCTGGCACTTGAAGCTCCGGGGAGGATTTGATGATCTGGTGGCAGGGTACTTGTTGTCTGGCAGTGAGGCTGGAGGTGAGCAGGAAAGCACTAATATCTGAGCCAGATTAGTACTCTTAGAAGCTGTGAGGTAAGTCTTTAAGCAGCTAATGCTCCCAGCAGCACTAAACACCCTCCCCACATGAAACTTGGTTCATTTATCTAGTGTGTCCCTGCCTATGTGCTGGAGTCCCTGAAGTCTGTCTAGCTTGGTTTTGTTTTGCCATAAATTGGAGGGGGAAAAAAAGTCAGTCTTCCTCTACGTTGACCAAGTCTTAAGACTAGAAATGACCAGTGGTCATCCCATGGATGGCTGCTTCAGCTAAAAAGCCTGTGAGTGGATGGACTTTTCTGAAGAAGAGTAATGCTTGAATGGAAAAAAAAAAAAAAAACCAAGTCCTATCAGCAGGGAACAGACTGGATAATCCAAGGCAGAAGAGCTCCCCAGGCTGTTGGTTGATGGAGCAGGATGGTGATCTTGGGCTGCTTCTGAGGTGCTTGCAGAAACGCAAATGTGGGCAGATGATGCTTGCCAGCCTGCTGTATCTTCGGGAAGGAATAGCTTGGTTTCCCTTCTGTTGCTTTGTAGTTAGCAGGCAAAGGTGCTGGTATCCCATCTGCCAGAGACTGTGTGATGAGCCCTGAGTGACAGTCCTCTTAAATGCTGGGACTGATGTGCTTTGACTTGCTGCTTTCTCCATCTGGTGGCAGGAAGGCACTAGACCAACAGAGATTGATTATTTTTTCCAAGAGTTTTTAACAGGTACGAGGCAGCTAGTGGCAGCAAGACAGTGAAACAGGTTGTCCTATGACCAGTTTTCATCTTGTTTAATAGCCTGTCTTTCGGTAAGGCTAACAAGAATCAGGGTGTTAATAAGGAAGACAAGAACTTGGGCATAATTCCTTAATGGCTCAAAAAGCAGGTACTAGCTATAGGAGCAGCTCCCTGCTACAAGACTGTGCAATGCTAATTCAGAAATGGTTGGTAGCTCTACACTGATGCACTTGAAGAGCATACATGATGCCCATGCTGGGAAGCTGGGATTGTTCCTTCCAGCTGGTTATTGTGATGTGTCTGGGTTGCTCTTCCTTAACTCAATAGCCATGGCAAATTGCAAGGTCTAATAATGTGCCTGGAAGGCAGGCGGATGTTCCTTTGTGCTTGCCTTATCTCAAGAGCTGCAGAAGAAGCTGGTGAGGCAAATCGATGGCACCCAGGTGTTCTGCAGCAGGAAAAACTTGAGCCGTTAGGCCAAGTGCTGGGACTGCAGTGCTGCAGATAAGGGGTGGTACATGAAATGCTGCTACCAAATGCAGAACAGGAACAGCTCAGAGCTCTACTGTTGCCACTGGTTTTCTCATCTTGGCTCCCTTGTGACCTTTTACATGCAGGAATGACCCAAGTAGTTGAAACTTGCTTTTTCTCTAGCTGAAACCCATCAGAGCCAGACTGAAACTGGAATAGATCTGCAGGCTCCGAGGACTGATCAAACCTGCGTGTAGTGTGATGAAATTCACTTTGGCTTAAGTAGTTGTTAAGCTACAGAGGCCAATGAAATAATTGAGCTCTTGGTTTTCATGTCTCCCTTACAATTTGAAGTTTTTTGTCTCAGGAGGTTCAAAGTTGCCTTAAATAATAAAGGCTGCAGAGTGGGATGAAAGCTGCTGTTAACTGTAGGAGCATGCAGAAATCCTAATCAGTGTCTAGAGTGCCTAAGTAGCCTCTGAGATCCAGCTATGCTACAAGCAATAAACAATCTTACTTTGCAGACTCTGGTCCTTGATGCATTCAGAGCAATTTGAAATGTAATGACAGAACCATCCCATGTGCCTTCAGCTGCTGTCCTGTGATGAGAGCTGGCCCTGCCAGCTTAAAAAACAGGAACTAGCATATGATTATTCATACTGAAACAGTCAAAGGAGACAGCAGTGGGGAACTAACTTCTGCCCGCAGCCTGCTTGTGCTTTTCTGGTCTTGTCCAAGATGAGAGGAAGGGCTTGACCTGCAGCCAAAAATCCCCTATGCTGAGAGAAAACACAAGGAGAGAGGACAGTGGAGGGGGTCAGCAAGGAGAGAAGGAGTTATGGTGTGACTTCCCCTTTGGAAGTATGACATGGGGGAGGAGGCTAGAGTACAGGGCGGGGAAAGAACCAAACCAGTGAAATCTGGTAAAAATTTAGATTTAGGTCTAGTTTAACACACGCCTACTTTGTGTCGAAGTAGGACAGTGCTTAAGAAAAGCATCTTTCCAACTGCTGTGATGGTGTCATAGGACAGCTTGCTCTGGAGTGCACAAGGAGAAGCTGTTCTTGACTAGGCTGTGCGACATCTAGTCATGACTGTAATCGAGCCAGCAGGTGATGGTGACAACTTAATGTGTTTGAGGGCAGCTATTTCTGAAGAAACTAGATGTAGAGTGAGATGGGGACAGAAAAAACAGGCAGTCTCTCTGGCATGTCACTTCCAAAATGACAGCACTTGGCCTGCTGAAGGTGGTCTGGTGCTTGCAGGCAGGTGATGGGGTCCCACCATGAGACAGCAGCTAGAGGTGGTGGGGAAGGTGGCATGATTGCAGCTGGTCATGAACATTTATCAGTTGCTTGAGCCTGAAGTGGTTGTGTGCTGGCTGCTCCCCTTGCTGGTGGCTTCAGACCAAGTAAGAATTCCAGTGGTCAGACTTCTGGCCAGAACACTATTTCAAAAGCCCATTTGCCTTTTAAAAAATGAAACGGAAAAGGGAACCTTCAGGCCAGACCTCAGTGTGACTAACAAGCTGCATGTGAAGGAAAACAAGGCAGTTGCTAGGATTTCTGTTGAGAGATAGCATACTTAATTAGATGGTGCAGAAGCCGTAGATAGAATAAACACAAGTGCTGAGGAGGAGATGGCTGTTGTGTATCCTGGTGGAAGAGGAGCTCTGGTGATGTTCAAAAGCTGTTCTCAGTGGACAGTTTGAGGTTATCATGGTTGTGTCTCTCAAGGAAAGCTTGGCTCCTTTGTAGATGTCTAATGCCTTTAGGGACTCAGGATCTCTTCTAGGCAATCAGAAAAGCAAAAGTGTGGAGGCTTATAACATGGATTAAACTGTCAAATGTTGATGGTATTCCCCAGGGAAGAATCTCTGGGTCTGCTCAGCTTGCTCTGCTGTATGCTTTAAGATAAGACATCAAAGCTAGGTAGGAGCCATAAATGGGTGGGCACTTAGTTAAAAACTAAGTGAAAATCCATGTGTATAAGAATAAACAGGTAAAACTAAATCCTGTGGTGGATCTCCATTGCAGCTGCTGAAGGGTTCTCAAAAATAATTTCATCATGTACTCAGAAATGATTACTTCAGACCTACTGATGCAAGGTGAGAAGTGGAAGATAAGAGTCCTGGAATAAGCCCCTGTAAGCAAACTAACCTGCCACTGACTGGGGGCAAGCCTCCCCTGTAGGTCTCAAAAAAGCCTGTTAATTAGGATGCTTCTGGAAAGAAGGTGCAGTAGCACCAACCCTTGGCTTTTGGAGAGCATGAACCTTGACATTAGGGGCAGGTAAAGTTTTGCGTGCTCCCTGGCTGCTCCCCATGAGGCTGAAACCTTCCCCTGGCTGCAACGTGATACTTAGGCATGCCAGAAGCCTGCCAGGTTTTGGACAGAGTGCTGAGTCAGAGCTCGCAGCTGTAGTAGAGAAATTGGGAGAACCTTCTCCAAGATCACGCTGCCTCTGAAGACCTTTGTTGCAAATCAGAGGGCTTTGATTTGTACAAACCTCTGGACTCTCAAGCAGTAGAAACCCTAAACTTCCAGTAGTTTTTGTCCAATGGGAATTACTGGACTATCCCTGTGGCTTTAGGGCACTTAAGTCTTGGTGGTGCAGATGCTGCACCCTCAAAGACTGCAGGAACTGGTGAGACTGGAACTTGGCAGCGTCCTCCAGCTTGGCGATGGAGCGTGCCTCCAAGCCAAAGCCTGTCAGTGTAGACTCCTCCCTGCCGAGCCCGGTGGAGACCTGCACTCCCTGGCTAGGTGTCTTCTCTGCTTCTGCCCTTAGGCACGGCTTCTGCCGAGCACAGGGCTGCCTGCAGTCTGCGAAGGGTCTGGCTCCTGGCACGTGTGTCACGTGCTGTGACAGGGCATGGGAGAAGCTCTTGCAAGACCATTGCCTGCAGACTAGCAGGGAAATGAGAGGTGCCACAGCTGAGGTCTCCTGCTGCTCTGCATCAACAAAGAGCCAGTCTTGTGACTGGGCTTGTTTGGGGGGAAGAAGCAGAAAGAAAGGTGAAAAAGGTCCTTTCTTTTTTTTTTCTCTCAAAATAGCTAAAAGACTGGCATCTATCAAGTTTGCAGCTGCATGAGCATGTGGACTAGTTCTTTATGCTTGGCTGTTTATGCCACATGCAAGGCTTGACTCCATTTCAGCTGCATGCGTCTCCTGCACACACGCCCCCCACCTCTCTGATCTACGGGAGCACAAGGGTGAAATGAGGCTTGACAGTTACTGAGATTTGCAGTGCAAGTTCTGCTTTTCTCTGCTCTCAACCAGGGAAGTAAAACTCCAAAATGACTGAGCTTCCCAGAGAGCAGGTAGACTTCCAGCCAGAGGCTGATGGCTTTATGTTCCTGCCAAGCCCTCTTAATGACAAATTGAGATTTTTCTTTGGATATTTGAAGTCTCTAACTCCATTTAACAGTGCTGGGAATGTCATCAGGTGACCTAATGCTTGTAGGGTTGGTCTGTATGTGAGGATGCTGGCCGTCTTAAGGGAGGTGAGACCCCTCCAGGGTCTGAGTTGAGAAGGCGGGGGGGGGGGGGTTCTGGTAATACCAATCTGGATGCTGGAAACAAACATTAGCAAAAATTCTCCAAAAGGGCTTGTAACGTGACCACTGCAATCTAATCCGGGCCTGATGCAGGATATTGCCTTATTGATGTTACATCAGAGACATTCAATGCAATGCTTTAAGTATATTGGAGCTTGCTGTTTAGCTTCTGGCTTGATTGAACTCACTTTGTGTTGGTATCCTGCAGTGTAAGGAAAAGTCAGCATTTGGTTGGCCAGCACGGGCTTACAGTGAAGGCACAGACCTGCATCCACTTGACAAGTTCCTGCAGCAGTTTCTGGATGGTCTTCTGCTTCACCTGTACAGCACTGTTGGCAAAAGCAGTGCAATGGTGACTGTGCAATCCCATGTTGGAGTGCAGAGTGCAGAAGATGCCAGCGCAGCCTTCGGCAGTGCGGTGGGGCAGGCTAGCGGGCAGCAGAATCTTAGCTGTAGTGCTGAGGTTCTGGGCAGACTGAGGCAGGGATGATGGCAGTTCTCAAAGGCAGCTTAACCTGGGATACGTCTTTTCCACCTTCCAGTGGCTCTCTGATTAAGGCAGCTAAGCATACCCTTGCTGTCTAATAGCTAGTGTCCTGGGCATCTTGCATTTTCTTCCTGCTGGGAATGCAAGTGCCAGATGGTTTTCCTTTCTTCCTCTCGGCTCAGTTGCAAACTGAAATACATGTGGGACTGCAGCCTCTTCCCTCTCCTAATGCTGAGGGATGTGGTCCCTGTTGCCAGCCGTGTTACGCCTTTGCCATTTCTCTGCAGCGCTCTACCTTACTGGGAGCCTGGGTACTGCTAGAAAGCAGTTACGTGGTTAACGAGGCTCCCTTTCTGCTTTGATAAGTTTCCTGTGAGCTCCCTGGAGGAAGCTGCTTTCTCCACAGGTGTACCTTGCATCTGTCAGTGAGTTGGTTGAAAGGATTTTGACAGGCAACTTTCTTCCATAATCCTTAATGGCTTCAAATTTAAGATGTTTATGGCAAAGCTAATCCTAAAAAACTCCCTGTAGTTTTAATAAATCTGTCTTCCAGCAAGACTATTCTGGTGAGATGAGGTAAATCTACTTCTTTCTGCAGTGATAAATATCTGCAGACTGGGCTGTGGGGCACCTTTAAAGTCACCTGCTTGGTCTACACTTAAAACTGGTATCTCTGCTCAGAGAGCATCTCGCTAAAAGCAAGACCTCATGTGGTTATCAACCTTCATAACCAGTGCTAGGACAGAAAACTGTTGGAGATGGCGAGTCTCTTGTAGTACAGCTGTTGATGTTGGACGCTCCATTTACAGCTGGAAGGTAAGAGAATAAGTCAGGCTGGGATTTCTGGATGTTTTTAGTCCCAATTCCCTTACTCAGTGCAGATTTCTGGATGTTTCTAGTCCCAATTCCCTTACTCAACGCAGGGCAACCTAGATGGTACAAGACCCTGAGTAACCTGAACAAGTTTCAAACATCTCCAAGGATAGACAATCTATAAGCTCGAGGGCAGGAGGACACCTTCATTGTGCTCCAGTATCTTTCAAAGATGGCTTTAACCTCACAGTATCTTTAATTTATGTTTGTGCAGGTATCACTCAGAGGGAAGAATGAATGGAGTAATTTCAAAGTTGTTAAGTCCTGTAAAAATACAAACAGCTAGAGACCTCTGAACTTAGAGCACAAGGCAGGCTGGAAGCAGCATATGAATGACTTGCCAGGGGTATTTTAGCACGTTGCAGGCGGGCTGCATGCAGGGCTGAGCCTCTGACCCAGCCCCTCTGTGGAAGGCAGCATATCACACAAAACGCAGGACTGTGTGGTTAAACAGCCATCGATAGCCTGGCTGGGAGAGGTGGGAGGTGGGTTAGTCTCCTGGCACCGGGAGCTGCTGGATGGCTCGGGCATCATGCACCCTGCTTACCTTGGGACGTGAAAGCTGGGAGCTGCCTTGGCATGCTGCCCTGTGTACCTTGTCCTGTATCGGTGGCGACTGCTGATAGTCACAGGAGATTCTGCCCTCTTTAACGTGACACCCATTTCCCTGGTCCCTCAGCCATCTTCTACCCTTGACACAGAAGGCAGTTGTGCCTGGTTAGTACAGTAAGACCCTCTTCTGTATGAAGACGGGCTGTTTGCTGGTTCGCCTGCCAGGCTGTAGAGCATCTCGTGGAGTAGCACAGGTCCGTACAATAGCGGGAAGTGGGAGTGGAGGCTCTTCTTGCTGCCTCTGCCTTGAGGAAGGGAGTAGAGGGGGTCCAGATCAGAGACCAGTGTACTCTGCTTGCTGTGTGGGAAACTAAGGCTTAGCTGTAGCTTGGTTTTGGGAGAAGACATTAGCCAGACCGTGGCTGAACAGCTACAAGGAGAGCTGCAGGCAGGAGTGGATGTTGCTGGGATGAGCAGGTCAATATGGTATAAGCAAGTGTGAGTCATTCCAGGCCACTCAAATGAAGTCCTGGGCTGGGCCCTCCTACACCTTCCAGCATGAGCCCTTGGCCTCTTGATCACCACCATAAATGTGGTTATCTAGGCCCAGAACACACCTTGTCCTTATAAAGGCTTGTGAAAATGACTCAGTATTTACAGAAGCCTTTCACATCCAAACCATTACCTAATCCTTCTGAGAAGTGGCTGCTGAGAGGAGGCTTACAGGTTCCTGCTCTGCTAGCCTGCTTCCCGCATGGCCGTACCCAGGGTGTGTATGTGGCAGGGCGGTGTGCCCCCGGGGAAAGGGGACAAAAGCGATACCTAGGCTCAAAGTGCCACCTGGCAGCTCTAACTGCCCCAGCTGAGTGGCTGTGTGGAGCAGCCTGGCTGCCGCAGCATCCTGGGCTGCTGCACCCGCTCCAAGGACGCAGAGACCCACGTATGGGGCACGGCACGGAGTCGGGGGGGATGCGAGCCCTTCCCGAGCTGCCCGTAAGGCACAGCAGCTGGTGCAGCAGTTGGCCGGCTGCCTCGCTGTTGCCAGAGGTGCTGCCTGGGTGGCTTCAGCCAGCGATGGGGTCGTGGGAGCTGGAAAGAGATTATTGCAATATCAAGTGTGATGCTTCCCAGTAACTGAAACGGCTGAGGTGGTGTTTGGCAGCCCGCTTGTGAGATGGCTCTGTGCTCCGTCGTCTCCTTAATCCCTCTGTTACTGCGGCGTCAGGCAGGTAGAAGTGATGCTGTGCATTAACACTTAATCCTCAATGAGGAAAATCCTGTGTGGGAAGAACATACTTTTACCATGTGAGCTTTTAAGTCCTTATCTGTACAGGTGCCTTAGGCAGCTGTAATTTTAACATCTAACATATTCTTTAGGCATCTCAGAAGCATGCCCTATGCTTATGTGAAACAGAAAAGATGAACGCCCTGTAGCTATGGTATTGTTAATCCACGCGACTAGTTCGTAACCCTAGACCATCTCCACCCTTTCGCTTTGAGTGTCCCTCTGGCCTGCATCACAAAGTCCGACTCTCATCCCGCAGGTGAAAGGCGTCTCTTTCCTAGAGGATTTTTCTCAATCCAGAAAACCCTGATCTTTGAAGAGACGGAGAATACCTCGAATAAAACCCAACCTGCCCCTTCTGCCTGGGGACTGGACCGTGGCGTGATTTCCCAGCTGGCTCCCTCTGGGATGGGAGCAGATGCTGGATGACAGAACAGGACTTTGTGAGCCGGCTGCCTTCTCCTACCTCTCACTAGAGATGCACGGGAACTCCCGAATGTGCGATAGGAAAATAAGTGACTGGGGCTTAACCAAAGTGTCTCTCTTCTCTCTCCCTCTCTCGATGCAGGTTACAGAGCTGAATGAGCCTCTGTCCAACGAAGAGAGGAACCTGTTGTCCGTTGCCTACAAAAATGTGGTGGGGGCACGGCGTTCCTCTTGGCGAGTAATTAGCAGCATCGAGCAGAAGACCTCTGCCGATGGGAACGAGAAGAAGATAGAAATGGTCCGGGCCTACCGCGAGAAGATTGAGAAGGAGTTGGAAGCGGTGTGCCAGGATGTGCTGAGCCTGCTGGACAACTACCTGATCAAGAACTGCAGCGAGACGCAGTACGAGAGCAAAGTCTTCTACCTGAAGATGAAAGGGGACTATTACCGCTACCTGGCCGAAGTGGCCACCGGTGAGAAGAGGGCGACCGTGGTGGAGTCTTCGGAGAAAGCCTATAGCGAAGCCCATGAGATCAGCAAGGAGCACATGCAGCCGACCCATCCCATCCGGCTCGGTCTGGCGCTTAACTACTCGGTTTTCTACTACGAGATCCAGAACGCGCCGGAGCAGGCCTGCCACCTGGCCAAGACGGCCTTCGACGACGCCATTGCCGAGCTGGACACCCTCAACGAGGACTCCTACAAGGACTCAACGCTCATCATGCAGCTCCTCCGCGACAACCTAACGCTCTGGACGAGCGATCAGCAAGACGACGATGGTGGAGAAGGCAACAACTAGACCCCCCCGATGGACTGGCAGCCGCACGCTGATGCTAACTACTGCAGTCTTTATTTTTTTCCCACGAGTGGGGGGGGGTCAGGGGTGGGGGAGGGAAAGGGAGGGGACACCTTCCCCGGGAGGCCCCCCACAACCTGTCTTTGATTGCCTCGTTGACATTTTTGCCAAAACACCACTAGTGGAAGTCAGGCTGGCTGTGCTGGTATGGAATAGCAGCCTCACTGGCATATGGACTGTTCTGTAGATTATTAATACAAGTGGAGCTGTCTTTAATTTAACTTTATCGCTAGAAATAAAAGGGTTTTAAGATGAATTCGCGTGGATGGAATGGCCCTCGTTTTTAAGGAAAGCAACGCAAGAAAAAAAAAAAAAAGGAGTTCTGTGGTTCCAGTAAGGCTTTGTGCGTTTGTTTCTTCAGTCCAAGTGCCGTGTGTCCGTACCACGTCGCGGGGTGTCTCTCTGCAGCGCTCTGCCTGGCAGGGCATAGCTTAAAATCCCCAAATTGAGAAGGAATTAAAAAAAAAAAAAACAAAACAAAACTAAAGAATTTGGGGCTTGCAAAGCCCTGGGATTTAGGCCATCCAATTTTTTTTTTTTTTTTAAGATATGTATTAGGGTAGCTTACAGTATTAACACTAAATTGCAGTTTACAGTATTTCTACATTACAGCCATATGACATCAAGCCTTTGATTGTCTGTTTTTTCTTTTGCTAGTTCTTTTGGCTTGCCTTCCTGATCAGTCCTCGCCTGTGGACTGGCTTTAGCTATTCTGTGTCGCCCAAGGCAAGAAGACCGCCCGCCCGAGGAACATCAAAGCTGCTCTAGTTTTTTGGTCAACAGCTTAACAGGTGCTTGGCTAGCGGCTGTTTCAACTATTTTAAGTCCACAGCAAAAGGTTTAAGAACTTAATTAGACAAGGGGGAAGTGTTTAAACTTAAAATGCCACTTAAATAAAAAATAATAAAAAAAAATTTAAAAAAAAGAGCATTCAGGTCTGTATGTCATGTACTGTGTTTGGTATTTCAAAAGACCATCCTGATTTAAGGTGCCACAGCTGCTTCCTCAGGGATTGCACTGCCATTTCACTCTGCCTGACTTTCTCCCACTGTACCATGAGGTTTGTCAGCAGATCTCCAGCACCCAGGCTCCCTTGTTTGTCACCAGGGAAGCCGGGTGCATTTTCCTTTCTCCTGGGGAAGCTTGTGGTGTAATGAGTGAACTTCAGGAGCTTAGAAACTAATTTGGTAGAGAAATCCTCAAGGGAAGAGCTACAATCATAGACATTTCTATCAACCATCGGGAGCCCAGGAACTTAGTTCTCTTCTTAGAAAAATCTTTTCCAAGTCTGTCTGATCCGGCTGGGGGTGGGAGACGGGGCATCTGAGTTGCTTAGCAGGTAATATTTACCCCATTTTAAGTAAATTTATTTTTAATTTTTATTTTTACATCGTTGTTGGAAGTTCACTGCTGTTCTCTGGCTTACGGAGTGCTGTGCCACGTAGCTTTTCACCTAAAGCTGCGCAGTAAGGAAAAATCGCACTCATGCATTATTATTATTATTTTATTTTTTAATTTTTTTTGAAACAGGCTTTCATTGTCCCTTTCGAGAGTCAGTCCGCTAACAGTGCGTCGTGGTGTTGCACACACGGTACAGCCGCTCCTGCTGTTGGGTTGCACGGGGAGACGTCGCTCCAGCTCCCTCTCCACAGTCAAACGAAGCCGCTACCCTAACTCCTCGGGGAGCGAGCGGAGCCGAGGCCAGCGCTCGGCCTCCAGGTATTGCCCTGGCGATGCCGGCAAAGCTTTTTTTTGACCGGGATGTCTTCGCACGCAGAGTCTTGCTCAGCCTCGCTTGCAGCGAGCGAGCAAGCGCATCCGCCTGGTGTACGGTGTGCAGCATCCCATGGCGAGAGGCTCGCGGTGCCGGTACGTGCCGTGGACTGGAAGATCGCTTTAGGCTTCTTACCTTCCTTTGATTGACCCTCGTGTCCCGTGAGCAGTGTTGTCCCAGCTGTATAATTTGGAAGTGATTTACTGGAATTACAAAACCTATCTTTTTTTTTTTTTTTTTTTTTTTTTTCCTTTTGGCTTTTGCTCTGGCTGCTTTAGGAAACTTATGCAGGAGAGATGGCACAAGAGGGCTAAAAACAGAGTGGGGGTCAGGGACTTGATTTTTAAGCAGCTTGAATTGTTTCTTTCGTTTTTTAAGAGATGCACTTGCCTATGATACTGTCTCTCCAGTGAAATGATTACTGCTCCATTACTCTATTGATACAATATTGTGCATGCTAGTGTCGTATTTCTATACAGTAGCTTGAAATTTATTAACTTATACTGTAGATGTTATGTATTCCTATGACAAAATAGTCTTCAAAAATTTTTTAAAGTTTTTTAATTTATTTTTTTCTTTTGGGGGTAAAGTTTGCTCTACCAAATAGTGATCGTAACAAACTGATCTGTTATGGATGTTGCTATAGTGACATGCAATTATATATGATTTTGTTTTTAAAAAGGAAAAAAAAGCAAAAGAAAACACCAGTGTTAGCTTAATCTTAATGTCTGGTGTTCGTCATGGTGAAATTATAACTATTACAGTGTAGGAGAACAATGACTGTGTTCTTTGAATGAGCCTTTGTTTGTGCTTTTTGTCATGTTATGCAGTGAACTATTTTTAAGGTCTAATCAGTGATTATTTTTCCAACTCCGTGTTTCTGTAAGGAATTATTTCACACACGGACCATTCTTAGCAGTTTTTCCTCAGTGATGGAATATCATGAATGTGAGTCATTATGTAGCCGTCGTACATTGAGCAAATAAACTTACAGATCTGACGTCAGCGCCGCTTAATTGTTATCGCCTGTGTCGAGTTTCTGGGGGGCTCTGTGGGATGGGGGGGGGCTCCCCCTCGCCATTGGGGCTCAGGAGCTGGGGCAGGCAGGGGAGGGCCAGGAGTAAACAGCCTTGATTCTGCTCCCCGGGGGCCATCTCCCTTCCGTCAGCGCAGATGGAAGCGGAGATGCCGTGCTCCGCATCCCTGCGGGTTAATGGTTCACCAGGTTCCCAGCCTTCCCGCGGTGGAGGCGAAAGCCCTCCCGGGCTGGGGGAGCCACGGGGATGGTCCCTGGGTGCTCCCGTGGGAGTAGGGGTGGGTGGGTGGGTGCCTCCCCGCCTCCCTCCCTCCCTCCCTCCCTCCCCGATGGTTTTTCCACTCGAAGCCGCGAACGGTGACTCACGCTGTAAAAATATTCTCCTCCCTTGGAAACCATAAACCGAAAATGCGGCTTGACTCACGCGCCCTGCGAGGGATCTTGGGGGGGGAGTGCAGGATGGACACCCCCGGGGAAGGGACTAGGAGCAGCTCCCAGGTGATGGCAAAGAGGGGCTGGGGGCTTGCTGAGCACCCCGCACCCCACAGGCAGCACCCCATCCCAGCACCGTGGCACGCTGACAGCCCCCTTGCTAAGGCTGGGGTGGCTTTTTGGGAGGCGAGAGCTGCCGTGGGCTCTGCCCTGCGTGGCACCCATGCCCATCCACTCCGGCATGGCCACAGGAGAGGGGAGGGGGCCGGGGATGCCCCTCGGGGGGGCTTCTTCCCTTGGAGACATGTTTGGGCTGCCAAATCCAGCTGCTGGCCACTGAGCTGCCCGGGGAGGGGGGGTTGTGGAAGCAGGACCTGATCCCACCCGGCTAAGCCTGGCCCAGTGCCCTCCCGAGTCCGGATTAGCCCCACATCTCCCCCCATCCTGACCCCCCTCCTCCCCTCGCTGGCAGGGCCTCAGTTTCCCCACCTGGAGGGGGAAATGGATCCCCCAGGCCCAGGATCAGTGCCCTTGGGGGTGGGTGTGAGGGTGTCAGTGTCCCCCAAAGATGCACCGGAGGGGGGCAGAGAGAGAAGGAAAGAGCGTGAGCCAGCGGGCAGGGGCTTCCACACCGCTTGCCAGGCAGGATTTAGCCCTAAAATAGGGTGTTACGTGTGCCCGGGGCTGGGTGCTGCAGTGCGGTGCCCGGGGGAGCACAGATGCAGGCAGAGGGGCTGGGGAGGGGGGGGGCAGCCCCTGCCTGGCACCCCCAGCCCCTCTCCCTCCCCTGCAGGCAGGGGGGCTTCAGGGAGCTCCCATTCATCCCGTCCCTGATGCTGGAGCCTGCCAGATGGATGCCCTCCCAGGAGGCATGAGACCTGCCAAACTCATTGCACCAACCCCTGCTCCAGGTGCTGCAGGGCCGGGCGGGGGGGGGGGGTTGCTGTTCATCCCTCCCACCCCCCCCCAGACTGGACTGCCAGCAGCTGCTGTTCACTATGGCAACCATCTCCATCACTCTGGTTGCCGTGGCCACCCATCCCCAAAATGGCACACGCACGGAAGGGGGGGCCCAAACACATGGGTGACACCCCCCCCCCCCCCCCCCCCCCCCCGGCAGCAGGAGCTGAACCCGGCCCCACCCCGGGCATCGTGCCTGAGACCTGCAAAACTCATTGCACCTCAGACTGCTGGGGCAGAGAGGTTGGGGCTCAGGGAAAAGGGGTTTGGGGGGGCACACGGAGCCCCCCGGGCTCAGAGAGGGGCCTCGCAGCTGCGGGATTCCTCCCAGGTCACCGTCTGCCTCCGGGATGACTCAGGGGGGATTAGTGGGATTTGTCCGAGCGGGAACATCGCAGCTGCGGGCCCGGCCTCGGCCATGTAGGGCCGGTCCTGCCCGGAGCACGGGGGTGCGGGGGGCACGGGGCCAGCTGGGGCTGAAAGGCATCAGGACCATGACACCCCCCCCCCGCCCCCGCCATGTCCAGCCCCCCCCCCCAGCATGGCTGCAGCCCCTGAGCTGAACCCTCCAACCTGCCCAGCCCATGGCGATGGGGTGAAAGGAAGGGGGCACGCTGGGGGGGGCGGCAGGGTTGGGGCCGGAGGGGCCACGCTGCTGGGGACGGGGGGTGTTCCACCCGTGAAGCCCCTGTTTGTCCTCGGGCTCCCCTGCGACCTGGGGGGGTTGCGTATGTGTGCTTGTTTTTCAGGGATGTGGGGACCCAGGATGGTGACGCTGGGGTGCTGAGACCCAAAATGTTCAGATCCGGGATGTCGAGACCCAGAGTTTTGGAGAGAGGGGATGGTGAGACCCAGGGTGCTGAGATCTGGGATTTTAGAGACGTGGGATGTAGGAGACCCAGGATGCTGAGACTCGCGATGTGGGAGACCCAGAATTTTGGAGGCCAGGCATGTCAGGCACATGGGATGTTGGACACCTGGGGTGTTGAGACTCGAGATGTAGGAGACCTGGGGTGTTGAGACCCAGAATTCTGGAGATCTGGGATGTCAAAGACCCAGGATGTGGAAAACTGGGATGCTGAGCCCGGGATGTTGGAGACCTGGCATGTGGAGACCAGACATTTTGGAGGCCTGGAATGTAAAGACGGGATGCTGGAGGCCAGGGTGTGGAGAGCTGAGATGTAGGAGACCTGGGATGTGGGATATCCAGGACAGGGAGACTTGGGATGTCGACCCCAGGATGCTGAGCCCAGGATACAAAGACCTGGGATGCTGACCCCAGGCTGTGGAGCCGGGCTCGGTGGCCCTCCCGCTGGCCACGCTGGCCCCAGGCAGTCCCATCCCAGTGCTCTGGTCCAGCCCTGCCGGAGCAAGGAGCCGGTGCCCGCGGTGCGGTTCCCAGCCGGCGTGGCACAGCCGCGGTGCACTGGTGCTGCCGGGGGCTCCTGGAGGACAGACACAGGGCATGGGGACAGCTTGCTTTTACCACTTTTTATTCCAGCTGATTCTATCGGTTCCTTCACATTTATTCAAGGCACTCGGTGACCAGGCGAGTATAAAATAGACAATAAAAAGGGGGCTGCAAGCGGGAGTGGGTGTGAGGATGCAGGGGGGCGGTGGCGGTTTCTCTTCTTCCTCATCCTCGCTGCCACCTACTTCTTGGCCGGCTCCTTGGCTTGGCTCTCGACGGTGACGGGGATGGTGATTTCGGCAGACTGGATGGCCGGCTTGGGCAGGGGGGCCTCCACCGTGAGCATGCCGTCGGGGGACAGTGAGGACCGCACGGCTGTGGCTTCGACACCAGGGGGGAGGCTGTTGGGGGAAAAGGGGGGGGGGGGGTGTCAAGGCTTTGGCACCCACCGCCCCATGCACCCACCACCCCACCCTGCACCGCAGCGGGTGCGATGCTGTGACTGGTGACAGACGCTCAGCCCCAAATTTCTGCTTCCCCCCAGTCCCAGTTTGGGTGAGCAGCATCCCCAGTTTGGCCAGTGAGCACTGGAGGGGCTGGGTGGGTGGGCAGAGGTCCCCAAAGACATCAGGGGGCTGCCAGGATCCCATCTCCCCTCCTCCCTGGTACTTACGTGTATTTTCGGGTGAAGCACCTGGAGATGAAGCCGTGTTCATCCTGCTTCTCCTCGTGTTTGCCTGGAAGAAAAAAAAAAAAAAAAAACGGGATGGTTGGAAGGGGCCGGCTGGGTGGGCAGTGAGCTGGGAAGGTCTCCGTGCCCGGGGTGCACCCATCCCTGCCCCGGCCCACCACATCCCCAGTGGGGCTGATCCTGCCTGTACTGGTTTTCTTTGCCTTAATATCAGCCTGGAGCAACTGGGGGTGGGGGGGACCAGGGGCAGCGGGGCCCCTCCGGGAGCATCCCCCAAATTCAAGGGGAGCAAAGCACCGTGCCAGGAGCTGGCAGTGGCCAAGGGCACCCAACCGCCGCCGGCTGGCCCCATAGCCCTCATTTTGGCCCCACAGCCCTCATTTTGGCTCCCTAGCCCAGCGGGGCTGGAGACTGAGCACCCGCCTCTCCCTGGGGCTGCACCCCTGAATCCTGCTGGCTGGGGAATTGCCCCCACCCCGCGCGGACCCCCCCTCGCCAGGCACGAAGCACGCCGCTGGCCTCGTGCCACAGGGTCTGGGCTTTGTCACGGTGTCCCTGGCTGAGCTGCCCAGGGAGCTGCGGGGGGGGGCACAGGGGGGCTGCGGGACTCGTGACACCCCGCTGTCACCCCCCAGGTCCCTCTGTGGCTCACAGCCGGGGGGTCCCTCCCCATGTCCTGGCCGGGACAGCAGCGAGGGGTCAATATATGGGGCTGGGGGGGGGGGTCTCTGCACCCCATGCAACACCTGCAGCACGAGCGCACCCCGAGCCTGAGCTTGTAATGCTGGGCCTTCCTCTTTGCCTGGATTTTGCCCTTCCCTTTTTCCTTTCCTCTCCTCTCCTCCCATCCTGCCCCTTCCATCGCCTCCTTTTGCTTTTTCTTCCCTCGCTTCCCATCACTTATTCCACTCTGCTTTTCCTTTCCACCCTTTTTTCCCGCAGCAAGCGCCGGGGCGGCTGCCCCAGCCGGGCACCCGGAGCGAGGGGACCCCCCCATTCCCCCCCCCCATCCCCAGCACCCACCGGTAATCTCCACGATGTTATCCTTAGTTTTGACCACCAGCTCCTCGGGTGCGAAGTGGTTGACGTCCAAGGTGACCTTCCAGCTGTCGGCGGTCTGACGGATCTCGGAGATGCCGCTGCTGAGCTGGCGGCTCAGCGCCTGCCCGTAGGGCGAGCCGGGGGCCGGCAGCAACGCGCTTTCCCGGGGCAGCAGCCGAAAATATCCTGGCCAGGCGCTGCCGCTCGGCCATTTGTACCAATCCTCAGGGATATGGGGCATCCCGAAGGACTGATCGAAGAGGCGGCTGCCATGGTACCAGTCGCGGAAGGGGTCCCAGCTGGGGCTGCGCAGGAAGGTGAAGGGGACGCGGCGTTCGGCCATGGTGCGTGGGGCTGCCGGGGGGGGGCGGCCAACGGCGACTTATGAAGAGGGCCGGTGGTTATTTTTAGCCGGGCGGCTCAGCTGGCTATTAATGGAAATCGCGGCAGGGCCCAGGGAAGGGACGAGAAACTTTCCCGGGGCGGCCGCGCGCAGCCGCGCCGGGTTCGTGGCGCAGGGACGGGGCTGGCAGCACCCCCCCGGGTCCCCCCTGCCAGGAAAACGTCCGCCTGCCTCTCGCCGTGGGAGGAGGTTCGGCTGGTTGGGAGTGATCGATGGCCCTTGGAGCTGCTCCCGGCCTCGCCCCCGCCCGCCTGCATTTCTTGCCCGGAAAACCATCCCGTCTTGCCCGTAAAACCATGCCAGGGTTGCGCAGCCCCTCTGCGGCGTGGGGAGGGGGCTGGGGCTGGGCCAGCGCCTGGGGGGCGATGAGTCAGTGGAGGAGTCCGACAGCCGCTGCGTCACCCACCAGCCAGAAGCTTCTGGAACCCCACCCCCCACCCCCCCCTGCAGCCACGGGGCTCGGCCTCGTGGCAGGGAACCCCCGGCACCAAGTTGGGGTGAAACTGCTCCAGCCCCCGGGGGTGGGGGTCCCTGGGGTCCGCGGGGCTGATGGAGGCCGATGGGACCAGTAGGGTTTGATGGGGCTTACAGGACATGATGGGGGCTGATGGGACCTCATGGGGGCTGGAGAGGGTCAGGGGGGCTGGAGGGGGCAGCACCCTCTCGGGTTTGGAGCGGGTGGCTCCTTCCCTTAGCCTTTTGCCCTCACGTCCAAACCTGTCTCTCCAGTGACACCCTCCTGGCACACGGGAAGGAATTCCCATTTGGGGCCAAACTCCAGGACCCCGATCCAGGGGAAGGGCTGTTTTCCCAGCCCGGTGAGCCTGGCAGCCCCTGGGACCCCATCACCTCTGCCCCATCCCCCCGCTCTGCCCCCCAGCCCTGTGGAGCGGGACCAGCCAGTTTTTGGGGGGGCAGAGGCACCGCAGTGGGATGTCCCTCCCGGGGGCCGAGCTCTGGCTGCTTTGCTTTAAAGAAGCGTGACCAGCGCAAGGAGCCAGGCCGTAGCTGAGACCTGACGCACTCAGTGCAGGGATGTGTGGACCCGGGGAGCCCTCCCCATAGGGCGCAGGGAGGGGGGGATGCCACAGCAGGGGATTTGAGGGGTGTCCCCCTCACCTACGGCTGCAGTGGGTGCCAGCACCCTGCCAAACCCCTTTGTCTGGGGCAGAGCCCAGCGTTGTCTCTGAACCAGCTGACGGCAGCTGAGCCGTGCGGGGCCGCATCCTGCGGGGGCTGGCGCAGGCTGGAGGGGAGCCGGGGCGGGGGGGGGGGGGGCTGAGGCGCTGCGGGGACTGCGGACGTGTAGGGATGGGAGGGATGCGGGGAAACGGGAAGGCTGAGGGGAGGGATGCAGGGAGGGAGTGGAGAGATGCAGGCGGGGATGCAAGGAGGGATGCGGGGAAATGGGAGGGATGCAGGCAGGAATGCAGGGAGGGATGCAGAGGAGGATGCTGGGAGGGATACAGAGGAGGGATGGGAGGGGTGCAGGGAGGGATGCAGAGAACGATGCAGGGAGGGATGGGAGGGATGCAGAGGATGCAGAGAAGGATGCAGGGAGGGATGGGAGGGATGCAGAGAAGGATGCAGAGGAGGATGCAGAGAAGGATGCAGAGAAGGATGCATGGAGGGATGCAGAGAAGGATGCAGGGAGGGTTGCAGGCAAATGGGAAGGATGCAGGGAAGGATGCAGGGAGCCAGAAGGGCTGCAGGGAGACGGGAGGGACGCAAGGGAAGACCTCTGCCCCAGCGGCGGGGCCTCCCGAGAGGGTTTCCCTCACCCCGTAGCAGGATGCTCTGGGGGATCAGACCCACCACTGGTGCCCAGCGCTGCTCTGCACGGAACCGGAGGCCAATGCACGGGGAAGAGCGAGCCATGGCTGGAGACGGAGGGCAGAGGGGCAGAGGAGGATGGGTCCGCGGGGAGCTGGACAAGACCAAGCCTGCACAGAGGGAGCAGATTAATCCTGCCGTGCTGCCCCCCCCCACAAAGAAACCGCTCCGTGCCCAGCAGAATCATTTACAATATATACTGTATATTTTATTATAATTGAACCAGCTCACTGAATCTACAGCTGTACTCACAACCCAGAAAAAAAGAGAGAGCGCACGCGCGAGAGGAAAATACTGAAGTATTTCTACAGAGTATTTGTTCCAGTTAGCTCCCTCCGCGGCAGGAGACAGAGGCTGTAAAAGAGGAAGACTGGAAATTTTCCCTGATGTGCTGGCTTGTCCGCGCCGGCGCTGCAGCCGGGTCTCGGGCTTTCAGGCGCCGCGGCCCTGGGGGGCTGCAGGGCTGGGGGCTGCGGCCGCTGGCAAAATAACCCGTCGCCGGCGGCTTGAATTCGGATGTTTTCAGGTCCCCTCTCCCAGCAGGGTTTTGGGGCTCCCACGCCCGGTCTGAGCTTCCCTGCGGGGCGATGGAGGGGGACGGGGGGGCTGCCGCGGCAGCGGCCAGAGAGGAGCGGGATGGGTTTTGGAGCGTGTGGCTCGGGGGTTCGTAGGGATGCTGGGGGCACTCATGCCCTTCATCTCCCCAGGCTCAGGGGGAGCAGGACCCTTCGTCTCCTCCTCCCGCCATGGTCACATCCAGAGCTGCCGCCGTGCCCGGGGCTGACACGTGGGGACAAGCTGAGCCACGGAGAGCCACCAGCGTGTCCCCTCCTTACCTGTTCACCCCATTTCTAATAGCTCTGCTTGTCCGGGCACCGCCGAGAGCGACCGGTGGCTTTGCCAGCAGAGCAGGCGGTGGGTGGGATACCGAGGGGCTGGCACTCGGCACGGCCCAGCTCCTGGAGATGTTTCTCCAAGGACTGGTGAATCCTCAGCCCACGGCTGAGCCTGGTTCCTCGACGTGCCAGGTTTGGGAGATGACCCTGGAATGCCCCGCCGGTCACATCTCCGCCTTGCCGGGACCTCCGGTTCATCAGGCTGTCGGCTAACGAGGCCGTCGCATTACCAGCCGAGCTGGAGTCCAAAGGATCGCCCCCGATCCCGGCTGGCTGGAAACCAGCGTCAAGCGGGACTGCCAAAGCCCGGCTTTTCATCCACGGGCAGCGGGTTAATCCGGGCAGCTGCTCTCCCACCCAGGGAGGCTCATCCCCATCGTCCTGCTCCAGCCGGCCGGAAAACACGGGGCCCGCGAGGATTAAACACCAACCGCCCCGGGGGGGGCAGGACCGTCCTCGGCACCCGCAGTGCGGGGGCTTTTTTTTGGAAAATCAGCAAAGTCCTGCAAAAGCGGGGCTGCCGGAAAAGCCCGGGACTCTCCTGCCTCTCTCTTTCCGTAATTAAGTTTAAAAAGCCACCGCTCGGCCCCAGAGCAGGAGGTGGCCAGGGGCTGTGAGCCCAAAGGTGGGGTACGACATGCCGAAGCCGGAGGATGGCTGGATGCGGCCCTGGGGGTGGAAAATCCCCAGCCCAGACCTCGGCCCTGCAGCTGCCTCCTCCTGGGGGGTGATGGCTTGGTCCCCCCCAAAACTGGGTGAGATGGATGGGTGCCAGGGCCGGCTCCTGAGCCGGGATGAGCAGCATTAACCCACAGGGGTGGCCCCCCCAGACCTCCCTGCTCGGGAAGAGACTTGCGGGTGCTGCCGGCCTTTGTTCATCCATGGCTCGGGGTGTGCTTGGGTCGGGGGGGGGGGGCCCAAACCGGTATGCGGTGCCCCTGTCACCTGGGACACCATGGGGACACGGTGACTTCTCTGCTGGGGGAAAGCTGGGCCTCGCCTCTGGCTGGCATCGCGTCCTCCAGCTGAGCCTGGGTTGGAGAAGCCCCCTCCTGCCCCCACCCCCCACCCCCCCAAGGATACGCTTGTGCTAAAAAAGTCAAACCAACGCAAAAATGCACAGGGGGCTCCTGGGGGGGGTCCCCAGCCTGCTCGCCCCAAGGTCTCTGCTGAGCAATTTGTTCCCTTGCTCTGTGCTCACCCCCCCATCCCGCCCCACCCTGGTGCTCGCAGAAATAAGAAGATAGCCTCCCCCTACCCCATCCCGACCCCCAAAACACCCCAGGCTGGGGGGGGGGGCGGGAATTGCCCCCTCCCAGGGCGATGCAAGGACCCATTTGAGTTTTCAGCCCCCCCGCAAGGTCCATCCTTAGCAGCCCCTGGCTCTTTTCCACCTCCCCGGTGGTCCCCGTCCCTCAGGAGGACGCACAGGTGGCATCGGGGTGGGGGCACAGCCGGGATGGCTGGGGGGGGGGGGGGGGGGGCTGTGGCCGAGTGCCGGGGGGGGCTCAGAAGCCGGCGCTTTCCGAGCTGCTGCGGCTGTTGTAGCTGGGGCTGCGGCTGGGGCTGCGGGAGCGGCTGGGGGGGCTGCGAGTCCGGCTGCGGCTGCGGCTGGTGCTGTAGCTGTCATAGCTGCGGCTGCGGCTGCGGCTGTAGGAGTAGGTGCTCAGCGAGCTGGAGGACGAGGGGCTGGGGCGGTAGTAGGGGATGGGACGCTTGCGAGCGCTGCAAATAGAAAAGGGAAACTGAGTCAGGCCCCCGGCGACAGCTCGGGGAGAGGGTCCGACACTGGCTCCCCGGCACGGTCGAGCATCCCCGCAGCAAGTTGGGCTCAGACCGGCTGCGGGGTGTCAGGATGCGGCCACCCGGCATCGCCCCCCCCTCCATCCCCTTCCTCCTCCCCGGCCCCCCCCGCAGGGTGTTAGTCCTGGATTAGGCAGCGGCGAGGGCAGAAAGTGAGCAGGTTAATGTGGCTTTTGTGTTTCCCAGACACCAAAGATTGAAAGCTGCTGAAAAAGAGACGTTCGGGATTAGCGGGAGGCGAGCTGCGGCCCGCCGGCGCCTGAGGATGAGGAGGGACGTGGGGAGCACAGGGGCAGTGGGGATGGGGGGACACGGGGGGCAGCGACGTCTGGAGCCGGTGCAGGAGCCAACCCCTTGCCCCCTTCTCCCGGCCCGGTGTTAGTGGGACCGAAGAGAGACACAGGCACGGCCCGGAGGCCGCTGGGTGCCGAGGGCAACCTAGGGTGTGAGGAGACACAGAGGGGTCCGGGAGGAAGAAGAGGAGGAAGAGGAGGAAGAGGAAGGGTAGAGGTTACCCTGGGAGCCAGGCTGGCGGCGATGCTCTCCGAGAGGGACCTTGGGATGAAATGGAAAAGGAGAAGTTGGCATCACTGAGGCAGGACCACGCGGTGCCGGACCCCGGGGTGGTGGGGGGTGACGGAGACCGGGAACAGGGCGGGAGGGCAAGGAAAAGCCCTGGGGCTTCCGACTGGGCTACGGTGCAGGTGAGGGGGGCTGGGGCTGTTGCCCTGGCTGCCCCCTCCCTGCAGCATCCTCCAAGCCTTGCAGAAACAGCTCTGCTCCTCCTGAACCCCAAGCAGAGCTGGGTCTGCTGTCCCCATCCATCCCAGGGATGGGTGACAGGGATGGGGGGACGGTCCCCGCAGGGATCACGGGCTGTGTCCTCCGGCCGAGCCCTGTGACCTTCCTGGGGACATCCCAGCAAAACCCAGCTAGGGGACGGAGCGGGAGGGATGCAAAACCAGCCGGTGGTACCTGGGCTGGGAAACCTTCCTCTGGGCTAGGAGCAGCTTTCCCAGCCCATGTTCTTTACAGGGCATCCATGGGGGAAGGCTGCAGGGAGCTCTAACCCACCGGCTGAGCAGTATTTCTCCCGTTCTCCCTCCTTACAACTTCAGTCCAGCCCAGGCAAAATAAAAACCCTCGCACAAGCGAGCCAGAGCTGATTTCTGAAAATCCAGTCCCTCCACCCCACGGCCCGATCTCCCAGCTGATAGCAGGAGAGACAAATAGGTCAGGAACGAGGTAATCTCAGCTCGTCACCGGTACCGCCGCCAGTGCTGCATGCTAACGAGGTACTATATATGCACACAGCGTTTTGTCTGGCACTAAATATTGCCTGTCTTACAGCCCGGGATCCTGAGTCAATAGGATCTCAAGGAGGAGAAACCGGCTTTTGGAGGGCAAGGGAGAGACATGCTTGTGGCCGTATGTCTTGCTGGAATATGCACACGCAGATTAAAATGAATTCCTATTTTCATGCCTCAAAATGGGAAGAGATCAGAAGGTTGTAATATTGGAGGCAGTCTGGTTATCCATCTGTCTGGGCCAGCTGATTCACCCAGCTGGTCATCCTCAGGGTTATCTATCCGTCCGCAGAGCTCCTCATCCATTTGTCCGTCCATTCATCCGTCCATCCACCCATCCATCCATCCATCCATCCATCCATCAGGGCTGCCTGGCAGCAGAGCTCAGCCCTTGGCCGTGCCAGCGGCCGTGGCAGAGCCTTTGCCGTGTGCCGGGACCCACCTCGTGATCCTCCTGGGCTCCATGAAGCTGGGGGAGTCACGTCTCCTCTTCCTGATGGGGGAGTAGCTCCTGGAGCGGCGCCGGGCGCGGGCGGGATCGGGGTCACCGTGGCGTGTTCGGGGCTCGTTGTCCTTCTCTCTGCACCGTGAGGAGGAGGAGAAGCGTCAGGGGTGTGGGCTGGGGTCCCGGGTGGGATGCAGGGACAGCCCATGCACCGCAGCCCCCCATGGGAGTGACACCCCCCACCCGGGGCTGACATTTCCAGTGCCACCGGGGCCAGCAATGACCTGTTAGCCCCTTCCCGAGCCCCGGGGCAGCTGGGACCACCCTGAGCCACGGATGCTCTCTGAGCCCATTGCGGGTACCCGTGCCCCCCGTGCCGAAGTCCCCCGGGGGCTGACCTGCTGGCAGGTTTTTTTGGTGAGGGTGAGCGGGAACGGCTGCGTCCCACTCTCTTCTCCCGAGATCGGGAGCGGGACTTGGAGAGGGAGCCGCTGGAGCTCCAGGAGCTGCTGCGCTGGCCGGGGCTGGGCGACGGGCTCTTCCTCCGCTCCGAGGCGTGCCGGGAATGCTTGGCCGACGACTCCGAGCTGCTGTTGGGCCGACCCCGGTGGTGCCTCTCCTTCACCCTGTGAAGGCAGACCCCAGCACCTCCTCGCACCTCGCCCGCCGTGGCCGGGCAGGGTGTCCCCGCAGGAGCCGGGGACCCCAGGTTCCCATGCGGGAGCAGCGGGCGCACCTACGTGACCCCAATTTTTGGCTGGGCTGCATCCCTGATTATAAAGCGTGGGACGCTCACCCACTTGGGATCCTGCACCCTGTGGGATGCCGTAATCCCACGCAGCCATCCAGGCACTGCCCTTCGGGCTGGGGTAATCCCTTGCAGGGATGACTTTTCCCGCAGTGCGGTGGCGCTGACCCACTGCGGCTCTTCCCTGTCCCCATCTCCGTGTCCCCATCCCTGTCCCCGTCTCCGTGTCCCCATCCCTGTCCCCATCCCCATGCCTTGAGCATCCCAACCCCACCCTGGTCCCCAGAGCTTTGCCCGGATGGAACCGGAGTGCCCGCATGGAGCTGCACCCCAAATATCAGAGACCAGCTCCCATGTCCCGGCAGGGATGGCAGGACCCCATCCCGGGGACCCCCTTACTTCTTGGCGTGGGTGCCGTGGTTCCTGTCGGGGCCGAGCGGCGGGTGGTAGGGGTGGGAGCCCGCCGAGCCCTCCGAGTCGCTGCTGTAGCCGGCGGGGCTGAGCGGCGGCGGTGGGGGGTCCCGGGGGGCCGGGGGCCGTCCCTTGCTCTGGCCGCGATGGCGGGGCGGCGGCGAGGCGCTGCGGGAGCGATGCCGGTGACCGTGCTTGGCCCGCTCCGGCGTGGGCGACCGGGGGCTGCGGGCGCCGTGTCGGCCCCCCCGGGTGCGGGGGGACGGCGGCTCCATCCTGCCATGAGCCCGCGGAGAGGGGGACGCCGAGGCCGGCCTCTGGCAAGGGGGGAGAGAAAGAGAGAGAGAGAGAGAAAGGGGGAAAGGCGGAGAGGGGGGGAAGAAGAGAAGAAAGAAGGAGAAAGGGGATTTTAATGGGGGGCACCGGGCCGGGGGCGCGGTTCACAACGTCAACGCACATCGCATAAGGCAGGCTACACAGACGCTACTCTGCACCTTCCTCTCGCCCTCAACAACGTGGGTCATGCAAACCTCCGCATGCAAAACGCCAAAAAAAATAATTAAAATAAAATGTAAAAAAACCCAAAGGAAGGGGTGGGATGGGAGCAAAGGAAAAAAAAAAAATCCAAGAAACCCCCAAGTCGTCGGGGAGGGAGGGCTCGAAGGGAAAGAAACAAACCCCCCCCCGAAAACACCTGGGGATAAAGCAAACCCCGGCGCCCGCCCGCCCCGACCAAGAAAGGGGAAGGGAAAAGGGGGGGTAAAACCCAAACGAAGGGAGGAAAATGGGGGGAAAAAGAAAAGATGAGAGGAGGGAAGGTGGGGAGGGGGGGGGAGAGTAAATCAGACTGAGCCGAGGGGAAGGGGTCGAACCAAAGAGGGCTGGAGGTGATGGGGGGGGTCTGCTCACACAGAGGCATGCACATATATAGAGAGATATATGTTCAGATATGTGTAGTTTTTATAGATAGTACGGCTTTCGGCTTAAAACAAATCAAGAAACGAGGAGGACGGCACAGAGCAACAATGGAGGGCAAGGCAGGGGGGCGGGGGGCCAGGGGCGAGAAGGCAAAAGGAAACCAAAAAAGAAAGAAGAAAAACCATCCAACTCAAATAAAATAAAATTAAAAAAACAAAGCAAAACTTCACAAATGTCCTCGTTACTGAGATAAACGAATGTCTCTGAGCTCTTCCTGGGACACGCATTGAGCTGTTAGCTGTGACTCTGCAGGGAACTGCTAAGTCCTCATCAGCACTCAACACAGACTTTGCTTTCTGCTTCCTTTTTTTTTTTTTTCCATTATATGCTTTTTTTTTTTTTTAAGTCCCTCTTGGTTAACATCCACTTACCAAAAAAGTGGCATTTCCTCCTTTAGTAGGTAAGGTATGAAGAGAAGGGAAAAGCGGGGCAATATAAGTGCATCATTAGATTCACAAAAATGCAAGAGAGAAAGAAAGAGCGAGAGAAGGAGGAGAGACAGAGACAGAGCCAGAGAGAGGAGAAATAAAACAAACCAACTCACTTCTCCTACAGGGGAGGGAAACCCTGGGCCACCGCCGCGGCCAAGGCCCCGTGCCGGGCTCTCGCCGAGAGCTGGGCGGGTGTTTGCCCGGCCCCGGGGTCCAGCACGCAGCGGCTCCCAAATATCTGAGCTTCTCCGAGCCGCAGCCACTGCCTGGGTTTTTTTTTTCCCCATCTTTGCAAACACCACTTGACCAAAAAGATGGGTGGAAATGGCTCCTGCACCGCTGGCCCTTACTGAGCCGGCAAACGCCGGCTCGGGGGGCTTTGGGGGTCTCCTTCTCCCGGCCGCAGCCCGGTGCCGGGTCCCTGAGCATCCCTGGAGGGGTAAATCCTGTGTGGGGCAGAGCCGAGCCTGGCCAAGGGGATCTAACCAGGGTTCAGGGGGATCGGGGTGCTGCCGGGATTGTGTCACCGCGCCTGGGGCTAAGCTGGGGGCCGGTGACCCCGATTCCCTGCCGGCCCCTTGCCCCAAACACGCCTGGTTGGTTAATCCTTGAAGACGAGGTTTTTCTCCACCCGCCTCGCCGTGTCCTAAACGCCGCTTTTCTTCCCCAAAAGAGAAGCGGGCAAGGCGCCAGGGTGGGAGCCTGGGGACCGCCACGAAGATGCCGCAAAAGGGACGCGAGGCCACCGCGTCCCCGAGCATCGCGAGGCGGCGGAGTCGCACAAGCCGCTCCGCACCCCGCCGGTGGCACGTCCCCCATCACCTCCTTGTCCCCACGGATAAGCCAACCCCTCCAGCCGCCGACCAGCAAGCTGGAGCCAAAACGGGGGGGGGGGGATTTGGGGGTTTTATTTAACAATCTGTTTCTGTTGCAATCGCTCCAGCGAGGGAGGAGGCTGGCGGCAATGGCCAGCCCTGCCCATGGCACAAGCTGCCCTGCAAGCGCTGGGGGCCAGGGACCCCCTCCAAGGGGATGCAGCAGCCCTGGAAGGGGTGGGGAGTCAGCTGAGCCAGCATCTGGGCAGGGAAAAATAAAAGCAGAGAGGAAGAAGAAGAAGAGGAAGAAGAAGAGAGAAAGAGAGGGATTTCCTCTTTCCCAGGGTGGCATTTCAGTGCCGGCTGGCCACGCCGCGGGCTCGGGCTGCGGGGCTCCCACCCAAACCCTGGGGAGGGGGCGGAGGGCTCTCCTGCCCGGCAGCGCAGGAAGGCAACAAAAGGAAAAGCATCCCAAATAAATCCGAATCGGCAAAGGCCCAGCCCAAAAGGGAAAACGCACACCGGGAGCTTGCGGGGCTGGGATGGCCGGGGTTGGGACGCTGTCCCCTGCCCCGAGGGGACCGTGATGCCCCAGACCTGCCTCTCTCCACGGAGGAAGATTTCAACCTTTCCCCGTGGCAGCCCCCCCAATATTTTCCCTGGGTCGGGTTTTTTTTTTGCCCGCCACGGCCCGAGGAGGGGCTAAACCCACACATCTCCCCCCAGTTTCTCATTTCTCACCCCATCCACCCACCCCAAAACCCCCTGTGCCCAGGATCTGCTGCTGCTCCCACCCGTGGGCTCTGGCCGCTGCCCCTATTTCTCACTAATTATGTTCGCCTTCGTTACCCAGCCCCTAAGGGGGGACTCAAATGGAGCAGCCGTACTCGGCCCCTGGATGGAAACGAACACAAATTCAGAGGGCTGAAAGACACAGAAATGCATTCTACCGACAGCACGAGGAGACGGGGAAGAGAAAAGGGAGGAAGAAAGAAAAAAATATTACGTGGACAGGGCAAAAAAATATAAATAAAGAACGTAAGAGAAGAGCATGGCTTTGCAGCTAACTGGGGAAAACCATACAAATCAAAAAAAATTATATATAGCCACCAAAAAGAGACAAAATGAAAGAGAGAGAGAGAAGGAGAGTGAGAAAGAAAGAGAGTCAGAAAGAAAGAGAAAATAACATTAAATCAAGCTACGGTGCTTTTCAACAGGCTCATCTGCAGAAGTGAACGTGCAGAGGTGGACGAAATACCTACCTTTGCAATTGGCAGTGACAGGAATGCGATAATAAAAAAAGAAAACAATAATCTCCACATTTGGAGGGCAGAATGGGAAAAAGACAAGGACTCTTTAGTACGGCGATCCAGACCCCTCGGCTAATCCCGTTTGCTTTGCTTAGAATTTTTTAAATTATTTTTAAAATTGGTCTCGTTAGCTTTTTTTTTTTTTTTTTTTTTTTTTAATTTTTCTTTTTTTAAATGGAAAGGCTGTGGCTGGCCGCCGAGCGGGTGGCCGCGGGGGGTTTGCTGGCTGGTGTCTGTAACCCGGCTGCGTTTTGGTCTTAAAAAGTCGCTATATAACATGGCAAAGTCCCGGATAACATGCAGGGAAGGCGATGGATGGAGGTGGGACACGGCGAGGGTTGTCGGGTTGTGTTGGCCCAAAGAAAACCGAAGAGAAAGAGGAGGCCGGAGGCTGCGTGTGGGCGAGGAGAGACCCGGGAGGAAGGCTGGGGAAGGTAGCAGGGATGGATGGAGACGGGACCGGGTATTTAAAAGGGAAGGCAACGCCGCGCAGCGCCCCGGGGCACCCCTTCTTCCCAGCGGCTCTGGGGGTGCTGGGGGGGGGGGGCACGGCTCACCCAGGCGATGGGCTGAGTCCGGAGCATTTGGGGGGTCTGCAGGAGGCTGGGGGGGGGGGCAGGTCCCAAGGATGCTCAGCACCCATCCTGCCAGGATACAGGATGTGGGCGCTTGGGCGCGGGATGGCCGCGGGGTACTTGGCTTGGGGTGGGAGTTGGATAACCCAGCACCCAACGGCCTCATCCTGCAACCGTGGAGGAAAACCACCCCCATGGCAGCAGGATCCGGCCGCCAGCTGAGGCGATGGGGCAGTAGCCAATTCAAGGAGGCAAAGGGCGATTCGCTCCATGATATCGAAGCGAGCCTGCTACCTTTGCGGTGTAGAGCTGCTTGGCTCTCTTCCCTTTTAAATTCCTTGTTCAAAATATAGAAAATGGAAATACAATGTTCAGCGGTTGTAAATATTTAGAAAACACATCTGCTTTTTTTTTTTTTTTCTCTTCTCCACATTAACACACACAAAAGCAAAAAATTCTAGAACAACACGACGACGACGGGGAGGGGGGAAATAAGAGAGATATATATCGTTTGCATTTCTGTACATCACAAGGGAAAAGAAAAGAAATCATGAGAAAGGAAACTAAAACAAGGGGGCGGGGGAAAAAAGCACGTTTCATTGCCCTTCCCTCCCCCTCGTCCCTGCTTCTGCTGAGCAAGAAATGGAAGTGTATATTACCGTTTGGGTTTTTTTCAAATGGGAGGCTAAAGAAAAACACAGATGGGATTAAAAAGAAAAAAAAAATAAAAAATAGAAACCAGAGAGAGAAAGGAGAGAGAGAGAGAAAGAGAGAGAAAGTTGTCGGAGAAAAGTCCCGCTGGTGCCAGGGAGCCAAGGGAGCTCGGCGGTCTGGGCGATGTTGGGTGCTGGGGGTGGTGGGCAGGGGGGAGAACGGGGCGAGCCGGGTGCCTGGGCGGGCGGTGGGCAGCTCCTCGGCACCCGAACCCCCCCACACCCCAGCCAAAACCACAGGAAAGAAGAAAGCAGAGAGGTGCCCCGAGAGGTGGGCAGGGTGCTGGGTGCTGCTGGGGGGGTGCTGGGTGCTGGGCTGGGGCTGGGGAGCCGGGGAGGGCGAAGGGGATGTGAATATGGGGGGGGGGGGCACTCCTGGCCCTGTTTTCTGGGGTGCCCCTGGCCCCGCAGGCGTTGGGGTGTCAGCACTGGGTGCTGCCAGCCCGGGAGCATCCCCGCAGCACCTCGCCCATGGGAATAAAGTCCCCTGGGGCGAGGGGGGACTTGTGTGCCCCCCATTAGTGGGGTCCCCCAGCACGCTGCCTTCACTCAACCCTGCCTCCAGCCCCCCGCTAGGCGAAGCAGGCTCCTCGCCACGCCGGCACTGGTTAAACTGGGGCTGGGACCCTGGTCCTGCTGCGTTAGGGCTTTGCCCCACTCAGAGTGGGAGCAGCCCCCCAAGCTTCACCAGGACCCCCGGGGTGCCGAGGCAGAGCCGGGGACACTTAGCCCCAGTGTCACCCATCACGGGGACCTTGAGTTCCTAAAAGATGAGCACCCAGCACCAAACCCCTTCCAAACCCTACCCTGGCCCAGACTGGGTGCTGGGGTCCTGAGCGCTGGTGCTGGCACCCGGGTGCTGGGGGAGGGTTGGGGCTGGCGGGGAATTGAGAATTTTCCAGCTTTACCCATTTCTTGGGTGTCTGAGCAAAATCCACTCCCAGGGAGGTGCTGAGCCCGGTGGTGACCCTGGCAGGTGACACTGGCCTGCCAAGCCATCGTCCCTGGGGGGGGTGACATCTGCAGAGCGATGTGTGGCTTTGGGGGAGGGATGACCTGTTGGCTGCCCCGATACCTGCCCCAAGGTGATGGGCTGGCTCCCCCAGGGAGACTGCGCACCCAGCGGAAGGTTGATGGGTGCTGGGGGGGGGGGGGGGGGGGGGGCAGGGGGTGCAGCCTGCACCCCGCATCTCCCCCGTGTGCCCCAGCCGGGCAAGGGGGGAGCCGAGCGAGCGGGGAAGGAGGGGAGAGGAGAGCCAGGGTGGGGGGGGGGGGGCCTGCGGAGGGAGGAGGGGAGGGAAGCGAACGGTGATCCAAGAAAAGCCTACGTACATCCGAGGGCTCCGGAAGCGGGGCGCCGTGGCTGTGGCGGCCATTCTGGGCGCTGCCCTTGTGCCCGTTCTGGTGCGGCGAGGCCGAGCGGCGGGGAGAGGGGGAGGACGGGCTGCGGCTGGAACGGGCGCTGCTGCCCTTGGGGCCGTCCTGCCGGCGCTTGGGGCTTAGCCTGCGGGGCACCGCACCGTGAGCCGCCGGCATCCCCCCTGCCCCGAGCCCAGGACGGCATCGCCCTTCGCCTGGCGCCGGCAGAGCTGCTGGCTGCAAGCCCGGGCTGAGATGGCGGGGCAGGCTTTGCCGAAGCAAGAAACGGGGTGAAAATTGGTGGTTTGTGCTTTCTCTGGTTCAAATTTGATACCCCGTCTGGGCGCCCCGTTCCCAAACCCCTCCCAGAGGTGCTGCAGCACCGTCCTGCTCCCCTCCATCCCCCTGAGGGCCCCCATCCCAGGGACACCTCTGCCACCCGCCTCCCCGTCCTCCATCCCCAAGGGTCCCCATCACGGGGACACCTCTGCCACCCACCTCCCTGCCCTCCATCACGCAAGGGTCCCCATCACAGGGACGTCTCTGCCACCTGCCTCCCCGTCCTCCATCCCCAAGGGTCCCCATCACGGGGACACCTCTGCCACCCACCTCCCTGCCCTCCATCACGCAAGGGTCCCCATCACAGGGACGTCTCTGCCGCCTGCCTCCCTGCCCTCTACCCCGCAAGGATCCCCATCATGGAAGCTGGGGGGGGGCTGCTGGCGGTGGGGACAGGGGGTCCCGAGTTGTCCCTACCTGCCAGGGGATTTGGAGCCGCTGTCGTCGGAGGAGAGCGAGGCGCTGTGGGAGCTGCAGGAGCTGCGCCGGTGCGAGCGCCAGGCCGGGGACTCGCTGCGGGACCTGCGGAGAGGGTGCCCGGAGGGCCGAGGGGCAGGCTGAGCCGCCATGGGAGGGCAAATAGGGGGGCACATAGCCCCACTCCCCCCGCCATCCCGGCCCCTCACCTCTTGCGCTCTTTGTTTTTCTCTTTCCGTTTGTTCTTGGGGCTTCGGGACCTGCAGGAAGAGCCGAAAGCTGCAGAGACAGGAGCGGGGGCAGCACTCGGGGGGGCTTCCCTGGCCCCCCCAGAGCCACCGAGGCTGCGGGAGGAGTGATGGGGAGGACCTGCCTGGAGCTGGGCTCCACCGAGCTTCAAACCACAGTGGGGTTCCCAGCTGGTTTTGGGGGGACCGCGGGGGCCATGTGCTGCTCGGCGAGGCCAGGTGGGAGGGGGCGGCAGTGGGAAAGGGGGGACCGGCTCTGCTCGGCATCCACAGGGCTCGGGTCCGTTATCACCCGGCCGCTTGCCTTGCCCCGCGTCAGCCCCCCTGTCCACCCAGGCACTCTTTGCCTGTTTTTTACTTCTTTCACCCTAAAATAGCGATGCTGGCAGAGGGTATCTGCAGAGCAGGGCAACAGCCAGTGTTCGCCCTGGCCACAGCTGCCAGGTGTCACCCCTTCTCCCACGTAGGACATTCAGGGCCGCGTGGGACCCCACAGTCACCCAGGGTGGCCCTGTGCCACCTCCAAGGGTGGGGGACGCCCAGCAGTGTCTGGCCATGGGGTGAGGGGGACACTCACCAGGCAAGAGACGGACGGACAGACGGCAGGGTGATGGCAGCCCACGCTCACACCCACCGCGCCCGACGGGCCCGTCCCCACGGGCAGAGGGGATGGGGACAGCAGGAGGGCAGGGGACAGCGTGTCCCCGATGGGGGAAGGTGGCAGCCAGCGCTGGTGGCAGTGGGGTGGCTCCCAGAAGCCGTCACTCTCACCTGTGTCTTCTCTTCTTCCGCGACCCCGACTCAGACCTGAGGGATGAAGAGGAGGCAGAGATGAAGGGGACACGCTGAGCTGGCCGGCGGGGAGCAAAGGCCGGGCAGCCCCAGGGCGTGGGGACAAGGGCAGCGGGGTGGCCCTGAGATGGGCTGCTGGATGAGGCAGGTGACAGCTGCTGTGAGGAGGTGATGGCCCATCAAGAGCCACCAGCATCCACCCCTGTCCATGCCTCCATCCCACCCCAGCCCAAGGGCCTGGGCAGCCACCAACCAGCCCCGCTGTCCCCAACCAGCCCCGCTGTCCCCAGCTTGACGTGGTGTCCCTCCTACCTGTCGCGTCTGTGTTTCTTTCCAGTCTTCTTTTTCTTTTCCTTGCGGATGGGTGAAGAGCTGTCACAGCTGGGGGGGTGGAAAGTGGGTGCCCTTGAGGAGGGAGCAAGGGACTCCCCAGCCCTATCCCCATGGCCCAGGGGAGTCCCATCCCACTGTCCCTCGGCACCCCGCTTCCCCTGGACCACCCATGGGATGCATGAACATCGCACGGAAGTTATTTCCTGGGGGGGATTTGGGGTGGGGGATAGAAAGGGGCTTTTGGCAGAAGGGCTCTGGCCTCCTTGGGTGCCGGAGTGCCCGAATCCCGCTGTGTCCCATTGCCACCTCGTGGGCTCCACAGCCTCCAGCAGGAGATGGGGTGGCCAATTCCGGCTGGGATTTCAGAGCGGGACAGTGGGTGGTGGAGGCCAGCCCATGCCCGGTGGCCTTGCATGCCCGGAGGGGACCCCGCAGCCCACCCAGCCCGGTGGGCACTCACCTGCGCTCCGAGCCGGGTTTCCTCTTTTTGCTGCCATGGGGAAGGCAGAGAAGAAAGGGACATTAGGGACAGCATCCTGCCCGGGCGGCCAGTGCTAACCGGGGAGGGGACCAGCGCATAGATGGAGCCAGACCCTTCAGGGAGCCAAATCCTGCCCGGTGCTGTGCCCTGCAGCAGCTGGCTCCTTCCCAGCATGGACCGGGCAAGGTCCCACCAGTGCATGCAGTTGGGTGGGCTGGTGGTACATCCCCCAGCGCTGTGCGTGTGCACACACACGTGTGTGTTGCACCATCGGTGCATGCAGGTGCGTTGCACCTCTTGAGGGTGCACTGCCCCCCAGAGCAGGGTGACTTGCCTCACCGGAGCCTGGGGAAGGGCTGAGCTGGGAGGAGAGCTGCCGTCCCAGGAGAGGGGACAGCGCGGGGACAGCTGGGGACTCACCGGCTCCGGCGGTGACCCGATTTCTTTTTCTTTTTCTTCTTGGGTGGAGGAGAGGCAGAGCTGCTCGAGCGTCTTTTCAGCCTGTGGGAGAAAGCAGACAGGGTTGGGGGAAGAAGGGACTGCCCCCTGGCTACTATGTCCCCCCACGGGGACCTTGTGCACACCCGCTCCCCAAAATCCCCGCTGCGGGTCTGGCTGGACCTGTACTCGCGGTGGCCGCTGTCCTCGCGGTAGCACTCAGCTGAGCAGTCGCACTGCAGCAGGCAGTCCTCGCCGTAGTCAGGGTACTCCACCGTGTACTCCTCGTCGTCTGCCCCGTGGTGGTTTTCTATCACGCTGCCGAAGGAGGAAGCACAGGATTAATTCGGGGCTCCCCGTTCCCCATCTCCCACCAGAGCTGCTGGGGGGAAGCCTGGGGCAGCCCCGGTGCAGCTACAGGAGCTGGGGGACATCCTCTCCGTCACAGCATCCCCAGGGGACCTTGGTCACGTCACTCGAGATCCACATGCGGCAAAGCCTTGCGATGGGGGTCTTCTTGGAGTCTTCCTGGGACTCCTGTCCCTGCAGAAATCCCCACCGGGCTGGCACAGGGACACCGTGGGTCTCGAGCCACCATCTCCCCACAGGGTCGAGCCTTGGCATCATTCAGAGCCCCTTTTGGGATTGCCCAAGTGCCGGGGCTGAGCGGTGGGCTGGGGTCAGCCCAGGTAGGCGGCAGGGCAGGATTAGGGCAAGAGGAGCTGGCAGGAGGCTCGGGGGATTCAGGCGATTATCCACCCGCTGGCGGGAGCTGCCCAGGATGATCCAAGCTTTGAGCCCAGCACCCCAGCGTGCCACCGGCTCGGCACTGGAGCTTCAGGTAGGTGATGTCCCCGCCGGGCCAGGTGAGGTGGGGTGGGGGGACATCAAGCCTGGAGCCATCAGGGTCTCCCCTCCCTCCTGAGTGACTCCGTCAGCATTAATTTTTCCCGCTGCCATGGAAACCAGCAGGAGGTTGCCATTGACTACCAGGGCTGCGGGCAGGGCTTGGCAGAGGCCTGGCAGCTGGACCCGGCAGGCAGGAGGGACCCAGGAGTCCCTGCCCAGCCTCTCCCTGCTGTCCCCCACCTCCCCGGTCCTCCTGAGCCATCGGCCCCAGGAGCAGCATCAAACCCCACCGGGAGCCTCTCATTTGTTCTTGGGGGACGTGAGACATCTCACCCCGGGAGGGATGCGGCCATCCAGGTGCTCTGGAGGGAACCGTAAGGGATGGGGCTGTGCCTGGAGGGTGCCCGACATCGCACCAGGAACTTGCTTCCCAAGGGAGCTTTGCCCTCGGAAACCTGACGTGGGCTCCTCCACCCTTCCCAGCCCGGAGGCGTGAGGCCGGGGATGCTGGTGGAGAAGCGTAGCCCCCACGGCACCAGTCCCTTGGCAGCCCAGCCAGTGCCTCCGGCTGAGCAAAGGGAAGCTCCCAGTCCCGGACGGCAGATCCAAGAGCAGCACGTGTTGGCATCCCTGGCCACAGGCAGGCCCTGGGCTGTTTAACCCAATTAAAAATGGTTTGGACCAAAACTACAAGCGAGGCATCCTCCTCCTGACTGCAGACGATCGCTCAAGCGGGTCTCAGGCTCCCTTCTGCACCACAGCCATGGATTTCTGGGTCCTCTCCAAGTGACTCCTGCTTTGGCCATGCCCCAAGGGCAGAAACAGCCTTTCAACCACCACCCAACCGTGGGAAGGGGGAGAAAAGAGGAAGAGAGAGGAGCGAGCACGGATAATTCCCTGTTGGACTCTGCTCGGTGAGCGGGCAGCGCTCCACGCCAGAGCCTGCTGCCAGCATCTCACCCATTAGCTGTGCTCAGTGGCTCAAGACGGGCTTGTGCTGCCCCAATTATCCCTCCCCGCCCGGCACACGCTCGCGTTTGTTTTTAATCCCACCAGCCTGTCCATCAAGCAGTTACTCCTTGGGGACTGGGCTGTATCGCCGGGCTGTGCACGCACAGAGACGGGAGCTGGAAGAGCGCAGAGAGCAAGCCAGGGACTCAGGTGGTCACGGCTCTGCTCGGTGCCTCAGTTTCCCCTGGGGAGTTTTGCAGATGATGCTGAGCTTTCGCATCTGCTTTGAAATGAGACCAGCTGGTTCAGAATCATAGTCCTGGCAGCCAACAACGGAGCTATAAAAGTCCAGAGAGGTGCTGGAGCAGGATCAGCCCATGAGATGTTTTGTTGAGTACTCTCCCAGCTACTACAAGGGCTGGGGCTCTTTATTTAAAGTTTATTTAACTCCCTTGTCCAGCCTCTTCAACCAGTGCAGACCTTTTGCACCCAGAACATCCTTTGGCAGGGATTTCAGCAGCTCAGGTCCCTACTGCTTGAAAAGCCACCTCCTTTGGACCTGGCTCTTACCAGCCTCCTCCAAGCGCCGCCGGCTTTGCTCTCCTCCGAGCAATCCTTTGCTTTGAGACTGCTCCTTCCAGCTCAGCACTATTATTTATAGCCCCTGGGCTAATCTTTAATGATTACCCTTTGTTTTTCAAAAGCAAGCCCGCAAAGGTGACAGCTAGGGCTGCCTTAAGGGTAACCTTAATGCACCTTCGGCTTCCCTGTGTGCTCATTACAGCGCCAGCCCTAACGAGTCTGCCTGGGAAGATGCCCTGGAGATGACGCATGCCCCCATGGGCAAAGGCCACTTGTTAACACGTCAGGCTTGATGCTCGGTGACCTGGGCAGGTTGGTTTTCCCCATGCCTTGTTTTTTCCTGCCTGGAGGAGGACCCTGAATGCTTCGTGCTGCCCCAGGACCGTGCACCCCATCCTGGGCTGGGCACAGCCGAGCCGTGTCCCTCCCTGCCTGGCGTGCCGGCAGAGCAGTGGGAGGAAGGCTCTCCCCGCCGCCACGGCTTCCCTGCCTCCCCCCTCGCCCTGATTTCCTGACCCTAATGAAGCATTAATATTCAGTGAACCTGCAGCATCTATTCCTGTCCCAAGTGACCTGGTTTCCAGGCTGATGGATGGTGCGCGCCAGGCCAGCCACACTGCCTGGGCCATTAAGCATCGTGCAGATAAATCATCATCGAGCCAGGGCGGACCCTCGCGAGGCTGGGGACAGTCCTGCGCGGGGCAGGAGGAGCAACTGGCACGTCTCCAGCAGGAGCTGGGCTGCTTTGGACACCTAACCTGAGCCCCAAGCCCCCCGGGGCAGAAGCAGCCCCCAGGGACCAGGCAGTGTGAGGAACAATTAGGATACAGAGGCACAGGGCAGGAGCTCCTTGGAGAAGCTTCTTCCATAGGGCTCCTTGGGGTCACACCAGCCTGACTGACAGAGGCACAGGCTCTGGGTCTACCCAGGTGAGAAGCAGGCTCGAGCTCTGCCTATCCAGCCTGGGCCCCTTGCAACAGAAAATACTATTAATTATTATTATTATTGCTAACACGAATGTTTCTAGGGTTACAGAACAGCAGCCAACCTGCCAAACCATTGCCAGCCAAGCTGAGTTAGCTCAGCTTCACACCCGGAGACAGGAGGACTATTCTGCATCACGGAGTTAAAAGCAACGACTGGAAACCGGTGCCCTCGCCTGGCTGGAGGCAGAAGCTGCGATTTCAGCCCCGGGGAGAACAGGAGAGGTGATCCAAAGAGGCAGGAGCAGGCAGAGGTGAGGCACAGCAAACCTGCGGCTTGGTCTCTGCCACTGGCTGGTGGGGTGAGCCAAGCGTTGAGACCTTCTGCACTTCAGTTTCATCATCTGTGACAGAAGCATTGCAATGCTGGCCTCTCTGTACAGCACCCTGAGGTCTCCGAAAGACCAGCACAGGACAGCCTCTAACCTCTCCAGAGGTAGGATACTGCCTCAGAGAGGCAAACCCTGCCTCCAACCAACCAACCGACTGACCAACCAACCAACCAATCATCCATCCATCCAACCCTATGTACACTCTCTATGTCCATCCATCTATCCAACCATCCCTATATATACCCTCTCTGTATCAACCCATCCACCCATTGATACTCGGGGGCAACCTGGGACGTGCCTCTCTGGAATGAGAGGTGGGCAGGACGCACAGACGGGCCGGACTCGGAGCTGCCTCACTTACATTTGGCGCCCATGCTGGTCCTCCCTGGTGAGCACGCCTTCCTTCTCCATCAGCATTTGGCGAAATGTCCCCACTTTCTGACGGATCTCCTCTTCGGAGTACCTGGATGGGCAAAGATGCAGTCAGGGTTGCCGTGGCTGGTACGTGGGCTCCCCAGGAACCTGCTGAGGACCTCCATACCTTTGGAAGCGACATGTGGCCCAAGGGGCCGGTCAGAAGGAGAGGTGGCATGGTGACAGTCATCAGGGCCTGGAGGAGAGCAGGTCCCTCTGCTTGGTCCCCTGCCACCGCCCTCCACGCCCTCCTCTCTCCTGTCTGCCCTTCCCAGCAGTGCTTGGCAGAGGAAGGGACATCAGGAAGGGGTAAAAGAAGAGGATGACCGTGAAGTTGCCATTCCCCCCTACCGCCCCAGGTTTTGGGGCACAACCCCACCAAACCCTCCCCAGCAGTGCCAGCATCGGAGCCGGTGATGCCGGGGTTCGCGCCTGGTGCCTCTGTCCCATCACGAGCCTCCCTCGCTCATCCCCGCGCCGCACCGGGCCCCAGCAGCCGAGCCAGCTCTGCGCTAACGCCGAACGCTGACTCAGGCCGCTGCAGGGTTATTAACGAGAGACACTAATCACTTTGTCCCTGGCATCTGAGAACAGCCGCGGCAAACCACTGCGCTCCAGCCATCCCCAAGGTGTCCCCAGGGAGGGACGGGTGACAGCCCTGAGCGGGCGGTCCTGTGCCGCATCCCGCGGCTGCACAAGGGCACCCGAGCATCTCCCTCGACCAAAAACATCCAAACGGAGGGATGCGGTGGAGGGACCCGCGGTGGTCTCAGCATCATCCCTGGGGACAGGGCAAAGGGACCACCACCATGTCACCACCACACTGCCACCCTGGGAGGGAAGGGGTTGGACTCTGCGTGCGTTCCTGTCATCGCCCACATCATCTACAGAGGCTGCTCGTGGACCTATCCTCGCTGTCACATTCCATCGGCATCGCCACTAATGAGCCCAGAAAACTGGGTGTCACATCCTGGCCGAGCCCTGCGGTCCCCGAGGACGGCACCTGGCAGAGCCCGTGCTGGGGACGGCGATGCCCCTTGCAGTGCCGTGGGTGCCCCGGATGCCTTTGGGTGCGCTGGGTGCAGAGGGCCATGTGGCAGCACCCACCCCCACTGTGGTGCCCATGAAGGGGAACAGCGAGGAAAGGGGAATTAATATTAACGAGCTCATTTGCACTGAAAGGCTCTCATTAATTCCCCAGCCAGCCAGGACTCCCGTGCAGGAGGAGGGCTGCTAACCAGGCACCGAGGCAGCCTGGCTTCTTCCCCTCACCTTGCACCCCGCCTGGGCACGGGGGACCCAAAAATAGGGCAACACCCCCAAATGCTGCTTGCACTGTACCCTGGATGGTGGTGCAGCTAGCTGGGCAGGGTGCGGCCATCCTGCAAGGATAGAGCTGCCGGCCCCGGCCATCCCATGGACATCAGCCGGCTAGCGGCAGCTGGAAGATGTCTGCCTGAGAAAATGAGCATTTGCCGCAGCATATTACAAATGCGGCCGATGCTCTCGGAGAGGGGACACGAGGCCAAACAGGAGGTGACAGATGGGCCACCACGGCTGGGCTGTTAGCAAATCTGTGGGGGGCAAGGCCAAGGCGAGGAACCCCCCCACACCCAGCAATCCTGTGATGGCGGCAGGAGCACCCCACCAGCCCCTTCCCTCCCGCAACCCCTGGCGCTGCTTATAACCCCAGCGGAGGGATTTTGGGTTTCCATTTAACACATAGAATGGGTTTGGGAAAGAAAGAAAAATTGCTGACGCTTCTTTTCTGGACAAGAAATCCAGCCTGCAGGCAGGGAATAAAGCAGGCAGCCCGGAGCGAGCAGCAGCCTTATACAGCACAGGCAGGAGGAGCCATCCATGTTTAAGGAAACAAGGGAGTGCTTAAATCCCCACAAAACCTCCTCTGCTGTCGCACCCGTTCATCCCAGGGGCCCTGCCCTTGCCAATAATTCCCCCGAGGCCGTGGCCAGGATGCGGCCCCCTGCCCAGGCAGAAACCTCAGGGTTGCAAAGCGTTTCCCGTGTAACCCCCCCAGAAAGCGCCTGTGCGGAGGGGAAGAGCAGGCGGCGGATTAACCAGGTTGACCAAGATTATTACTGTAATTATATTATCATTTTGGTGTATCACCATCATCATCGTTATTAATAGCCTTAATAATAGCAAAGGCAATTATAGCAATAACAACAATACCGATTGCAATATTGCTATTACCCATCGCAGTAATGATACTACTAGTAGTAAGATCCCTAGTAGGGCGCGGGAACCCGACAGGAGGCTCTGGGCTCCCCAAGGCGCCAGGTCAGCCTTATTTATTTCCATAACGACAAATTAGGCACAATCATTATTCCAGTCTGTGTGAGACAATTTAATTCTAGGTCACGCTTGCGCTCTTAATGAAAGCCTTGGCGAAGCCTTCCCTCAATCCATTTTCCTTCTCCCCAGCTGATACCAGTCCCCATCTACCCACGTGTGCCGAAGAATTTGCTCCATCCATCAGGTTTTAGCGAGCTGTCAGGGGGATCGGGCTGTTCAGCTGGTGCCGGAGCTACGGGACAGCCGGCAGCATGGCCATGGGTCCGGCGAGGATGGGGGTCTCCTCGCTGGCCCCCCAGCCCCTCCTGCCCACCCAGGCAGGGATGCTCTCCAGCCCTCGGGTTTTCCCCTGGCCATTTGCTTCCCCAGGGGAGAGCAAAGGCTGGGGAGCAGCTCGCAGTGCCCAGCCAGGGGCACGGCAGGATGAGGGGGATCCTCTCACCCCAAAACTGGGGGCAGAGAAGGAAGGCAGGACAAACTGAAGCACCAAAACAGCCTCGCCTGGGACTAAACCCCAACTCTCCTTCATCTCCCCAACATGAGAGACAGAGACAGACCACCTCCCACCCCAGGCGTGCGGGGCACGGGCTGGGTGGCACTGACGGTTTGCATGACCATGAGCAACTCGCTCCTCCTTCCCGCCTTGGCTTTCCTGGCACGACAAGCTAAGAACCCAGATTTCCGAGCGGAGGGGCCAAAGTGAGCCTCCAACATGGGTGTGGATGCACTCCTAGGTCTGCATTTCTGGGAGGCATTTAGCTTCACAAACCAACTCACTAGCCCCCCCCAAAGCTGTCTGATTGACCCAAAAGTGGATTTACTTCCAACTGGAGACATTTGCCAAATCAAGGTACTTTTTAGAGAGGAAAAAGGGGGAGAACAAGGTGCAAATGGGTCAAAAGGATGCCAAGCCATGGGGTCCATCTCCAGTCCAGCCCGGATCCCCCACCACTCACCCTTGCTCCTCCATCATCTCCTGCAGCTCCATGCACTTCAGCTCCACCCGCCGCTTGCGCTCGTGGTCCAGGATTTCCCGGTGAGCCTTCTTCACCAGGCTGGGCTCCACCAGACGCACCTCCTCCTCGCCCTTGTGCCATGTCCCCGAGGCGCCGGGCTGCGAGAAGCCGTTGGAGGCTTCCTGGGGCGAAGGCACATCGGCCCCGTTGTTGTAGAGAGCCATGCTGGCGTGGGCGGCCTCGCCGACAGCAGCGCCTGGGAGGGAGAGAAAGAGTTGGGGGTCAGTGCCTGCCTCGGTTTCCTTCTCAGCCCGCGATGGCGGGGGGACCCTGCCGGGACCTGAAGGCAAAATTTGTCTCAAAAGATGTGCAGGCACAGCAGGTTGATGGGAATGGCGACTGAGGGATCTGGGTCTTCTGCCAGCGCCCTTCCTGCTCCCTGCCTCAGGTTCCCCATCTGCAAAGCAAGGCTGGGGCTATTCCCATCACCATGCCACGAGGGCTGGCTCTTGGGAAAGAGAGGACGATGCTCTGTGTCAGCCTTGTAGTGGGGAAAGCCTGGCAAAGTGTGGGTCTGCGGGACTGAGCGCCGTACAGTAGCAGTGGGACAGGCAGGCAGGGGTCCCTCTGAGTCCCACGGACCCTGCTGTCAGCCGGCGCAGGTTTGGAGCAGGGACGGGCATCCATCCTCACAGCCCTCTGGGGACACCCCTGGGCACTGTCCCCATCCAGCAAGGGTCTGCACCCAAAGACCTCAGATATCCCCTTGCATCCCCCAGCTGCACTGGCCGGTGAGGATGCAGCAGTGGGACATCTCGATGTCTGGCCCAGCCAGCAAACGCCTGCCGATGCCCTCTGGCGATGGCCTGGCACCCTCTGGCAATGGCCCAGTGCTGGCTGCAAGGGGACATGAGGGTCCCCACCGGCTGTTGCCCGCCTGCCTTCTCCCTGCTCTTTCACCCTCACGTGTCCCTGCCTCCTTCCTCCGCCACCACAGTCAACGTGTCCTCACTTGGCTCCAAAAATAACCCCTCGGAAGAGGACAACTGTTCCCGAGCGGCACTGCCGCGCTGAGGCTCCGGCTGATGCTTCCCGAGCCTGGGGGAGAAGATGCCCCCAAATCTCCTGGATCAACCAGACAGACACAACCCCATCTCAGCGACCTCAGGCCATCGGCGCACGGCTGAGCACCCATTCCTCGCTCTCCCCATCCCGCGATGCCCCAGCTCCTCCGCGCAAAGCACCAGCCCTCTCCTCAGCATGGGATGCTCCCACTGGAGATCCACTGCCTTAATTACCAGCGGCAGCCAGGCTGCAGAGACATTGCCTGGGCTTTACTGGGGACTCCCACAAAAGCTTCTCCTGCAAAGTCCTACACAAAGAGAAATGATTGGGGGTGAAGGCAAAGCACCCTCCCTCGCTCTCCAAGCCAGCTTTGGGCTCAGAGACGCAGCTCTTGTCAGCAGCCACTTCTCTGGGGTGTTTCCATCCCAGGACCCTGCCAGAGAGCTTTTCCAAGGACGGGTATTGCCTGCACATCGTTGCCTACATGGGAAGCAGCCAACCCTTGCCCAGGGTGTCTGACACATGCTGCCCAAGGAGGACAGGGCCACATGCTGGCCCAGGGAAGGCTGACCACGGGCATGAAGGCAGGACAGACGGACCACAGACTGATCTGCACCGTTTCGAGCCCAGGGAGGGCTCGCCGCTCCCGCTGTGCTGTTCCAGCGGGATGCCAGGTGGTTTGGAGCTTCCCATGGCTGTGCCAGGTGGGACAGAGCCAGGGTAGGAATGCAGATCGCCCGTGAGAGGCTTCGAGGATGTTTCTCTGCTGTTTGGGGAGAGAAAAAGCCTCACAGCCCTCCCTGGGGTGGCAGAGGTCCCAGCCCGGCGGGAAGTCATCTCCCACCCTGCAGCATCCCCAAGGGACATCCCCGGCTTTCCCGCTGCCACCGGCTGCCCCACACACTCATTTATCTCCTGACGAGCCTGCCCAGGGAGGACGGCAGCTGACTGCTTAATTACAAGGCTTTTTTTTTTTTCCCTTTTTTTTCCCCATTATTACCGTGCAGAGAGGAGCCAGCAGCCTTTATTTCCATGGAGGCACAGAGAAACGGGCAGCGGGAGATGCTGCCAGTGGAGCAGGAGCCAGCCGGGGCTCTGCAACCCTGGATGCTTGGCCCTGTTAGAGCAACCGGAGGATCCCTCAGTCCCCCCTTGCCTGCAGCAGGCAGATCAGCACCCACATTTTGAGCCCCATGACACCCTGCAGTACGGAGCTGCCCAGGGGGGCCCTCTGACCCAAGCCCCCTCCATGTCCCAGGGTGGCCCCAGGCCAGAGATGAGAGAGATGCTGCAGAAAAACCTGGCTTGAGGGCTCCTCTTCCTCTTTCTCCCATCAGGGCATGAAGCCAAAAACCAGGAAGGAAATTTGGGAATGGGGGAAGCTCCCCACTGGGAAACCTTCACCCACGGAGAGGCTCGGGGAAGGAGAGCGGGAAGCAGAGGATGCTTTCCACAGCAGCTTCTGCTTGCTTTTCCCCAGCGGGAATTAATTTTATCCTGAGCCCAGCAGTGGGTAAATTCATTGCTGCGAAACCTTGAGAGCTGGGATATACAGCTGGGCAGGTAGACAGAGAAGCATGTGAGATAAACCAGCAGCTGGATGCGTACCTGTGGGTAAGGGCTGCGTGGTGGGGGAGGCATGCAGATCCCGCTGGGAAATGTTCCCTGCCTCCGTAAAAAGGATGTGGTTGGAGATATTCCCCTTGCACCCGAGGCCAGGCAGGTGGAACTGGCCCGGGGATGGACACTGCACTGTGTCCCGGTGTCCCCTCAGCAGTGAGCAATATCCACTGTGAGAACTGATACCAGCCACCCTGCCTCAGCCACAGCACGGGCAGGAAAACAAAGGAAGAGAAAAACCACCTGCAGACCCTCTCCAGCTATCAATAGCAAATCTGGGCCACAGGCAAAAGCCCTGGGTGGGAAATGGAGCCAGTCCTACATCTCTGGTGACACTGGGGACAAGGCACCGGGGCAGAAGGAGCCCATGTCCCCCAGGCTGGGTCTGTGCCCTCCCTGTCCCCAAAGGAGACCCCCAGCGATGCCCTGCAAAGGGGCAGCCCTGCCTCTGCAAGGGACAGCTTGGGGACACAGGGTGGCCGTCACCACCACAACCTCCATCCGTCGGCCACTACGCGGGGACCACCTGGCTCTGCCAGTTCGCACCAGCACCAAACCCGTCAGCGAAGGCAGCACGGCCCTGACCGAACAACAGCGGCTTCCTGCCTGGCTCAGCGCTACCCCCGATAATAAAGACGATGGTTAAATATTTCATTATCTGCAGTAATTACCCACAAATCGTCAAGCACTGGCAGCCCGCTGCCCGGCCACCTCGCCGAGCGGGAGAGGAGGTGTCCTGGGGCGAGTGCTGCGCCGTGTCCCTGCGGGCTCCTAAAGGCTGCAGGATGCGGCTGGGAACAGGCGCTGGCATCCGTCCCCACCACCCAAATCCCCTTAGTGCCACCCAGGAGGGCTCAAAGCCCCCAGCACCATGGGCTGGAGCTGCTGGGAAAACTCCCACGCAAATCCCTCTCTTCCCGTTTTGCCAAGCCGTTCACCCACGTGTTTTGGGATCCCGATCTTCCCTGCTGGCGCTCCACATGCCACCCTGGGGCTTGGGGAGGTCAAAACAGCTTTTCAGCTCGAAGGCACATTCTGCCACCTGGATTAGAGCTTTTGAAAATGTTCAGAGCTGCCTCATCCTCATCCCCATCCTCCATCCTCCATTCTCATCCTCTATCACCATCCTCATCCCTATTCTCCATCCTCCTCTTCATCCCCATCCTCCACCTCCATCCTCCATCTTCATCCTCCACCTCCACCCTCCATCCGCATGCCTTACCCCAAGCACAGGGACAAGCCCGGCACGCCAGGTCTCTTCCTCCCTTCCCAGCCGTGCTGAATCGTACCCAGGGTGCGGAGGACCCGGGCACCAGTATTGCCAGCCTGGTGGAGGCTGGGACAGACAGAAGGACAGACACACCGCACTGTGCCCCTGACACACAGCCAGGGCAGGCTCCGCCAGCTCGGGGTGCAAGGACCAGCCTCGCCATCCTGCTGGGCTCTGGGGCTGCTGGTTTCCAGCCAAACTTTGAACTGAGCTCCCTCCCTGCGGGCTGGGATCCCCCAGAGCCTGATGGGGTGGCCCTGGCATGCAGCCGTCCCCGTGTCCCAGCCCTGGGGCTGTCCAGCCTGGGCTTTGAAGGGAAACTCAGGGGTTCGGGAGCTCCAGCCCAAAGGGAAAGAAGAAAACAAGGAAAACGAGCAAAACAAGCGTTATTTCACCAAACTGCTTTTGCCCTTCTATTTTCCAGCCCAGAAACAACCCCCTTCCCAGCTGACTCTGCTCAAATCCCCCCACGGGTGCCGCTGGGCTCCCCGGCCATGCCCACAGCACCCCGGGCACGGGGCTGTGCTGGAGGCAGCTGCCCGTCACTCCTGCCCGCTGCCGCCGCAGGGCCCTGCCGCGCCGTAATGCGGCTGAAACCGCTTTCCCGGCGGGAGCGGGGATGGCAGCGGGGGGCTGGCGGTGCCTGGATGCTCTCCCAGCATCTCCCCCTCGGCAGGGAAAGGCAGCGGTGGTGCCTGGGCATCCTCCCCCCCCCGCCCTCGGCACTAATTAAAGCCGCCTCCGGCCGGTACTCGATTAATTCTCGCCACATCCAGCTGCACCAGCCAGGGCGACGGCGAGCACCCGTGTGCCGGGGATGCGGGCACGGGATGCGGGCGGTGAGCCCGGGATAGCGGCTCCCTGGACCACTCGTGTGCCGAGCGTGCCAGAGCTCAGTCTCAACAAGCAGGGGACAACCCAGCCAAGGCGAGGACCCTCCAGCCCCACCGGAGACGGTGAGAGGAGTGACCCCCGTGGTTCTCCTGCCCGCCAGGGTCTCATCAGGGCACACCACCACCTACCAAAATCATAACCCTGTCCCTGAAGCATTTACAGCCCTGTCCCAGCCTGCTCCCTGCCTGTGCCATGGGGACGGCTGGGAGAAGGGCTTTTTTTTTTGCAACACAAAAAAATGCAAGAAAATCACAGCAAGGCAGCCGGCCTCCTCTAAACACCTGGCCAGAATTACAAGGAGGAAAAGTCCAGGGTTGCTGCTGTTAATTGGGCCGACCTTCTCCGGAGCTGCCTTTCTCCAGCCCCCGAGTGCCAAAAACCATGAGTCAGACCTCCAAGAAGGAGAAAAAAAAGGCAAAATTGGCTTTAAAAGTGTAGCTGGCCTCTAACAGTTAGCACTGCCTCCCAGCCCCGAGCCGGCAAGGATCCTGCCCGTGGGAAGGGGCAGCAGGAGGGGGTTGCTTACACCCATCCCAGCCCCTCCATCCCTATTTCCCCAAGTGCAGAGCATCCTTTCCTCTAGCTGCCCGACCAAAATTTGACGCTTCGCGGACTTTAAAGCAATTAATAAAGAATATACGGATGCTGGCTGGGGGAGGTCATGAGCTGGGCGAGGGCTCACTGCTGCTTGTGCATACCTACGTCTGTGCACATATATATATATATATTTTAAATAGATGAGGAGGCTGGTGGAGAAGCTAAACAGTTGCTAAGCAACCAGGCTCCTTCCCGGCTTGGGGATGTAGGGATGGGGGAGCCAGGGGTGGGGACCGGTCCCCCCCATCGGACGGGCACCGCACAGGGGTGTGGGTAGCAGAGATCTATCAGCTCCCCTGGGAGACGGTCTGGAGAAAAGGGCTTGATGGAGAGTGAGGAGCCAGGCTTTGCTCCTGTCCTCAAAACACTGCAGCTGAAGCCCCCCCAGCCTGAACCCCTTTGGTTGCTGGGGGATGCCAAGCGACCCCTTTCCCAGCTCCGGCTGGAGGAGAGCTGATGGGAAGGGGGTCACACCATGATGGGGACCAGCCCCAGGAGACCCCGGGAGCCCCACAGTGATCCCATTCCTGATCCAGGGATGAGGGAAAGGAGGAGAAACACATCAAGTGACGGCAGCAAACCCCCCCCTGTGCTGAGCTGAGACCCCCAGCCCCGTGTCCACCCCAGCCACGCTCTCCTCAACCCCTTGGGGCCACCGCAGCCACCAGCAGCTCCTCGTTGGTGGCCAAGGGGCTCACAGGCAGCCCCAAAAGGCAGGGCTTGGGTACTCCCTGCCCTGCCAGACCTTCCCCAACCAGGAGTTGCTTAAATAATGGGTGAGGATGGAGGGGGGGAACAGCCAGCCCCCCAGGTTTTGCATCCTTACGACCATTTGCTTTGCTGGGCACAGAGTCAGGAGGAGGCACAGGCAGCCCTGCGGCCCATCACCACTTCTGAGGAGGGGGGGAATAATAATAATAAATGCAATTATTGAGCACACGGAGGAGCAGGGGGGGATGACTGTCACAATGGGGTCACCTTCCCCAATGGGGACACAATCCCAGCAAATGACCCCCGGGGCAGAGCGCTGTAGGTGTGGGGGGGGGCATGGCTAGCGCAGGGGGAGCGTCCAGCCGGGGATCCCCCCTCCCCGTGGCTGGCTGGGCGGTTGTGTAACGGGAGGAGCTATTCCGGGGTTTGAGCACATTATATAAGCCACGGGCCACCTGGCCAGGGAAAACGGGAGCTGGGAGACAGGGAGGAGGAGGAGGAGGAAGGGCTTTTGGGATAGGGGACCCCCACAGCCGGCAGACCCTCAGCAGCCGGGTCTAAACCCATGGGGTGACCTGCACCCCGCAGGCACCCCCTGCCCAGAGATGTGGGGTGGGCACCCTCTGCTCCTCCCCCCCAGCAGCCCTGGTGACCCGCTGCCATGTGTCCACCCACAGCTGGATCCAGCCCCCGGGGCAGAAGACCCTTTGCCTGGGGGAAAATCACCATTTCCTTGGCATCAGGGACAAAACCAAGCAAGACCCCTGCACCCCTCCGCCTCCCTGGCAAAGCCCCCCGCTCACCACCCCCAACTGCAACCAAGGACAGATGGGTCCCCTAAAACCTGCCCAACTTCTGGCTCCGAAAGCCCCCGCCTCTCCCTGCACATGTTGCCAGGATGAGTCCCTGGAGCAGGGAGAGGCAGGCGGGATGCAGGGGGTGGCATCGCATGAGGTCGCGCTGGCAGAGGGGGATGGAGCAAGGATGTTGTGTATTTGGACACAAACACTATGCACTCCTGTCCCCAAAATCCCCCCCGCTGGGGGTGTCCCCATGGTCCTGACAGAGACGAACGCACATGCCAGGGCAGGGAGACCAGCTGGGGCACGAGCACCTGCACTCTGTGAAATGGTCTTGGGTGTTTGCCATCAGCCTGAGACACCCCCAAACTCTGGCAGCCCCCAAGTGACCCCCCCTGCAGCAGCAGGAGCGCAGACAAGCCAAGAAAGATCCACAGTCTGAAATCTCTGCTCCGGAGGGGATGAATGAACCCACATCCCCTGAAAGCTGCCTGCTCCCCACCAGCCGTGGCCCGACCCCTCGCCACCAGACATGGCACAGCCCGGCCGTCCCTGGGGATAAACCTCCCAAACCTGGGAAGGCGAAGCACAAAACGCTCCCGAAAGAGAATCCAGCGAGCCGCCGCTCAGGCTCCCCCGGCTGCCAAGCCTTGCCCCTCTCCTTCCCCCGCGCAACACCCGCAGGGTTTGAAATCTCACCAGCCAAACCCGGAGCTGCAGAGCCCCCCTCGCCGGCATGGCTCGGGGGTCGGTGCAGCAGAGAGAGGGGCTTGGGGGCCTTTAGCTCAGCCTCATCTCCCACCCGCACCCCACAAGGTGCCAGCGTCTGCTGGGGGCTCGTCGCCGTCCCGTCCTTCCCAGCCCCGCGGTGGGAGCCTAAAAGGGGTGGCTCGCTGCCCCATCCCGGCCTGTATCCCCACAGCACTGGGGAGAGGGAAGCGGGGTGCCCCCCAGCCAGCCCCCCTGCGCCGGCGAGCACCCGACACATCCACATCCCCGGAGGGACCCTCTGTGCCCCAAAAACCATCTCACCTCCAGGCTCCTCGCCCCATCCGCAACCCCAGGAGCATCAAACCCGGGGGATGCCCCTGCCGCCCAGCACCCCGGCCCCAGCCGCCCCCAGCACCCCCAGGAGCACCGCACCCCTCGCTCAGCCCTGCCGTCCGCATCCCCTTTGGGGACCCCAATTCCCTGCCCCCCCGAGGAGCAGCGTAACCCCCCCCCCCGTCCCCATCCCTTCGGGGTCCTCAGCCCCCCTTTCCCCCGGGGAGCATCACAGCCCCCCCATCCCTCGGGGATCCCCAGCCCCCTGCACCTCTCAGCCCCCCCACCCGAGTCCAGTGGGGTCCCACTGCCCCCCCCAACCCCCCCCCGACCCCTTCTCCCCCCGCCTCGGGCCTCCCCCGCCCCCCCCCGCCCGCCAGCCAGGCCCGGGCCCGGCCGCGCCGCGCCTCACCTCGCCCCGCCGCCCCGCCGGGCCCGACCCGGCCCGGAGCCGCCGCCGCCGGCCGCTGCCTGCGCCGTCCCGCTGGGCCCGGCCCCGCTCGGCCCCGCTCGGCTCGGTTCGGTCCCGCTCGGCCCGGCCCGGCCCGGCCCGGCCCCTCCCGGCGCGGCTCCCGGCTCGGCGAGCGCGGCCCCTCCTGAAGTGCTGGACAGCTCCGCGACACAGAGCCGCCCGCCGCGCCAGCGCGCCGCCGGTATCTCACAGCGCCGCCTGCCGGGCGGAGGGCCCGCCGGCAACCCCCGGGCCGCCCGCACCGCCCCCCCCCCCCCCTTCCCCCGTATCCCCCCCGGGCACCCACGGGAGGCACCTACACCCCCATCTTGTCGTACAGCCCTCCGGCCCCCGTCCCACAGCACCCCGTAACTGTCCCCAGTGCTCCCCCCCGCCTTCCTCCCCACGTCTCACCACCCACGTGCACCCCCAAGCCCCCCCCCCAGCCCACCCCCACGCCCTCCCCGGGCCCCAAAGCTTCACTTCGGGCTACAGCGCCGAACACCAGCCACTGAGGCCACTGCCCCCGCCAAGCTGCTCACACCTGGGGGGGGGCAAGTGCCAGAAAATCCCCCATCCTGTATCCCACCCTGTATCCCATCCCATCCTGTACCCCACCCTGTATCCTATTCCATCCCATATCCCACCCTGTATTCATCCCATCCCATCCCATCCTGTACCCCACCCTGTAACCTATTCCATCCCATATCCCACCCTGTATTCATCCCATCCCATCCCATCCTGTACCCCACCCTGTATCCTATTCCATCCCATATCCCACCCTGTATTCATCCCATCCCATCCCATCCTGTACCCCATCCCATCCTCTATCCCACCCTGTACCCTATTCCATCCCATATCCCACCCTGTATTCATCCCATCCCATCCCATATCCCACTCTGTATCCCATCCCATCCCATCCTGTACCCCACCCTGTATCCTATTCCATCCCATATCCCACCCTGTATTCATCCCATCCCATCTCATCCTGTACCCCACCCTGTATCCCATCCCATCCTGTATCCTATTCCATCCCATATCCCACCCTGTATTCATCCCATCCCATCCTGTATCCCACTTTATGTCCCATCCCAACACATAGCCCATCCCATCCCATATCCCATCCCGTATCCCATCCCACACCTTAACCTCCTCACCATGATGCCCCACCTCACCCCCAGTGCCAGCCCAGCCCTGCCCATCGCTTCCCCATTCCCGGCTGATTTACCAGTGCGGCCTCGGACCACCTGGGGCACCCCCATCCCGGCGGGTTCGGGGGGATTCGAGCTGGCTGGGGGGGCTGGGGTGATGCAGGACATGCCAGGTCCCCGCTGGGGACATTGCCCAGCGCTGCGGCACAGGGGATGAGTCGGTGTTAACGAGTCCGTAATTAATTCTCATTTCCTTCAGCGACGCTGAGCACTCGCCCTCCTTGCAGGCCAGGAAGCGGTGAAACTGGGGAGTGGGAAAGCTCCCAGTACAACCAGTGCAACTCACTCTGGTCCCAGTTAGCCTGGTGATGAGCGGCAGCGTGGCAGGATCCGGCTTGAGGAGGAGAGCTCAGCTGGGATACAAGGAGGGAGCGGGGTGGCTGTGAAAAGAGAAGATGCATTGAAAAATCCCCAAAATGGCCAAAAAAAGAGAGCGAGCCCCTGCGGCAGCGCTGAACCGGCCTTGCGATGGTTGGGGCCACCCTCAGCCCCCCAAAATGTCCCTGTACCATGTGGTCCTGGTGGGTGTTAGGGTACCCAAACCTCCCCAAAACCCCACACCATGCTCATGGGGAGGGATGGGGTACCCAAACCACCCCAAAGCCACCCTCTGTGGTCGTGCTGAGGGTATAGGTGCCCAAACCACCCTGAAACCACCCCGGCTGCTCTGCCAGGGCCCCAGCCAGGGACACCATATGTCCCCCCAGTGCCCTCCCCCTGCCCCGTGCCTCAGTTTTCCCTGGGGTTACATGTCCCTCCTTAATTTGGCTGCTCGGTTCCAGGCAGAGAGCTAACAAAGGCACCCGGGTGTCGCTCCACAGTGGGTTTGGCCTCGGAGCGGGGATTTGGGGAGGGAGCTGCAGCGGGGAGGGGGAGCCAGAGCTGGGGTTTAAGGGGGGGCTTTTGGGGAAAGCCCAGGCTGGAGAGACCTGTGTGGGTGGGGATGTCTCCACAGCAGGTGGCATTTGGGTGATGCTCTGCTCCCCGAGATGCTCTGGGGAGGACAGGATCAGGGACCAAACCACTGCCACCAGTACTGCTCACCAGTGCCAGCCCAAAATCACTCACCATGGCCAGAACTGCCATCCCTCAGCTTCCTCCCCATCCCCATGCACAAGGGATGGGGGGTCCCTGTGGGTCGAGGTGGCAGCAGGCCATGGGGATGGGTCTAGCCGGGGGGAGGAATGGTGTCCAGCTGCGGACAGAGTGGAGGGAATGAGCATCCTCTTCCCACAAGGATTAAACACACGTTTGGGGTTGTTTCCTACCGGCTGCTCTGCAAAACCTGCATCCCACATCCATTATCCATCACCCTCTCCTGCAGTTAAACTCAGCGGCGTGACAAGGCCAGACAAAAACGCCTCATCTGCTGCATGAGGAGGAGCTGGGCCAGAGCCCCCCCACCAGCAGGAGGGGTGGGATTGGGGTACAGCTCACCCCAGATGCCCAGAGCCCCTGCACCTCCCCAGCATCACCATCCCTGAGCCAAGCAGCCTGCCTGGAGGGGAGCGAGGGGGTGGAAGCCACGGGTGAATCAAAGCCACGGGTGGGAGCCCGGCCGAGGGTGGGGGGTTCTGCAGCCTCGGGCGAGCAGGGACACCCACCAGCAGCCCTGGGGACACGGAGACTTCCCAGAGAGCTGCTCCATGCCAGTGCCAGCCATGCACCGCCTGCAGCCACCCACGGGGCGCAAGATGTGCGTGCCCTCCCGTGGCAGGGCTGCCTGAGCGTGCGCACACGCACATGCATGTACACACGCTCACATGCATGTACACACGCTCACATGCATGCACACACTCAAGCAGACATCACGCACTGCTCCCCCCCCCCAGCTCCAGGGCAGCCTGTCCCTGCCTAAAACAGCCCCAGGAGCTGGGAGAGGGTCGTTTGGGGTGGGAGAGGGGCTGAGCACAGGCTGCAGGCTCTCCAGGCTGTTATTGTAGGGACTACGCAAACAAGGAGCTTGGCCATGCGTTGGACCGGCTTTATTAAACTCCGGCCAAGCACTGGGGCTGGGTGTGGGAGCTGCGGTGCAGCCCCTGGAACATCACCAGGGCAGCTGCTGCCTGCCCCTGCTCCTGTCTTTGTCCCTGCCGTGTCCCCCCAGGGGAAGAACAGATGCCACCTCCTAGGAAAAACCTCCTGCGTGGTCAGGGCCTCTCCTGGTTTAATGCTGGAGGGGCAAAACAGCCCATGACAGGAAAATCCAGCATCCCCAGGGTGAGCCCGTGCCCTTTGCACCACCACCGTTATCTTCCCAACACCTGCAGTGTCCGCAGCGCTGAATAATGCATCGGGCCCTGAGAAACAAAGAAGATGAGGGGATGTGGTCGGGCCCCCCCCCCAACAGCAAAAGCAGTACAGGGAGACCATGGCATGGGGGGGGGCAGCCGCCCCACGGGGCTCCCCAAGCTTGGCTGGGAGCTGCCAGGAGCCAGGGCTTTGCAGAGGGCCCCCGTCGGGCTTTGGGCAATAGACTGGGAAAATAGCAATGGGAGATCTAGTACAGCCCAGCCCAGGGTGCAGGATCCCAGCCAGAGAGCTGGGCACCGGCGGTAAACACGGCCAAAACCATGCCTGGAATGGGATGGAGAAAGGCAATAGCCATCCGGGTAAGAAAAATGGAGAAAAGCAGCAAGCAAAAGCTGCCAGGCAGGCAAAGAGCTGGGGGGTGCAGCCGGGAGAGCGGCATGAAGGGATGATCCGGTGGAGAACAAAAGGGGAGAGATGGCAGGAGTGGGGAGACGGGATGGTAATTGCAAGCAAACAGGCAGAGCCAGCCGCGGCTGTGGGGAGATGAAGAAAATAATCACTTGAAAGAAACCGAGGATTCGGGAAGGAGAAGGAAAAAAAAGAAAGGCGATAAATAATTAAAGGAGATCAAACGAGGCAGGCAGCAGAACAGGCCTAATTGCAAGGATTCGTACTGAGGTTCGACATCTCCACCAGCCGCCTCCTGACGCAGAAGAAAGGGCGGCCGGGAGCAGCTCTGCCGTGCGGGGAGCGTGCTGTTGGCGCGGCACAGGCAATAGCCACTGATCAAAGCCCGGCGCTGACTTTCTTGATGCTCAGCAACCCCGCCTGAGCCGGCGAGGGAGCGGGGAGGAAGGAAACGCCAGCAAATGGGGGGAGAAAAGCAAAGGCCTGAAGGCGAAGGGGATGGGGGGTACCGTTATCCCGCAAGAGCCCGGGGGGTGATGGGGACGAGGCATCTGAACAGCCCCACGTGCACCCGGGGTGACCTTGGGCCATTCGATCGTGGCCCCGTGGCTGGAGGCTCCCATCGATTTGGGCTCAACCCCGTAGCCACGCAGCCCCGCTCAGTGCTGGGGTGGGTTTGCTGGGTCTCCTCCTGCTCAGCCAGGGCTCCCTAAGCCTCCTAGCCCTCGGCAGGGATTTTTCTTCCCTGTGGATTTGTCTGGCCACTCTTTGAAGCCCTGGGAAACATTTTGCACCCACGCTGTGCTGCAGCGAGGAGGCACCCGCATCCTGGCACCCACCTCCCTCGGCTCATCCAGGAGGTGCAGCTTGCTGCTTTGCTTTGGCACCTCCTGACTCGGAGGAGAACTAAGTACGGGAGGAAAGAACGAGCCACCACTCTCCTTCCAGTCTGAAAGGACCTCCGAGCAGTCATTCATCACCAGAGCCAGCCTTTGCTCTTACAAACCCAAAGGGCAACACTCCCAGAGCCATCACCCAGCGTGGGAGAAGCGGACCCGCTGTTGGCCCCGAGTCCCCCCACCGCATCTTTCCCCATGACCAGCTCCCACAACCTCCTCCGTGACACCATCTGATCTATCCCAGAGTCCCCAAGGACCCCCTGCGGGCAGCAGGTGCCAGGGACGGGCAGAGCAGTCACAGAGCTCAGCTCGAGCGTGCTAACCTCTCCTAACAGGCAATCAAATCCCCGCCCCGGCAGGAGTCCCTGCATATTAATTGCACTGCGTTATCCAGCCATCTGTTCCCACAGCCAGGAAAAGAGCAGTCCCTTTGGTCTCCTTTATTAACAGGTTTCCCTGTAAATGCAAACAAACCCTCCTGCCTCGGCGCTGCGCTCCAGATCTGCTTCGAGGCACCCGGGAGGAAAGCGAGAGCTCATGGGCATTTTAGTAAATCAAGAGCAGGGAATGCAAAGGTGGTGATTTCACGCTGCCTGTGGCTAGGTGGGAGAGCCAGGGGAGGGGGGAAGAGGCCTCTGCAAAGGCAAAACTGCAGATCAGATGGTTTCTGATCCTCCTGCTCACATTAAAGCCTCTCACCATTGCCCTGCAAGGGAAGGGGGAAGCTGAGCCGGCTGCAGGGGAGAGCTGCCCGTGCCCCCAGCCATGCCCAACCCACCTCGGGGTGTATTTCCCCCCTCTCCTTTCCCTGTTCACCCACCATCTCCCTGGGCAGAGGATGCTCTGCATAAAGCAGAGCCCAGCCCGGGCTGCTTCACCGCAGGGAGGTTTTACACCCCTACCAGGGCTGACCCTGCCCGTAAGCAGTACCTGGTGCACCGGAGGGGCTCCGCACAGCCACTCGTGGTGGGATGCCAGATCCGCCCCGGTGAAACTAAGTGGGAGCTGGCTCTGTCAGCCAGCAAGGAACTCGCTACGCCTGCCGAGCAAAGCATGAAGCCTCCGAAAGGGGATCAGCTGCACAAAGCCTGCCGTCAACTGCCAGCCCCAGTAAACCGAGGCTGAGCAGCAGTGACGGGGGGACACCAGCATCTTTGCAAGGTACCTCCAGCCCCTTTGGTTTTGCTCCTTTTCCGGAGCTGGGAAGGCAGCCAGCTTTGGCAAGGCAGAGCCTGCACCCAACTGTCTTCCTGTTGTTGTTTCCCCTGCTTCTTCTAAATATCACCAAAATGCCAGCAATTGTCCCCAGGCTGCGGGGGTACCAGCCCTACCCGAACTCTAGCTGCTGCTGCCACCTCCCGGCTCCTGCTGCCCAGAGCCCTCCCAGGGTGAGATGGGGCTCAGGGGTAGCAGGTCTGTACCCCCACCACAAGGCACTGGCCCTTAAACACAACCAGCAAGAGAAAATAGTTTTTCCAGGACTGAGGGACATGGGGCTGCCAGCCGGCACCCTGCTCCTGCAGGCATCCCACCTGAAGTCCCCCTGGGACACCACGGTCGATCACGATAAAAGACCTGAGCCGTAATGTTCACCATTTGCCTTTCTCCTCATTTCCTCCTCTCCTGCACTTTACCATGTTGCCCCAGCAGCACGAGTGGCAGGTGGGATCAAGTGACCTGACATCTGGCCATCTGGAGCATCTTTATTTATTGCTGTTAATACACATCTCCACCGTATCTTGACATCTGGGCTCCAGCGCGGAGCTGAGCTGCCTGAGGAGGCGGTGGCAGCTCCACACACATAAACGATGCTGCAATGGAAGATGTCAGATACTTAAAGACCATCAGGACAAAAGTCTGCTCAGTAAACAGGATGAAACTCAAGAGATCTGAGCAGGGCAGGTTTTTCGCCTCCTCTCAGACCCGGTCACAGCAGCCTGGTTACTCACCTCCACGGGAGGTAAAAACCAAAGGCTGCCGGCACCGGAGCTAGCGCTGTGACTCAGCAAGGCAGCCACACCGCAGCAGCTTACAGGACAGAGGATGAAGGTCGTGTCTCTCGTTAGAGAGACAGCATCAGGAAACAACTTCCAGGGCAAAGCATCGGCTTATCTAGGTACACCCAGCTAATTCCTACTTCTCCCGAGGAGGGGTACGCCCCGGTTCCTTTCCTCCTCTGCAGAATCTGTTCAGGGAGAAGAGAAGCAGTGGGATGTCCCACACTTACCTCTGCAAACCATCTTCAGTCTTCATAGCGATTAAGTTATCCACCACAGCAGTGTTTGGCCAGGGGGACAGGACATTTGACCAAGCAGAGCACACCTACGCAAGTTCATTTCTGACCCTCATCCAATGTCCTCCCGGTCTCTGCCTTTACTGCAGAAAGCCACAAGAAGGGTCTCATTCCCTTCCCAAAAGGAGAGCAGATTTCCAGGCCCAGGGAATAGCTGCAACTCTAAGCATGAGGCATGGGATTGGGGGGGGGGAAAAACAAACCGAAAACCCAAACAGTGCAGAAAGGGAAGGGACATTGTTAACATTAAGGGGATTTGAAGGAGACCCTGAAGAATCTATGAGTCAGCAGGTGCTGGGAAGTAATCCTCTTCCATCCCAGCTCCACTTAGCCATGCTGTTCCTGAGTCCCTACTGGTATAAGTGAAGCTTTCTGCTTGTCCATGCAATTCCCCCAGACTTTGCTGGATTTGGACTGCTGACACAAGAAAAAGAGAATAACCCAAGCCACACTATGAACCTCAAGTTCTAAAAATCTCCAACCCTCAGCAATCCACTCTAGCTGCTGTATTAAAAATAGCAAGACTAGAACAAGTGTATGTTATTTTCCTCCTGGTTGGAAGGCAAGGCTTTCCCCGCAGCCCTTAGCTCAGCAGCTTCGTGTCATAGTTCCCCTGGACCACCTGGGCACACACACTGGGGGTGCAGACCACTAGCTCTGGCAGATGGGTACACATGATTTTTAAATAACCCGTGCTGCCTATTTCTGGATACAAAATTGCTGACAGGCCTGCAAGACCCCTACATCCAGCAACCTGCCTTATAGCAGTCTGCCGCACACTTCCCCTTTATTGTTCTGAACAGGCTCCATGCTGTATTTACCAGGTCTGGCCAGTCACTCTTCCTCTCAGTGTCCTCCCATTCTGACATCCTCCCCTGCCCCCCTCCAACTCTATCTTTTAATTCTTTAATCTTTAATTCTATTAATACCACCTAATAATTACTTTGTTCCAAGCCTGCTGAGTAATGACTGCCGACGCTTCTATTTCATTACTATTCCTGTAAAGAAACCAAGCTTTAAGACATTGAATTTCTGCAGAGAGGAGTGACAAGAACTGTGCTTGCTGTCCTCTCTGCCTACATGTTCCACAGGGCAGGGAAAGAGCCAAGCACTTTATTCTCAATGCACCTTCAACAATGTCATAACTCTGTGATCTGGTTCAGAATGATGAACTAATTAAAATTAAAAAAAATAAAAACCACTTCAGATAGCTCAGAAGAGAGTTAGAATACAAGAAGTGGGAGGAACTAAGGTGGCAGTGACCAAAGAGCATCTACTACCTTTAAGCATCTTTCTTATGAGAAGCTTCTACACCAGGTTCTCTTGCTCAAATCAACACTCGCCTCAGTTCCTCCAGAGTTGCTGGGCTTTGGTGTTTCCCTCACCTAACCAAAATAAAGTCTGTTCAACTTAAAATTCAACCTACATGGATTAGAGCAATTCAAAGCAATAGGGTAAGCAGCCCACAGAGCATGGAGGAAGAGCGAATTAATAGCTTCCTTCATTAAAGCTTACCTTCAAAGAAGTCAGCAACAGAACTTATCATCACCATTTTCTTGCAGACATTTATTTTTATATGTAAAAGAAATTTATGTAGATGCTAAATCAAGGCTTTTGTTCCTAACTAGAAAGAAGTCACTCTCAGCATTTTAATTCTTTTTCTTAGAGCTGGACTGACGTTTCAACCACTGTGCTCTTTTACTAACTCTTTTAAAATCAAATTACGTAAGAGATTAAGGCAACAAAAGGTAACAAACAGAGGTAACGCCACCTCCTGAAAAAACACCTCTTGGATCACTTCATTCAGTTATCCCTTTCGCAAGCCTCTTCACCCTATCTTGATCTTATTTGATCATGCCTGGTTTCCCAGCTGCTGCACCAAACAAGTAGCCCAAGCCAAAACCCAAGCAGCAGCAGAGTTGAGAGTAATCGGTTCACCTGCTTTAAGAGGCTATTTCATCCCTACTGAAACTGATAACCTTTCAGAGACCTACAGCTTCTGCCTTCAAAAGACAAGCACATCAGGACAATTCCAGATGGTACACTGAAAAAATGAGGCCATTTTATTGATGATTAGACTCTGCACTGGCAACAATCATTAAACTAATACAGACAGACTTCAATCAAAGCATGAGCTTTGAATCAGAAGTCGTAAAGTGACATGATGCCTTAATAAATTAAGGAAGTTGTTAATTCCTCTCCGTCATCAACTCTTCACTTGAAGTTCTTCGCAAACTCCTCTCCTTTCTTAATAGAAGCCTTCAGCTCAGACATGGCCTCAGCAACCATCTTCTCTTCAAAGGGGGAGATCTTGCCAATACCTAGGTTCTTCTCAATTCCATTTTTCTGAAGGAAAGAGGATTTAAGGATTAACCATTCATCGAATGACCTAGAGAGTAACTTAACAGCTCTGATTAAGTATTATCCAGCTGAGATGGAGAACAAGCCTGGGACCTGTCATCTCTAGTCTGCCAAGCCTGTGCTTCCTGGCAAGGCTCAAAAGCCTCTTATTATCTGTAGCAACTTCTACAGCCTTCACAAACTTCTCATTCACTGTTCACAGGTGTGAAACTTGAAGCTAGCCCATCAGCTCCTTCAAGAGGAGGCTGATACCAACTGCTCCTTCATGCCTCTTCCTATCTTCAAACCCACCGTCTGGCAAAAGAATTTCTCTCCTCTGGTGTATGCCCTCCCCTTGCCGCTGGCTTGCAATCTGAAACTGCTTCAGAGTTGCACTCCTAGGTTTTTGAGATCTCATGCCTACATCCAAACCTTTCCCCCTTAATACCCCCCTACTTCCATTCCCTCACCAGCCAGCACCTAACACAGCACACACCATCCTTTCCATCCCAGTAGGCATGACAGTGCTGCAGCATCCTTGTTTTTCACTCCACCCACAGGGGAAGGGTGACAAAAAGAACACTGCTTTTAGGGTTCAGTAGAGGTCCTGAAAGCAATCTATTAATCCTAATCCATGCCATAGTTCCCCATGTGCCTCAATTTCTGAGGGATTTGCTCGTAGCAGATCAAGCTGAGGAGACAGGATTGCTGACCCTGGTTAATCATATGAAAGCCCTTCATAAACAGGCACCGACTTGAGGCAAACGTGACCTCTTAAGCCAAGTCTGAATCTCTGGTTACTCAGTGACCCGCCTAAGAGCAGATAAAAGCAGCAGCATCCCTGTTAAGCATGAGGCATATGCCTAAGTACAATACCCAAATATTCAAGAACTCTCAAGGTACGCTCAGCTGTTAACCTCAGTGATACCTAGCATTAGACTGTATTGAAATCACTGAGTAAAAACCACAAGACTAAATCAGTAGGTGCTGTTTATAAGCCTCATCATTTAAAGCACATACTCCGAGCAGCAGGGGTGTAGAGAAGTACGGGCTCTCCGTCTCTTCTGATCGAACAAAGGCACATTCAATAACCCCTTCCTTTCCATTCATTGCATCCACCAGAGAGAACACAAATCGAGCACCAGCATAGGCCATAGACAAGGTGGCAGATCCTGTAAAAGTTAAACCACTTTTAGAACAGATCACACTGAAATCTGGTACTTTGTTTAGCATCAAAGGCTTCCATACTGATATGTTTACAGAGCTGCAGTGTCATTGACTTCAAGCGCACAGCCAGTTGGATAAAGCAGCATCTTTTGGTCAGCTACATGCTATTTAGTTGACCAGATTTATAGGAAGAAATAGTTTAATTTGACAGAGAAGATTCTTTTTAAAGCCATACATGGCATGGGATCAGTTAATGTTTAGTCTTACCTACATACTGAGCTGCTTCTAGTACCACGGTTCAGGCAGTCGCTGACATGGCAGAGCAGCTAGGTTTGTAATCAGCAGTTCATAATTCTGCACCGCAGTTGTAAATAAGATTAAACTGAAGAGGACTGCATCCATTCAGCTGGCCAACAAGAATTACTTGGAAGCTGTAGTCAAGAACCAACCTGCTCCTGCTTTAGCTTTGACAACTTCAGTGCCAGCTTCTTGAATTCTCCCTGTAAGCTTTTCCAGCTGATCCTGAGGGAAGTCCACTTTTGGTGTGCACTAGATTGGAAAAAAGAAGTTATGATCAGATAGCAGGACCCCTCCAGATTCAGCATAAGGCCACCCACACGATGCTTTTTGTACCATTACAGTTGTTACCAACAGTTCTCAAGTGGGAAAATCAGTTACCCCAGCGCACAGATTGTGTGACACTGACCACCTGCAAGCATTCACCGAGGCTGCTGGTTATTGCATGGACTGTAACAGGAACCTAGCCATGCCTAGCTTGCTCAAGGACAAACCGCAGCTTGACAGCAAAACCAGGGCTTGCCATGGTTACTCGCTAGTCTGTTGTCCTTTGCACTAGACGGATGCTCTCCAAGCACGTTAACAGGCCTTAGGAATTTCAAAAAAACTAAGTAAATATTTGGGTCACTGTGGCATTACGGAAGTCGAAAGCCTTATGAAGGATCGTCTGCCAGCAGTATTTAGGAAGTTACTGAACCTTCAGATACAGCTACGCAAATACGTTAAGCACAGCTGTGTCTGCCCTGATCGACTGTCTAATGAAAGCACCCTCTCAGCATTCAGCCCTAGCTCTTATTCCTCAAGAACATCCTTCTCTGAAGGATACTTTACTCCCCACTTAGAGCAAAGCTTTCTCTACTTTCTCACAAATTGCTCCTTGGACATATCCTAGCCATCTCCTCATGAAGCGGCAGCCTGCTTTAGAACTGCATTTCATTCTGGCTTAGATGCACGAAGGGAGCCTCTCCCTGACTACCAGTCATTACTGAAGCAGGCCTCCCCACACAGCTTGAGCTACGCCTCCTCATTTCAATGCTGCATGTTGAAGTGGTGTTTGTAGTTCACCACAGCAAAATCAATTTCCTTTTCCTGCTGAAGCAAGGTATTCATATCATGAAATACCTGTCACAAAAAATAAAAACCAAAACAAACAGTGCCAAGACATCCGAACACCCACACTACACCTCAGTTCTTATCCCAAACTCCTTTGGAGAAGAAAGGCTGGAACTATTTTAGCTCATTGCCTTCCAGGATCCTATACCTCATCTCAGAATGAAAGCAGCCACATGAGCAAGGAAGACTGTCTCTGCTGTATCTTAGCACATTACATGCCATCATAAAGACACTTTACATCAACTCTAACATATTGATGAGTGTGATGCCACACACGGCCATAACTATGACTTACCTGAGAGATCAGAGGGATGATTGTCTTCCCGGCATGGCCACCAATAACCGGAACACTTACTCGAGCTGGATCTAAGCCCTAAAGGAAACATGAAATTTTCCAGCTTCTGAAGCATATGGACAAGAAAAACATCTAAAAACCCCATGCTTCATTTTCTGCCCCGGGTATTTGGACCCGTCTATAACCCAGTGCTACACAGGGCAGGAGTTTCAGAGGCAGCTATACTCCAGGGACAAAGCCAGATCTACAGAGTTGAACTCCAGGTTACTTTAATAATTTTAGACAGTTACAGGATATTATTAATGCTAGTTCAGATAAATAGCAGCACAAATACAAACTCCACCAGAGCTATTAAGAGCAGTAACCTGCTACACCTCCTGATACTTTGCAGAATATCCTGTAACACACAGCACAGATAGTTTGACTTGCAAATACATACTACGATTCAACCCTCTCCTCCGGTTGCACCAGCAGGGTTGAAAATGCCAACAGAATTAAGGCAAACATGTAGCTTGCTCACAGGGAACAGCTATGAAAAGGAAAGGTCAAAGTCTCTTGAACCACATTTTGCAAGAAACCCTATCCCCAGGCTCCTCTAGAGAACTGAAACAGGGAATCATTGCCTTTGCCTCTAGCTCCACAGAAATCTGAGCTCCTTTGGCTCTCTGCGGTGATTTTAAAAGCATTTTTGATAGATTTGATGACCGAAGTAGGCAGTATCCCTCCCCCAGCATCTGTTATGACCTACCTTTAGTTCAGCCACAAAAGTATTTGCTCTGACAATGTCCAGCGTTGTAACACCAAAGATTCTGTTGGGATTATACACACCATGCTTCTTGAAGACTTCTGAAGTTATTGGGATGGTTGAATTTACCTATAAGCAAGAATAGGCAAGCATTCATTAAAACCAGTATAATAATGAAGCCAATGCATGAACTGAACAGGCCAGCAAACAACCTGAAGCGTAGTTCCAACTTGAAGTCAACTGTAGCCAATAACTTTAACTCCTAAACTGAAGAGCAATTCAGTCAGGCTGGAATAAAAATCATCCATTTCAAATAACCATTAAGACAACAAATTTGTTCATTCACGTTACAAAAGCTCCTCCCTTAGTAAGCTAAGACTTCTATTCCAGCTAATACATCAGCATGTATGATAACCATAGTTATACAGATGTTGAGATATTAAGCACTTCTACATCCAAGTTTCCTCTGACTTAACTATAGCCAAGAAAAATGGGTTAGTAGAACCAGGCTTTTAGTTCTTTTCTGTAAATACACTGCAGACCTTAGAGATACTGGTCAAAACTAATAGGAACTCAGATTACTCTAGTCTGGACTTTCTCAGTCTAGACTTTTTTCTCTACATTTTCAAGGTCTCCAGAAAATGCTTACCGGGTTAGAAATAATACAGATCATGGCTTCTGGACAGTGCTTCGCACAGGCAGACGTCAAAGTAGCAACAATGCTAGCATTGGTGTTGAACAGGTCATCACGGGTCATACCTAAAATGCATCCAGTACAGTATTTTAAGTTACCCATAGGCTACTAATTAATGGACAAGCAACCCAATCAAAAAGCAATATTCTGCTCTGGACAGAGAGACGTCAGCTTCTGGTTTCATATATCAAGAGAAAACTCTCCAGCTGCAGTAATGAATTGGCTCCAAAGGTAGCTCCTCTCGCTAATAAAAGATTACTGCCCTTTCAGAGAGATCAGTCCTTTTCAGGAGCAACCAGCCCAGCTGTCAGAACGTATTTCAACTAGGTAGCCTGAAGTACGGTGTGACCATACTGACCCACACCAGTGTACCAGTGGTGCTCAGAGCAGCATAACTGCTCCTGAGATGAATTCTCCTCCCCCCTGAAGTCACCTCCACAGCTACAGTTTGAATGCCAACTGCTCTGTGCAAAATATTGCTAGTTGCTTAAGTGCCACCTCTCATTTCTGTTGCGGCAACTACTTTAACCACGAAAAATGAAGAATTAGGAAGAGCTAGGCATTAAAGTCTAGAATTTTGCTACATTCCCAATAGGATAGTAAAAAACAGAGTAGAAATGGAGCAGGTCAGGGACATTCTAGGAGGGATTAACAGCATTCATTCAGAGATGCTCTAAGAAGTTATCATCCTATTAACGCAAAACAGATTATTTTTATTCTGCTGAGAAATGAAACAAAGAACCAGGGTTGTTTTGGTTTTTGTTTTTTTTTTACTAGAGTATTGCTCTAGGCAAGAAACACTAAGGGAGATTCAGGACCACTTGCAGGGAAAGTCTTTGCACCTCGCCCCTACACAGAACTCCAGAAATCAATTCTGCCCATTTTACAAGGGACAATCTAAGACAGAAGCAAAATGAGATGCCTGATACCACAAGCTCTAGGTCAGTGTCATTAACAGACTACTTACATCCCAAGCCAACACTGAGAGCACCGTAAAGCACCAGACACAGCTTTATTTGAGTAAACAGTACCACAGAGATACACTTCAATGAAGCCCTGGGTCTTTTTAACAAAAAACAACATACCTGGTTTTCTAGGGACTCCCGCAGGAATAACTACAACATTACAGCCCTTCAGACATTCTGGCAGTTGCTCAGGTCCCAGGAAGCCTGGAATGGAAGACATTCAGGCATGTTTTTGCCAGTTATTAAACATCTGACACTTTGAAGTACAAAATTATGCCCAGAGGCACCCAATTCCTTTTTTAATTTAGCCTTCAATTCAGACTTACACTGCAAAGCAAAGCAATACAATCACAGATGGATCCTATTTGATGTTCTATCGTTTCAAAACTTGCAAAATGAGAGTGATGAGAACCTCACATTCATCTGTTTTGAAACGCCTCAGTTCCTCCTGTTACGTGTAATTTACTCTCCAAAAACCCTAGCTTGGCACTACAGTCAGTGCCCCCAAAGAACTGCAGATAGGCATATTCAAGTAAAATGTAACCTCTTGGTGATCTTCAAATAAAATGAAGATCAGCAGGTTAAGCTGTGATTTCATCAGAACTTGACAGCTGTCCCTTCAGAAAAGAAGCACGCAGAATTCATGTAGACACCCAGGGAGTGTTAAGTCTGTTTGTAGTCAAACTTTTAAAATCAATGCTCAAGCTTTTTTCTGAGACAATTTTACTGAATATTTCCTGCCAGGTATTACAAATTCCCCTTCAACAGTGCAACCACAGACCATTTTCATCTCCATACACGTCAACACAATCAGCTAAACCTTAATTAGTGATGCACTGCTTGAGAAAAAGCTACTTAAATTGATACTAGGTTTCAGGTTCATGTGAAGATTCCCCTTCACAAGCACAGCAATGGGCATCTCCAAGTGTCAGAGACACCCAAGAGGACGCCTTCAGAACACAGACCGTTTCCAGCGGCTTGCAGTACCTTTAACATTTGCTCTTGTCTCGATGTGGCTGAGGTCAGCTGCAACACCTGGAGTGTGAGCGATATCATAAAGGCTGAGCCTGCTCACCAGTGGGCTGTTCTTCAGGAGAAGGGAGAGAGGCTGGCCAATGCCTCCTGAGGCCCCCAGGACTGCTACCTTGGCATTGTTCTGAGGAAAAAAGATGACAAATACATTGAAGAGATGCTTTGGTAGTTACTGCAGCAGTGACCTTGGGGATTTCACCACATTTTCTTTACTTTTAGTTCTATTTCTCAATTTCTTTATCAAGCACTACGCAAAATCGATTGCCTAAGCCCACAGAAAGCGATCATCACTACAGCCTCCCAAAGATCCATGAGGTTTATTGGTAGGACAATTAGAGGAAAATGGGGTTTTTTTGCAATCTGAAGCTCAAAAGGGAAGCAAGGCTGGGCAAAGTAACCAAAACGATCATCTTTCTTCAGATGGCAACATCTGCCCGAGACTAATACCTGCTACCGTGTGGACCTACGTCTGACTTAGGGCAAAATCTGGTGTGCAGTTTTTCTAGTTTTCATTGCCGGTATCAAAAAAAAATGCCTTCCCATTGGGCAAATCAATACATTTAATGAACTACAATAAACGTAATAACCACTGTATGCATGTGAAGAAAATGCATATGCCTGAAATAAATTCAAAATAGTACCTGCAGCTGCCTCAGGATTGAGGCCTGAGAACATTAAGTGACTATAATTTCCAGCTTTGATCAAGTGTGGCTGAGAAGCAAATAAAACCAACACTGCTTTGTTGCCCTGGTGAACCAGTTTTACCCTAACATACTCACTGGAGGAAAGTTATTTCTCTCTAAAATGGCTGTGCTCCTGTTTGTAGAGAAAGTGTCACTAGGCAAGAGGCAAGCTACATTAAAAGTCCAGAACAATCTTAAAATGCAACGCTCTGCCAAAGTGATGGAGAACCAGAGGCTACTGCAGGGACGTAACATGGTAGTACAATTACCACTGATAAGGACATTCTCTATCACACTGTCTTACCAGATAAAGCCATAAGAGCTCCAAGTCCCTGCATGAACAGCTTAATTATTATGCTATGACAAGAAATAATCTACCCAGGAGCTAGATCAGCCTAACCACAGCTCAGTTTTCTTGCTATTGCAACAAATGTAACTCAGCATGAAACTCTCCAAGGGGAAGCAAAGTCTAGCATTCGTCACTGTTACGCCCCATATTTATGGCTGACCTGATACCATGAGATCAAAACCGCATTGCTAATAAATATAATTCCTATCAAAATAATTACACAAGCCTCTCTTGTAAAATGCACCTTTATAGCTACAATAATCATTTTGTCATATGCCACTGGGAACCATTTACGTTAGAAAATAGATGTCGGTCTCTAGCTGCCTACCATGTAGCAGCAGTCCTCTCCTGGTATCAAGAGTCACGCACAATGGATTTCAGCATATTAAGGATTACCGTTAACCCCCAACCGCCAGCTTTAATTCTTAGTATATTTTGAAAGCAGGGGCGTATTTTCAGTAGAGGAAGGAAGCAGCGAGCAAACCGGCGTATCACCCGTTAGAGAAATTCACCTAGACCCGATAGATTCGGCCAGCAAGTGTCTGGAGAAAGACATCAGCCTCTCTCCCGGCCAGGAGCCGCAGGGCGATGCCCACAGCGCGGACGCTTTACCGGCCGGAGACACCGCACCAAGCCGGCACCCCCAGAACTGACCCCGAGCCGTGCTCCTCACAGCTCCCTCACAGCACCGACTGAGGCGGTGACCCCCACCGGCTACAGACGCCCCCAGCCCCTCCTCACCGCACACAGGAGGGCCGAGCCCGCCGGCGGGCCCGGTTGCCTCCTCACAGAGGAGGAGGGCCTGGGCTCGACCCCGGCCCCGAGGGGGTGCGGGCCCTGTGCCGGCGGGGAGGCTCACGGCGTGGCGTGGCGTGGCGTGGCGTGGCGTGGCGTGGCGTGGCGTGGCGTGGCGTGGCGTGGCGTGGCGTGGCGTGGCGTGGCGTGGCGTGGCGTGGCGTACCTGGGCGGTGGTGGCGAGGCCCCGGCGGAGGGCCGCGGCGGCGGGACGGGCGAGGCGGGACAGCATGGCGCGGCCGCTCCGGTGACTCCAACGACCTCCACGGCGCGGCGCCTGCGCGGGACCGTCCGCCCGCCCGCCCTTCTCGCGAGACTTCCCGTCGCGGGGAGGGGGGGGGGGGAGAGAAAGCCTCGCGAGCTCTGCGTCTGACGTCACCCCTAGCGACGGCCCGGCGTGCCCTCCCTAGCAACCAGGCGGCGCCAGCGGACCGCGCTCCGCCGTTGCCACGGCAACGCGGCGAGCCGGGCTGGAAGGCCTGTCGGCGACGATCGCCCTGTCGGCGGGGGATGGCGGGGATGGCGCTCTGCGAGCCCGGCCGCCTCTACAACATCCTCAACCAGCAGCGGCGGTTGTCCCGGCTGGCGGAGCCCAACTACCTGTGCCTGCTGGGTGAGCCCGCGGGTAGGAGGCCTGCTGCTGCTGCTGACGATGCTGCCTGACCCTGCCTGCGGCCCACGGGCACCGCGCTCCGGCCTGGGCAGGTTTCCTGAGGAGAAATGGGGTTTGTGGGCTCCGGCCTACGGGGAAGAGCACACATTACTTCTCATAATTCCCGGGGCCTTGCAGTTGGGGCGTTTCTCCCATCCCATTTCAGGTGGCGTGAGCCAGTACTGCTTTTGTCACGTCCAGCTCTTCCTGCTCTGATGCGTCCCAGGGATACACACTCTTCCCGGCTGCTCCCGGAGGTTGTAGAGGTGGACAAGATTTCTTGACCGTTGCACAAAAATTGCTGATACGCATTTGCATCCGGCATGCTGCCAATACCCCCCAAAAGGGTGCCTGATATTGCAACATTATTAAATGTTTCGGCGAGGGAATCAGCCAGTTTGGGAGTGGGGTTGGGTCCCTCCGGTGCCCCTCTCCCCATCTCTGGGGCAGCACAGAGGCGGAGGTGCTGGACGCCGGGAGGTCAGAGCAGGCCCAGTGAGTAGGGGCCTGGCTACGCCACAGGGCAGAGCAGAACAGAGCATAGGACTGGTGCCATGAATGCTGCAGTACCGCACTTGGGTCAGGACTAAAGCTGCTGGCATCACTTGGTGTTACACGTAGACTCACATCAGTATTGGCATTCATTATAGCCACATCAGAAAGTCTCAGTGTCTAAAAAACCGAATCTCTTTCCTTGGTTGACGTCGGTGCCTGAATTCCCACTGACTGAATTACAAACAGGATTCTACCTTTAAAGCATCAAACAAGCCAATTGCTCTGTCTTGGTTGTTTTTTTCAGATGCTCGTACTCAGCGTGAATACGATGAAAGCCATATTATTACAGCACGCAGGATTGAACAGGTGAGGAGCTTACCATTTGTGTAAACCATCCTTGGATTTAGCAATTAGCAGTAAGCCAAAATCGGCTTTAAACCCACGGGAATTGTCCCAGTCTCTCCCGTGCCTGTTTCAGCCATGTTCCATTTCTGCCACTGGGGGGATGTATTCTGTCACAAAGCAAAGGTGGCTTCAGTAGCCCAAAGGGTTGGCACATAGGAGCTGTATATCAGCAAAAATATTGCACAAGAATTAACATATTTGGCCTTGTCTCACAAAGGACTGTGCTGGCATCTTTACCGCTGCAGCTGATGAAGCAATCCGGCATAGTTTGCGTCATTTCTGAATTCTAACTAGGTCTTTCAGCGTCAAGTACAGACATAGCCCCAAACCCATCCCATAGCTGTAGAGTAGTAACTTGCAAGATGTCTCAAGATGTAGCATTGATGCCACAAGAAAAGAGTGGAGCTGTGCTCCTGATAGAATTCCTCTGTGATTTTGGTAGAGTCCTACAGGGGAGTACCTGGTACCGGATTCAGAGGAGCTGGGGTGTGTCAGATACTGTGTGGTGTATGACTGCGAGACCAGCTCTTTGGATTGCTGTGACTATGAGGAAGAGGAGAAAGAAAAAGGTACGTGTGACCCATGTCAGTCAAGACCTCACTGTCAGATAGGTATTCTTCCCATTTCTCATTTAATTTTATGAGCTTATTGGAGGAGATGCAAATTTACCCAGTTTTATTTGAAAAATGAACATCTGTGCTATGCATGTGGTTTTTCACTGTGTTGCATATGTTCTTAGGCTTCAGAAATCCAGGTTTTATTTCAAAGCGTCCTGGCAGACCTGGTTTCCTATCTGTGGACTGATCCCTCTGAAGTTCCTTGTCGCATATGAGGAATTTTTTTTTCCACATTTCACTGAGATTGGGCTTGTCCAATGATTGTCTTTCAGGGAGCAGTGCTTCTTTACACACTGAAAACACTGACTCAAGTTCCGTATGTTCACAGAGTAAGTACTTCCTTCTTTGAGGGTTATAAAAGGCTTTCACATTATCATATTCTAAAAGACTTAGCTTTAATGGGGGTGGTGATTTGATGGAGTTCACCGAGAAGTGTGAAGAGCTGGAAACTTTTCCATGTAATTGTTCAGTCTTCCCTGAACCATAGAAATGTTTAGCTTTCACGCATCCTTTGGCAAGGAGTTCTGCTGTGTGCAGAACCACTTCTGTATGTTTCTTTGGCTCCTATTAGCTTTATAAAGGCTACTGTAGTTTCAGCAAAGATTTACATCATTTGTTTAAGAAAAATATCCGGGAGCGTAAGGGGAATGAATAAAGCAAGCATGCTCATAAACACTCGGTGATGAGACAGTAGCAAGGGAAGGTGTGAAGAATCAGAAGTGGGTTTCTATTGTGCTGATCTATTTATAAAGCAGACATAGCTAGAGGCAGGCAGGATGGATCCCTTGGGAGAAGGAGGGGGGGCAGCCATCTCACATAATATACTTCACTAAGGGAAGTGTTCAAAACACTGGTGAAGAATTTATTCACGATACCTCCTTCTTTTTCCCTTTGCCTAAAGCAGACTAAAGAAAAGGGGCTCATAAAACTGAGATTATTAGATTTAAATTAATAATACTTCCCTGTTAGGGAAATTATTACAAGCATTTCCCACAGAATACTGGGAAGGGAAAAAAATCTTGATCTAGACCTACAAAAGAAACCAGGAGAGGAATAAAAGATCAGGACAAGAGGTGAAAACCAGCATGCTCTGTTACTGACCTGCAGCAACAGTAAAATTTTGAGTAACTCTAGCTTTTAACAAGGCTCTCTACAGACCATTAGGTGAAATGAAAAGGAATTTTCTGTCGGTGTCAGTGGGACAGATGTAACCCCCAGTGCTGATGGAGGCACTCTAAACCTGCCCTGGCAAACAGCTTTTTGATCTCATTAGATGCTGAGGAAGGAACTGCCGTCCAGTATGCCAGAAGCTTAGAGCAGTTCACCCGCCATCCTGTCCTTGTCCTGAAGGGAGGATACAGGCGTTTTTCAGCGTGCTATCATTTTCTGAGGACTCAGAAGATATTGTGGATGCCTCAGGTGAGATGAGACTAATTTGCAAGTAGAAGACATTAGCATTCATATTCAGCTGATGATGGCTAATGAATTCAAATTAAATGGTGTGGTAAACCTGCTATCAGAATAATTTCAAACAAAGGAATTAAATGTAATTTGAGTTACTGTGCTTGCCCTGAGTCTCACCACTAGTTCTTTTACAGCCACACTTTGCCTTTTTTTCCTCTTGCGTGAAAGAAAGCTCATGAAAACAACCTGGGAAGGTTTCTCTGATAACCCTGAAACTGGCCCACTGGAGAGTACAGATAACTAAACAAACAGTAGCAAATGATGAAAGGAAGCAGGTTCCTCTCTCACACGTGGTTATCTGGGATGGTACACAGTAAATGTTTTCAGACAGAAGTGCAATTCCTATCAAGCACTGTGTTCCATGTCTGTAAAGCTTTTCATCAGGAAGGATCACAAAGCAAGTGCTGGTGCATTGTTTCAACAGGCCCAGAAAGAAAACAGCCATCCACGGGAACACTGGTATCCTAATTGTTTGGTTTCATCTACAAACATTGATCTATTTAGCTTATGAGAAACAATTACCCTTTTTTCACATCTAGGACAGGACCTGAGGCAGGGCAGATTTAGAGGGCGCTGGACAGCAGAGAGCATCTCATCGCAACATGTCTTTTGTTTCCATTGTTCCTATTCACTTCTGGTTCACGTGAAATAGCCCATGACACAGTGCTAACCTGTGGGATGCCACAGCACAGGAGAGAAAATCAGTTCACTTTATGCTTCTTTGTGAAGGGTAGCAAACTGCTCAACTTCCCCATCAGATTCAGTTGGACACAGAGTACCTCCTTGGCTCTCAGTTTAAGCTGTTGTTCTCTGTTGCTTTAAATTGTTATGCTGTAGCATTAGCCAAGTATCAGTTAGGGATGTAGAGGCACTATCGGCTATTTGTGTATTTTTATTCTCAGCCTTCACACTGCAGACACTGGAAGCAGCTGCGGACTTGCATTGTGGCACTGCGTGGCACCTGCAGCTCTGCAGGTGGCAGATGATTTCATTTAGCCTTGCAAACAGTAACCGGGGAGAACATTAGATGAATCTGTTATGCTCCAATCCCTCCAGACAATGTAAAGAATATATGCTGCCTCCTGTTTAGTTAGGATTTGTTTCAAGTAATGCCACAATGACAGCAATGCTGTCAATTATTCTCAGTAAATCTAGCAAAGACTTCAATATACAGAAAGTCCAGGTGATTGAATTTCATTACACTCTTCATTACACTAGAATGTGTCATGGGCTGTTGACTAAGTGTGTGTTCAGTTCTTCACATGACTTCTGTTTAAGAACTTACCAAGCTAGTAGGAGCAAATACACTCTCTAAACTGAGCCTATGGTTTCTCTCCGGCAGGAACTAGACAACTTCCAGCCATACCCTGTAGAAATACTGCCTGCAAAGTTATATATGGGCAATTTCAAGCAGGCCTGTGACCAACAAATTCAGAAAGATCTGAAGATCAAAGCACAAGTCAACATCTCTGAACAGCCTGCAACACTGTAAGTTAAATAGTTCAAGGTTTACCCTCACCAACGTCTGTGCCTGTGAAAAAAGTGAGGTGGCACAGCACCAGAGCCCATTCACAGAGGAGTCAGTGCCTGTGAACTTCCAAGGAAACCTCTGTTGTTCACTGCAGATTCAAGTGCTGTTTCATGCTCATTTTTCCAATCTCTACTCCAGAGTTAGCACAGCAGCAATGCAGTCCTGCAGCCTTTGACCATGACATGGGTGGATTGGGTAAGAGGAGGACTGGAAGGCCCTTGGCATTTTGAGTCTATTGCATACCACCATCCTTTGGGAAGAACGTGTATCTCTGAATAGCTTTCAGAGCAAAATCTTACAAACACATCAGTGGAAAAGCTAAATCACCAATGTTTCACATTGGTGTTTTCACATTGTTGGTCTTCCTTCCTTACCTACATCTGTCCCCGATCATTCAGCAGAGTCTGTAGGCCATCCTGGAAATGCCATTTCACGCAGTGAAAAATCCAGTGGCATTTCTCAGTGTGGTGACCAAAACAAAGTTTAGTAACAAATCCAGTTACCTACCCCAGGACATGTGTACCAGCAGACATTTCTCATGCCTTTGGCTCCAGAGGAAAACATCAAAGGTCTCTGTGCCATGGGTAATCTTCCCATACCCTCTGCATGATGTGCTTTAACATTTCAGAAATTCCTCACCAATTTTTTGCTCCGTTAGTTCTCTGAGTTGAGTTTTCTGAGCTTGTGGAAGGAGGAGGATGCTGTCACAGAAAACCACATGAAGGCAATTGGGGGGCTATGTCCACAAAACTGCCAATATGCACACTGTGAAGGCACTCTTGCTTTCAGTTAATCCGTTTTCATTTAGCTCACAGATAAAGGAAGCTGTAGGTTAAGTTAAGACATCAATGCTGATACCATGTGGAACAGAAAATCAGTAATTAAAACTGGTTCTGTATTACAAGCATCTCGGTGTCTTACCATAACAAATCCCTTATCATAATGTTAATGATGACGATGATGAAAAACTCACACATGTAACAGCAAACAAAATTATCAGCTTGCCTCCAACAAACACATTTTTTCAAAGCTGCTTCTCTGGTCCATGTCATGCTCTGTGCTCTTTTCCCAGGTTTGCAGAAGGCGGCAAATACCTCCATATATCTGTTCCAGATTCGCTTGAAGCAGATCTTTTTTCTTCCTTTGCCACCATTTGTCATTTCATAGGTGAGTTGTTCCTGATGTGGAATTCCTGAGACCTTGCTCACTCTAGGATACTAGATGGGAGTGACTGCAATTCACTCGAACAGGAAGCTCAGACAGGAGGGTCATAATCTTTCACGATCAGTATACTCCCGAGCAAGCCCACACCCTAATGGATACCAGAGCTGCCTTACTAACCAGCCTGATGGACAGGGAGATTTTACAGGATATCTGACTCTGGTGTTCCTACTCACTTGAAAGAACACCTCACTCTGATAACAGTGAGCTTTCCACCTGATCTGAAAAGGCTTTGCTGCAGGATGTCTACCAGGGCTTCATAGGATTGCATCCTATTCCTTCATTCTTAAATACAACCCTTTGACCCTTACCAGCCCAAATCTTCATCTGCCAGAGCTTTATTTGAACAACAGTGTGACACACATTAGAGAACTTACCACAAGACGCTGCTAATCTTTGTGATTTCCAGTGCAGACCCACCATAGGGCCTAGGAAGATTTTCAGGTTGGACGGCATAAGCCCGCATTCAGCTGATTACATCAGAGAGGGCAATAAAAAAACATACTCTCCAGCTCAGTGTCTGCAGCAGCACAGCAGACAGCTCCCACAGCTCCATCCTGTGATGGTGTGCAACTGTGTCGTTATCTTTTATCACACTTATGAAATAACACCTGCCACAGACCAAGGCCCTGCTGAGTTGAGTGTTGTACAGACTCAGAAGCAAAAGACTACCCTATCCCCATAGACCTTATAATCCAAGTACAAAATAAGAAATGACAACTGGATGCAAACAAAGAAACAAGGAAACAATATTTGAGGATATAGTTTTGTAGTCCTGAACTGAATGTCATGATCTGCATGCATTAAAACCCAAGTATCAAAATACACTTACTTGCCTTTCATTTCTCCCCAGGTTTTTTCCCAGTAGTATTTCAGAAGAAAGTTTCTTTCCCACATCAGTTTGTGGAAGTTTCCAAAAAGACTATTAAGAGTTTAGTAGCCGTAGCTCCTGTGGAAGTGTATACTGTTTACTTGATAGTCTGTTTACTTGACAATCTAGAGTAGATTACTTAAACTGGAACGGTTATGAGTGAGCAGTAGACTAAAGCTCTCCCCATACTCTGAGAGGAGTGTGAGTGTCCTCATGCCAGGTGTATGCTGGAGTGAGGCCATTGCTGCTCAGGTCTTAGAACAGAAGTAGTATCTCATGGTAGAAATAAGTCAGAAAACTCTGTTTTAGAGCTTGAAATAAAAAACACAAAACCCCACAACCTCTTGACAGCAGTAAAAGAAGAGGCTTTGCCCTATGAATTCTAGAGTTCAGTTGCTGATATTCCAAAAACATGTCATGCTGCCTGCTCTGGAGAGTGAGGGAAAGAATTCAAAAGGCTATTAATAAAATAGGCAACCTTTTAGGCATAGGTAGCAGAGTTGATGTGGTTAGGAGTGACTGACAGCATCCCTGGGCTTGGCTTTTGTAGAAAATGAGTTTGCTGATCTTAGCAATTTTCACTGCAAAGTATCCATCATAAAAACATCATAAAACCAGTGCCCTAGCTGGCATGTACATGATTCCTGCTGGTGATCACCATAGAGGGGTAAGGGACTGGAAGTCTAAGTCCCTCCAGTTTGATTGCTGATTCCTCCAGCTTCAGCGGAGAACAGTTAGGCTTGCATTGATCACAAATTTCAATATCTTCGAACATTTCTGGGAAGAGTTTGAGTAGCTGATGTGATGCTGACCACAGCTGATTGGTCATGGTAGGCCACTTTTCTTCAGCTATCTGATGTAAAGGCGATGCTGATCTGTAATGAAGCATTGACTGGCCATTGTCATTTGTTCTGGTCTTCAAAGCCACGTTTTAACTCTGGATTTTTAAGAAAGGCAAATGCTACAGAAACAGGAGCTGGCAGTGCCCATCTGCTGCTGTCAGGGTTCATGAGGGGTCCTGTCGCTCAGGCTGCTAGCCTGTCGGCTGTCACTGAATTAGATCTCAACTGTACAACTGGAAGTTTGATTTCCCAGATCACTAATTTGTGATTGGCATTTCTTTACTCAGATGCTCAGCTGGATCACGGAGCGGTACTGGTGTTCTCCAGCCTGGGGATAAGCCGGAGCAGTACAGCAACCATGGCCTATCTTATGCATTCCTGCCAGTTTTCCCTGAAGGTACATCACTGTCATATTTCCCACAGATACTGGCTTGGTGTGCAGTTTATTTCTGTTTCTGAAGCCTCATTACTGTAGTAATGAGAAAGCCATTATCTGTGCTTTGATGCAGATTATCCACCTGATAATGTAACAGATTCTGTTATATCAGATTGCAGCCTCTTTATACTGTTAAGGAGGTGGCTTAGGTGTGATTTTGGATCTGTGAGTCCTTACCCTGGCACCTGTCATATCCTTGTATTTTCCTCCTTAACTACAGGGCTATAAAAATAAAGCTGTGGTTACAGATCTTAGCATTTCTGCTCTCCTGGATCCGAGAAAGAAAGTACCTGGAAGCTACTGGAGTTAATCCCATCTCTTAATACCATGGGGTTACAGAGCAATTAGAACCCAGTGCTTGCAGGGCTCTGATTTACCACTTACTTCAGCATCAGCACTGACTTCTTCCAAAATCCTATTTTATCTCTCCAGAAGCAATCCCATTCCCACAGGTACTACTGTAGAGAAATCTGGAATGGGATAACACTAGCCCAGGAGGCATGTACAGGTTAGGTGGCCAGTACATGCTGTTCCATAGCTCTGAATAACGTGAGAAAAATAATGAATGATGGCTGAGAATGACCCAGCTGTGCAAGAGCCTCCCCTGGTGCCAGGCCCTTTTTCCCTTTGCATACAACGCATGGGCATCGTGCTGCCGTAGGCACCATCCCATGGTGGTGCCTGCTTAGCACAGAGCAGGCTAGTTCCCATGGGAACTGAAAGGTGTCTCCTTAAAAATGTTGTCCTATTTTGGAAAGCATTTCCTCCTTTGGGAGCTTGAAAGGATTGATCCAAGCTTCACTGAAGCTGGGCCTGTATCTAATAATTTAATTGATTTTGTGCAAACATTTGCAACATAAGAGGAAATCTCTTACCATCGCTGTGTGCCAATGGGTAATTTCAGGTTGAGCCTGCCAACAGGGCTGCAGACACTATTTAGTCTCTGCTACTAATGCTGGGTGTGATTGTTCCTGCACGCTGATAACCATTTGCTTGCACGCTAAATTACTGGAGCTGCTTGCAACGGCAGTGCAAAAGTCAAAAGCTGAACCTTGCAATTTCTCTCATTTGGTATCAACAGGCTTGTTTCAGGATTTTACTAAGTGCCAAAAAAAAGAAGAAGGAAAGGTTGACACAGCAGCCGCATGCTGCGGCTCGCCTGGGCAGTGCTTGCCCACAGTTGACTGGATGAAGCTTTCCTGGGGGATTACCCTGGCAGACAAGTTTGTTTCTTGCTGACGAAAGCAGTGCAACAGACTCCCGAGTGATCCTTCAGGCAGTCTAGGCAAAGATCTTCGAAAGCTTCCAAAGATGCAGATATTGCAAAAGAAAGGCAGACTTGGGATGTGCGGCCCCTTATTCTGTCAGTAATCAATATGTGAGTAGATCTATTGAGTTCAGGGGAACTAGAGACATCCACACTGTGGGCCCAGAGGAGTAAATATTGGAAGATCAGCCTCAGAGCCTGCAGAATCATTGAGATTAGAAAAACAAACCAATGGAGCACTATCTTCTAACCTTTGGTCTCATTACGCTTAAGCAATCCTCCAGGTGCTGGGGGCAGTCTCTTTTAAAAGCGGGAAGATGAGCACTACTGGGTAAACCCAAGGATGCAGCTGCAGTAAAGCCAAGTAATGCTGGCGGATCTACCCTGTGCGTAGCAGAGTTCCTAGCTGATTACTTGGGACTAACAAATAATGAAGATGACTGTGATTAATGGAGTGGGATAACTGGAGTGTCATACCTGCTTTGCCATATCAGGTCACACCAATCCAGAAACATGATAACCTTTGTTGCTCCCCTGTGAATAGCTGATACTTCACTGCTTTGCTTATCATCCATGGAAGAAACAGCATTTTAGGGTAAAAATCCAGGGCTGCATTGCTCCATCGGTGTAAAATAACGCAAGATACCTGCCAAGTGGCGAGAGCAGCCTGAGCTGTCCTCGTATCCAGGAGACCAGAGCATGAAGGTGACAGGCTTCTCGGAAGTTCACATCTGGATCCAGACTGTCCCTACTTTGGTAGCCAAAGTCTTATCTGCAGGTTCTTGCTGTCCAACACAGGGAGTAAATACAAAGCTGTGTCGTCCACAGGTGTAGCTGCTTCGTGTACCTACCCGAGATTCACATTCAGTTCAAATTCCTAACACTTCTTTTCTTTACTTCTGTTCACAGAGAGCTTGGGACCACGTTCTGAAATGCAAAACGAATATGAGACCACACCGGGGCTTTGTGAAACAGCTCTCAGACTGGGAGACCCAAATCTATGGGGCCACTATCACAGACATCTCTGAACCAAACTACTGACAGGTAGCAAAGAGAATACCCAGCGGGGAAAGGCGCTTCCCTGTCCGTACCACCATGTCGGTAGAAAGTTCCTTGAACTGTTTGGAAAAAGATCTTAACGTCATGGAAAGGCTTTAGTCTTTAGCGCCGCATTATTTTGGGTCAAGAACACGCCTCCCATTTGCCACCTTCTAATACAGCAACCAAAGCTCTTGCCACGGCTGGTAATTTTGAAGCATCAATCCTGTTACGTGGAACCTAAACTCAGTACTGTCCTCTCTCTTACCGCACCGTGAATTCTTCACGTTGGCGTCACAAAATAAAACATTACAGAAAACGCTCCTGGGCTTTCCTTGCGCTCTGTGCTAAGGATTTACGGGTTTTTTTCAATTTAGATCATCCCCCGCTCCGTTTGTAATTCAAATACGTGCGCTCAGGGATGGAGCCAGCCGGCCTGTACCGTTCCGTAGGTGAATTTACACCCAGAACCGCCCGAGCTGACAGCGGACCGGCCCCCTGAGCTTCGAAGAGCCCTGAGCGCCCGGGAAAGGTCTCTGATTTTTTTTTTCCTCCCTCCTTAATCCAGGCCGCTACTTACAAGGAAAAACCAGACTACCGCTGGCCCCGCCCCCCGCCCCGCGGCCCCGCCCCTTTCCCCGCCCCCCGGCGGGGCGTGCCCGGAAGCGGGCCGGGAGGCGGCGGCCGCCCAGCGCAGCCCAGCGCCGCGGGCCGGGGCCGCTCGCCCGCCGCCATCGCCGCCATGGCCTGCGGCACCTCGGCCGCAGAGTGCCTGCGGGAGTGGGAGGAGCTGCAGGACGGCTACCAGCGCATCCAGGTACCGCCGCCGTGCCCGCGGGCAGCCGCACCCCGCCGGCTACCGGCCCCCAGAGACCGAGGGGAGCTTCCCCCGGGAGACCCGGGCCCGGTGACCTCAGCCACCGGTTGGGCAACCACCACCGGTCGGCGCCGAGGGCGGAGGGACGGCTCCGCCGTTGCATCAGGGGTCGCCTCGTCCCCCAAGCACCGCGGCGGGGACGGCCGAGCCGGGGCACCCCGGGGTTACTGTCACCGGGGGGTGCCCCGGCAGCATCCCTAACGGGTGCCGGGGGCAAGCGGGGTCTCCCTGCTCGGATTCCGGTCGCTTTTCCCTGTTGCCCTGTCCCAGCCCTCGGTCACGACTGATAAACGAGCCCTTGTGCTTCTGGGAAAAGGGTTTCCGAGCAGGGCAGGGGGTGCCAGGCTGTGCCGGGGCACCGCCAAGGAGCCTGGACGCGGGAGTTTGGCAAGAACCGGGGCTTTCCAGGGCTGGGGCAATCTAATTATCCAGCCTGCGATGGACGTGGCGTGGAGACACGAGGTCTCTGGGCTTTTAAAGGCTCGGAGTGGGGAACGGCGCTGCCTGGCATGGCACGGCTGGGAATGGGTACGCAGATGCTGTTTCACACTACTTATCGCTCCTCTCAGCCCAGCTCCAGCAAGCCCAAAGCCGGCCTCACAGCGGAGCCGGCCAGCAGAGCGGAGACAGCCAGGAATCCGGTCACACTACAGCCAGGCGCCTTGTCCCGAGAGCCTGCCTCCCTCGACCCCGGGCACCCTCCCTCCGGTGCCCTGTCACCCACCAGGGCTGGCCAGGGGCTCTGTGCTGGGAAGGTGACTGGTATCGGAGATGTTTCCACCTGCTTTGTGTAATCCCCAGGGCGCTCGCTGCCAGGGGAAGGAGTGGGCAGGCTTCAGCTCAGGCAGGGGTCACCCAAGGAAAAGGTTGGCTAACCATCTTCTGCTGCGGTTCAGCTCAACCAGCTGCATCTGCACCAGTTCCCTTTCCCCCTCCTTCCCCCCGGGAGCGGGGCGAAGCGGATGTTGTTGCGGTCACGTTGCAGCTGTGCCCAAATCTGGGGCAAGGGAGGCTTTGAGAAACCTCCTCTTGCTCCATAGGGGTTGTGTGGATGTCCCAGGTTGCCTGCTTTGAACCCTGTGTGCAGCTGCACAGTGCCGGCCCTTTCCTTTGGGAACGTTCTCCTGGAGGGGCTCCTGATCCAGGCTGTCACCGAGCGTGGTGCTCGGACGCTGGCACGTCTAAAGGAGTTGTCACAAAAGCCGCTCGCTCTCAGTTAACTCCAGAGCAATAGAAGGAGTTGACTCCAGATGGGAGCAGGAAAGCTTGATGGTCAAGCAGGGCTTGTCCCGTGAGAGATCAGGGACATAAATCACTGCTGGGGGAGCCAGGGCTATCTGGGATCTGTTCCCACCCTTCTGCTGCTTGTCACCAGAGGGAGAATGAGTTGTTTCCCTCCTCTGCGTCTCAGTTTCACCTTTCTCCTTTGGAAACAGCTTTGAGATCTGCTGATAAAGTGCTCGATAAGAGCTATGGAGGCTAAAATGCATGTGCGTCAAGGTCTAGTCCAAGGGTTGTTGTGAGCAGCATTTAAGTCCACCTGGTGGAGGTGGCATTCAGGCTGCCCGTGGTCGAGGTGAGGCTGTTTTCCAGCTGACCTGGACAAGGAGCATTGATCCAGCACGCTCTCTCCTCTTCTTTCCTTTCTAAATATAGCAGAAGAGTGGCATCTAGCCTTACCCAGGTGCGGTTGGGTTACCGCCGCACAAGGAGCCGGGCGGTTGGCTGCAGCCCTGCTGCAAGTCTGTCCCCTTTGTCCAGCTCATTGATGGGCTCCTTCCAGCTTCCCTGGGGTGCTCGGGATGGAGCCCCAGAGCCACGAGTTGGGGCAGCAGCAGGTGCTGCACGAACCTCCAAGCAGAGAGTGCTGCTCATCCTGTCCCTGCAGTCAAAGCCACTGCTCCCGGGTGGCTGTGGCCCTCAGTTTAGCTCTGGCCCCAGCAGCCTTTTTTTCCGAGTCTTTCCTATCCCCTGTGCCGCAGTCAATGGTTTCCCAACCACGGGAGCATCCCCGGAGCCGGACCGCGTTGCTGGCTGGACTTTCAAAGCCCGCAGCTGGAGGGGGGGCGGACGCAAGCCATGTGCGAGGGCAGGACCAGGCTGTGCCCTGCGGATGTGCCTGCACCTGCAGATAACTTCCTTGGGATTGGGGATGGGTGTCCCCAGTGGCTGCTTCTGCCTCCACCGAAGCAGGGATGGCTGCAGGCTGTCCCCAAACACACCTGGCTTTCTGCCTGCCGTTTCTGCCCACCTCTTGTCTTACCCAGCTGCTGCGCAGGTGAAGTTAAAGACAGTTTTTCACAAATGCATCAACAGACGCCCCACAGGGGACCCAAGGACAGGGGTGGCTGGGCAGGCAGCTGTAACGTATGCCGGTCTCTCCTCAGGATAATCACAAGCTGTACAAGCAGAAACTCGAGGAGCTAACCAAGCTCCAGGACGGGATCTCGAGCTCCATCGCACGGCAGAAGAAGCGGCTGAAGGAGCTGTCGTTGTCCCTCAAAAAGTGAGTTGGTGTCCTGCAAAGGTGCAGGGCAGAAGGGCAGAGCAGCAAGGACGGGGCTATTGAACTCGTCTCACGGCTCTGTCTCCAATACAAACGTTACTGCAGCCTCACTGATAGCAAAGCACTGTGGAGGTCTGGACTCGCCCAGGCAGATCTTCCTCAGCTTCCCTTTCCTCTGCTCTGGTTTGTGCCTTGTTTGCAGTTCAGAGCTTGCAAGGGCTTTGCAGGTAACTTGAACTGCCCCCCTCCTGCACAAAGCTCTCTCCATCCTTCCTCGAGGGCGAGAAGACCCGTCTGTGTCTGGCCTCACCTTGCCCTCGGTCCTGCTTCCTTTTCTTGAGCCACATCCCAGCCTGACAGAGGAGCTCGCCCTGCAGATGGAATTGTGGACTTCCCTCCAGTCCATCTTCCCCGTCCTTGGGGTGTCCTTGTCTGAGACAGTCACGTATCGAGTACCAGCACGTGCTGATTGTGTTACAGAGGCTGTCCTGATGCCAGCATCGTGTTTCCTCCCCAGATGCAAAGCCCACGTGAGTCCTGAACAGGAGGAGTCCATCCAAGAGACCCAGAACCTAATAAAAGAGAGGCAGAACGTTTTCTTCGAGATGGAGGCCTATCTGCCAAAGAAGAACGGGTAAGAGGCGCCTCGTCTCCGGGTGAAACACCAAGTCCTCCCTCCACGTCCCTGCGGCTGCAACGCTGCAACGCGCAAACCTGCTGTCACCCTGCTCCCAGCAGCATCGCAGCTGCGCTGCTCTGCTCGAGCTCCCCGGAGGACGCCTGGGCAGGAGCCAGGCTGAGCCTCTGCAGCGCTGCCCTCGTCCCCCTCGCTCCTCTGCCTGCTCGTGGCCCTTCACCCGCCCTCGAACGGCAGCCGTGCACAGCGGGGAGCCCCGGCAAACACCCCAGTGCTCACGGGAGGTGGGGGGTGTGCTCGGCCACCCGTCCCCCTGCCCTTGGGAGGAGATGCCAGAGCGTTTGTGCCAGTCACGCTGCCTGGCAGCTCCGAGTGGAAAACAGCTGGGGGCTCGTTCCCGGCCCCGCAGCGTCAGCGGTGGCACGAGAGGGGACGGCTCTGCCTCGCCTCCGCAGCAGCGCTGCCAGCTCCCCGTCCTAACGCCTCTGCTCTCTCCCCAGGTTGTACCTGAGTCTGGTGCTCGGGAACGTGAATGTCACGCTGCTCAGCAAGCAGGCCAAGTACGGTCCTCTCGTCGCTGCTGCCCTGTGCTTTGCCTGGCTTGGGATCCCCTTGTCACCGGGAAACAACAACTCCTCCCAGGCTGAGCTGCTGCATGTGCAGACACATGGCCGGCCTGACCTGCCTGGTGCAGACTCCCTTCCCGGGCTGTCCCCTGCTTCCTTTCCCAGAATCAGCTGAGTCCTCACCTCCTGCTACAGGGCTGGGATGGACCGTTAGCTCTGACGAGCTAAATAGGATCCTTCACCGAAGCCATGGCCAGGTTTCCCCTGTGTTAGAGACTTCCAGGAGAGACAGACTTGTGCAGCCACTGGCGAGCCCCCTCCTCTTCCCCTGGGAAACACCAATAGCTGATTTTGGCCTACGAGAGCCCCCTTTATGCTGGGACTCTAATGCCAGAGGTGCCCAGCCAGGAGCCTGTGTCCCCCTCTCAGTTCCCCAGGCCTCCCCTTGAAGACCTGAGCAGAGGCCAATCTGTTCAGCTTCCCCAGAGTCCTCTGCACCACCCGCCAGGTTGGTGGTGTCTTGAAGCTGTCTCACCTGTGTGAAAGCGGCCTGGTGTGCTCTCCTCTCAGAAATACCCAGGGGATGAGATTTTTCCTGAGCATGTCCCAGAGGTTCCCAACAGAACAACAGTTTTGTCCAGCCAGATGGGACGGGAGGACACAGACTTTCAGCAGCCACCTTGCTCCAAGCCTGTCCCTGTGCTTTCCTGCAGGTTTGCATATAAAGATGAGTATGAGAAGTTCAAGCTCTACCTCACCATCATCTTACTCATTGTCTCCTTCTCCTGTCGGTTCCTTCTCAACTCCAGGTGAGTCTGGCTTGGATGCTCTCTGTAAGGGGCCAGGCAGAGATTTCCTCCCAGGGCCCATGTCCTCTCCCATCCCGAAAGGTCCAGAGCTGAACAAGAGATCCTGACAAAGGATCTGGCGGCTGCCCTAGAGGTGGGGTGGCTTTTGTGGCTGCTACGGTCTCGCTGTGGCCATGGTAGATGGTGGAGAAACGGGTCTCCCTGCCCGTAGGGTGGCTGGGCGTCCTGCAGCGACGGCTGTCTCGGTGCCCGTGCCCCCAGCACACGGGCAGTGGCTCTGCTGCTGGCTTTACACCCCGCTTTGTTCCCCACCAGGGTGACAGATGCCGTCTTTAACTTCCTCCTGGTGTGGTACTACTGCACCCTCACCATCCGGGAGAGCATCTTGATCAACAACGGATCCAAGTGAGTCCCTCGGGCTCGGGGAGCGGGGCATGCAACGAGTTGGTCCTTCTTTGCAAGGCCGGGGAGTTGGGACCCGCCGTGTAGCTCTGTGCTTCCCGAGGGAGCAGCTCCCTCCTACTCAGGGTGTGTAGCAAACCCTGTGTACCGGGCGCGAGGAACTCCCCGTGCGGAGGCGGTGCGGGAAGAGCCCCGGCCCCTGGGTGCTGCCTAGACCGGAGGCTCTGGGTCCTGCTCCACACACGGCCGTTTCGCAACCAGCCCCGCTCCTCGCCTTGCCCTGGGAGCTGGAGGGCGGCTGGCGCTGGGTTGGCTCTCCTCTCCTGGTGCGTGTTTGGGTCTTGATTCGTGCTTAAGAGCTGACGCCCCTTCTCTGTGTCTGCCTTCCAGAATCAAAGGCTGGTGGGTTTTCCATCACTACGTCTCCACTTTCCTCTCAGGTGTCATGCTGACATGGTAAGTCTGCGTCCCCCCGTCTTTTGGCTGTAGAGACCCCAGCCTACTTGGGCTGCGGCCAGCTCAGACAAAGGGGCCTTCGCTGCCCTAAGCCATGGCTGTAGTCCTGCTCTGTGGATGTTGTGGTCTAACAGGCAACGCCACAGGTTCCTCTCCAGGCCCAAGCACCCTAAACAAAAGCAGCCGTCAGCACCTTTGGGTGGCAGGCAGCGCAAGCAGGGTCCCTGGGCTGGGAAACACGATCCCCTGCACTGCAATTCCTGTGGAAGGGCTATCTCAAATCCCTGATGTGGTGGGAGCCGGGGCGAGGCGACGGTGCCCTTACCCTGGCTGTGGGGTAGGCAGGGCTGGCTGCGTCCCCTTTCAGCCCCACATCCCCCAGCCAGCACCGTCTCTCCGCAGGCCGGACGGGCTCATGTACCAGATGTTCAGGAACCAGTTCCTCTCCTTCTCCATGTACCAGAGTAAGTGCTGCCGCGTGTGCTGGGACCACGGCTGGCTTCAGAGGCCGAGCATGCCTGCCCAGCTCTGCAACATGCGGAGGCCTGGCTGTAGCTGCTCAGAGCTCTCGGCTCACCTGGGTTTTCCCTTGGCCTCTGTCCTGCCCTCCACCGCCCTGGCACTGAGATGGTGTTTGAAGAGTCATCTCAGAGCTGATGCTGGGGCCAGGGGATGATGCCTGGGCATCTGCTGATCACATGCGCGCTCTCCTCGCAGGCTTTGTGCAGTTCCTCCAGTACTACTATCAGAGCGGGTGCTTGTATCGGCTGCGAGCGCTGGGCGAGAGGCACAACATGGATCTGACTGTGGGTAAGCTGGGATCTTCCCTGACTGGTTGTCCCAGTCCAACTGGACCTGCCATTGCCGCAGGGCCCGTGGCTGCTAGCAGCTTTCCTCCCAGCACCAGACAGGTGCTCAGCTAACTGGGAGCTGTGGTTTCTGTTAAAGGCAACGGTGACCGTTATTTTTGGTTTGAGGTTAGTTTGGCTGCAGTTTATCAGTGGCGGTAACGGTAAAAGCTACAAATAAGCCAGAACCCCACGAACAGCATCTGCTGTGAGGCAGCAGCACTGGGGAGATGCTCTGTCCCACAGGCTGGACGCCCTCCTCCTCCTGCTCTCCTGGGGTCACCAGCCCACGGCTGGCTCCCTCAGGATGCGAGGTAGCAGTGGATGTGGCTCCTGGCATCCGAGCTTCCCCCAGGAATCTGCTTCCCAGACAGAAAGCCTCCCTCCGACACCCATGTACTTGTGGGCTGCCACCTCCCCGGCCCCTGCGACACCGAGTGCTCAGGCTGAGGGACGGCAGCTGCGAGCGAGGGCAGCTCTTACCCGAGCAGCTTCCTCCAGAGGCCCACGTTAGATTAGCGCTAGGAATCCCTGCCACCGTCCTCCCTGTGAGTACAAGCGCCCACAGTGAGGCTGCGTTAGCCTGGCAGGACCTTCTCAGCCAGGCACGGGGTGGCCACCAAACCTCCCTGCCCGCCACCGCAGGAGCTGGGCTCTGTCCGGTCCCCCAGCTAGTGCGTTCTCAGGTCTTCATGCAAACCTTCATCCTTTGCAGAGGGCTTCCAGTCCTGGATGTGGAGAGGCCTCACATTCCTGCTTCCCTTCCTCTTCTTTGGGCAGGTGAGTGTGCACCGATCCTTGCAGGGACATGCAAGAGCCCAGAGCCTCAGGTGGGAGCAGACCGTGCTGTATTCTCGGCTGCGCTGGGCAGCCTGGATATCACACAGGTCCCCACAGGCTGCTGCGGCCATGCGATACGGATGCCAGGGGCAGGGAAATGCTTTCAACAAATGCTGAGCCTTTTCCTCCAAAGCACCCACCACCTCCATGACTCGGCTAGTGAGCTGGGGAGGACCTACGGGTCTGCTGGTACTTCTGCAAAGTGCTTAAGCGATGGGCAAAATACAGCCAAAGTGCTGGCTCCGAGAACCCTTCAAAAACCCTTCTGCAGCTGCTACTGTTGAAGGTCGAGTTCTTTCTTGGTCAGATCATTTAGGCCAATGGCCAAAAGCAGTAGGCTGATCTGAGGCTTCCTCCTGGCTGTTGGGCTCCAGAAGGTGGCAAGAAAGGGGGAGATGTCCCAACTGGGGTCCTCTGGCCCCAAGCCTGGACGGGGTTTCACTGCGTGCTGGGGCAGGCTGGCCTCAGGCGAGGTCTGCGTGGGGTTTGTGCCCAGAGGGAGCAGCTGGATAAACATCAGCATGGGGTCAAGCCTCTGAAAGCAGAAACTCCCCTAAATCTCCTCTCTCTTGCAGTTCTGGCAGCTCTACAACGCTGTCACCCTCTTCCGCATGATCCAGCACCCGGAATGCAAGGAGTGGCAGGTAAGGGGGCTCCCAGGTAGTTGCCCTGGGGAGGGGGACGCCCCAGGCAGGTTCCCTCCTGCTGACTTGTGCCTCTGCGGCTCCCACAGGTCCTCATGTGCGGCCTCCCCTTCTTCATCCTCTTCCTGGGGAACTTCTTCACCACCCTCCGCGTCGTCCACCAGAAGTTTCAGAACAAGAACAAAGACACGAAGCGGAATTGAAGCGGGGGCAGCGTGGGGGGTCAGGACTCTTTCTTCCCACCGGCTCCATCTCCCATCCCCACCTTCTCGATGCCGTCCGGACTCTGGTGTCTCGCCCCGTTCCTTGGAAGCCTGGGTGTGGGACAGAGCTTGGGGCCTGCTCGCGAATAGACCGCGTGTTCACTGCGGTGCTGGATCCGTGCCCGAGTCACTCACCTGGAGTCAGGAGCCTCCTGCAACTCCTGTCCCGTCTGCCTTCCTCCTCCAGGAGAGCAGGGTGCCTGGGGCAGCTGCTCCCCTCCCCTCTGCCCTGAAGACATTTACTGGGATGGTTCTCTGGGGTCGAGCCCAGCTCTGCTAGCACTCCCCACCCCACTGCAGGCAGGGGGCAACCCTGGGGTGTCCAGCTTGCATCAACTCCCTTGGGAGAAGGCAGGGTCCAGGGCTGATGGCTGCCTCACACAGCTCCTGGGGTGGCCAAAGCTCTCCCCCTTCTCTCCCCAGCCCTGCAGCCAGGGCAGCTCCTGCATGTTGAAGGCAGAGGTTAAAAAGGCCCTCATATCTCATCGGCTGCAAGCAATCACTTCCCTGGCTGCCCCGGCAGCCCTCTTTGCTTTCAAGTGCAGCTGGAGGCCGTGCAAAAGCGCTGCCTTCCAGGGTGTATCGTACCCCAGTTCCTCCTTTACCTTCAAGCCACAGGGCAGAGGAGCTGTGGGAGCACCGCGAGTCTGAACCAGGCTTCACGCTGGAGCGGTGCAAACAGCACCCTGGTCTCGCATCTCTGGAGGATGCGCGCATAAAAATAAAGGGAAGGTGCTGCCTCTGGTCACCAGGGTGGTCTCAGAACAGCTTGCATCCTCTGAGTGGGCCTGACACTATGTGTCAGGGGGAGAGAATAAAAGCCATCTCTAAGTGCACCCCACACCAGCCTGGGGTGCAGTGGGGACAGGAGGGCAGTGCTGCGAGCTCCCTCCCGTGGCACCCCCTGACCCACACAGCCCCATGCCACGGGCTGCGGCCAGAGCTTTGGCCAGCCAACGAGCCAAGCGGAGCCCAGCAAGACTTCAGTGTCCCTGCAGACTAGGGGAAGAGAAGCCCTGTACTACCACCGGGAACGCCTGAAGTGTTGGGAACCAAACGGCACGTCTAGCACAGCTGTGCCTCAGTCCAGAGCCATCCACCACCCCCCCAGCTGCCATCCTCACTGCTCTGCCAGGGCTCAGCACCCCAGGGCAGGGGCTGCCCCGGCTCCAGCGCAGCCTAAACCAGGAGTTGCCGCCTGTTGCCCAGGTTTCCTCCTGGTTAGCAGCCCATTGCTCCTCCTGCCTCCCTCTTCCCCCTGGCTAAGTAGAGAGAAGGCAGGAAGCAAACTACAGAAACAGTATTTTTATTCCAAGGGCAAATGTATTTAAATAATTTACAGTCATTGGACAGCCTGAAAGTTTTGGGTTTTTTTCCATGATTAAATCACAAAGATGTTAAAATAAAAACTATTTAAAAAATGACCGTATGCACCATGAGGGAGGGGCTGGGCACAGGGAAGCTGCCGGCTGCAAGGAGCAAGCAGGGTCCCTGCGGACTGAGAGCCCCCCAAGACTGGGTCTCTTCCAGAGGGGAGAGGAGCCACCCTCTCCCCGCTGCATGCTGGAGCGAAGGCGGGCAGCGGGGGAAAGGAGCGGGGTGCCTGCGAGGTCCTGGTGGTGTGGGGCAGCTCTGTGCCCAGAGCCAGCTGCCAGCCCCACATCCTGCCGGGATGTCACAGGGTGGGAGGGAGGCGAGGACAGATGGCTGCCCCACGCCATGCCCTCACGCCAAACCCAGAGCGCAGGGGGCTGCCGGCTCCTCCACCCCTCTGCTGTCCCCAGGCTGCCCGTGCCAGCAGGCCAGGGTGGTCTCCAGCCCCAGGGGATAAGGCAACACCTTGTGTTCAGGGAAGGACCCAAGAGCTCCCCCGGCACCGTCCCCCCCTCCTGCCCCACATCAGCTGTGTCCCTTATCCCTGACCTCAAGGCAAACGCTGGTGCCATGAGGTGCTCCCTGGGGTGCCGGGGGCACCGCAGCTCCTGGACAACAGCCTGAGCTACCCCTCCGCCCCTCTCAACTCCTTCCACCCCCCAGGGTACACAGCCTGCCCTGGGGGGCTGTTGTGGGCCAGGAGGGGTTGGGAGTGACATTGGGGTAGCCGTGGGCTGGGGACGACACTGTCACCCACAGCAGCAGTGGGCGAGCAGGCACTTTCCACCTCCCACGGGCCCACGCCCGGGGACCCGTTCTCTCCCCAGCCCCGCCAGCCCCGCTCTTAACTCCAGACGTCCAAAGAGTACCGGCCCTTCGTCATCAGTTTCTTTACATAGTCCACAGCCTGGGGCTGGCTCATGTTCCCAAACTCTGCCACGATCTCATAGAAGGTGTTCTGCACGTCCCGGGCCATGTTGCGAGCATCGCTGGAAACAAGGGTGATCATGAGTGAGGCAGTAACACATCAGAGCCACAGAGCCCTGGTCACCTCTCAACACCCAAACACGGACAGTTCGCTCACCCCAGCCCGTCTGCCTGGCCCGCTTGCCCTCCCCTGGAACAAGGACAGCGTAACCCTCTCAGGGCTTGTAATGGCACAAGTGGGTAAACTGAGTCACGCTCGTTTTCCTGAGAACAGCAATGTTTTCCCAAAGTCCCTTCCCTGCCACCAGACCTACCCGCACACGTAGATATGAGCGTTCCCCTCATTAACCAGCTTCCAGATGTTTTCCTTGTTCTTCTTCAGTAAGTGCTGAACATAAACCTGGCAGGAAACAAGGTGGGAGTGAGGCAAGAGGAGCAGAGCCCCCACACCACAGGCTTTGGAGAGGGAGGAGAAGCCAAGCCCGTGCTCGTGGCTCCAAAGACAGTGGAAGTGCTGGGTGCTCCTGTGACTGCCATGGGCTTTCCCCAGCAGTGAGGCTCCAGGCTGGGAGTCTCCAGCCCTCAGGGCCTTTTCTTCCCCCGCTGCCGCGGCTGGGAGCAATGGTGGGCAGCACGAGCAAGCGGCTGGGGGACTAGAGCGGTACCTTCTCAGCCTGGTCCCTGGAGAAGGCGACGTTGAGCTGGGTGAGGACTCCCTCCTCATGGAAGCGGGCCAGCTCCTCACGGTACAGGTAATCCTCACGCTCGCGGCGGCAGCCGTAGTAAAGCACCGTCTCGCCCACCTCTTTGCCTGCAGAGAGTCACACAGCACGCATCAGCTGGCTCCCTGCAGCCCCCAACCTGGCCTCCCCACCTCCCTTTGTCCTGCCAACCCGGGGGAGGCAGAGCTGCGCGACTGCTTCTGTTCATAAGAGGAAGCTCAAGACTGATTCCCAGAAGTACCCATATGCTTTAGAAACAAGTCTAAGTGACTTGACTGTGGTTATTTGGAGACGTGGTGGCAGAGGTCAGAGAACTGGCTCAGGTCTATCTGTCCCCTCAAACATCCTCTGTGGCCAAGAGGAGGACAAAGCATCCTCGTGCTGGGCAAAAACACTTAGCTGCTGTTCATCCTGCTCCACCACCTCTGCTTTTCGCTAGACCCATCAACCGATGTGAGCAGCACAAGCTGCACCTTGGAGGCACCAAATGGCCCCGCAGAGCGCTGTCCTGCAGCACCTCCAGTCCCCAGGGAAGTTTCTGGGCACTCACCTTGCTGCTTCAGCCAGGCCCGCTCCTGAATGAAGCCAATGAAGGGGGCTATGCCAGTCCCTGGTCCGATCATGATGACGGGCGTGCTGGGTTTGAAGGGCAGGCGAAACTGCGACTTCCTGACGTACATGGGCACCAGGGAGTTGCTCCCGTTCTCGTCAGGCACCTTGCTCTTGAGCCAGTTGGTGGCCACCCCTTTGTTCAGGCGTCCCGTCTTGGTCTCATACTCCACTGTCACAGCACAGATGTGGATGGCATTGGGGTGAACCTGCAGGAAGGGATATCAGCGTCATGCAGGGAGAGAGCCCCAGCAATCCCACAGCTCAGTCCCTTGTGCTCAGGGATGGGGAGAAGTTTAACCTAAGATTAACGCTGGGACAGCTATTCCTCCCCTGGCAGACCAAACCTCCAGGCATGACCCTTGTGAGGCTTCTGTCTGGTGCCCAACTCATCACTGGACCACTGAGCTTTCCTCAGTATTGCCAACAACCTCAGGGCTTCAGGCACAAAGTAAAGAGTAAATTTTGACCAACCCCTAAAATGCCACCCTGCTTCCGAGCCCTGATGGCAAGACCTATGGGCGAAGAGAAGCAGGGCTGCAGGGAGGGTGGTGATATCAGGGCGCAGCTGGCTGTAGTGTGGGACCCTCTGCAGACCCTATGGAAGTTGGGATAACCCCCTCTTCTCGTGCACAGAGGTAACTAAAGCTGCCCCCCTCACAGAAAGTGTCGCCAGGACAAGTTCCCCATGTCTGGTCCCCAGCTGAGACGGGGACCACGGCATTGTGGAGCTGAAATGGTCTCCCAGCAGCCTCAGTCCCTGCTGGAAGCACACTCACCTTGGAAGAGGAGGCGATGGAGTAGTAGCGGGCCTGCAGGCGGGGCAGGAGCTCACACAAGTGGTCGATGGGGGGGTGCAGCGAGGGCATGTCCTGCAGGATGGCCAGGATGTTCCTCCGGGCCTCCACCACCCAGCTGAGGTAAAGAGCCTGTGGGCAAGGAGGGCACACGCGTGACAGCTTCCCTGCCTGGCAAACACTCCCTCAGCTCTCTGCACATGGTGCCCAACGGTCCTGGATCCCTTTTGGGGATCCCCCAGCACCCAGTTCAACCCAGCAGCTTTGCTGGGAAGGCCACAGCTCCCACCTTCCCCTCGGCAGCAGATGATGCCATTTTGCGGAGGCGCTCCTGCTCGCCGGCATCCGTGGCATACTGGGCCAGCTCGTAGAGGACATTGGTGCGGGGTGGGTTGGTGATGTCCAGGTAGTATGTCAGGGCTGTACGGTAGGATGTGGGGCAGGGGAAGGGATGTTTCTTATTGGATTCCTCTGGAGAAGAGGGAAAGAAAAAAGAAAAATTAAAAATCAGCAACCACATGCTGTCATGTTAGAGATTTCATGCCAGCAGCTGCTGTAGGGTATGAGAGCTGGAGACAGAGTAAGAGAATGGGCTTCAGGGAGGAGAGAGCAGCCCTAGGGCTGAATCAGCCTGTTGGCCAAAGCCCCGATCCCACACTGAAGCAGCTCCAGCACAGGGCAGCTCCCTCTCCATGCAGCTACATCTCCCAGTAGCCCGTTTTGTATTTCACAGATGCTGCCTTACAACTCATCAACAACAAAAAAAAAAAAACCTCATGCTCCCCAACGGGGCGCTCTGCCCCATAATATCCATGCACAGAGGCACCCAGCAAACTCCCAGACCAAGCAGGAGGGCTGTTCTCTACAGCTAATCTGGCCTCACAGACTTACACCTCCTTCAGATCTGGCCTCAAAAGTGTCCTTAGTCTCCTTCAGCCATGGACAGTTGTGGTCAGAGCCGCCTTGGGAAAGGCAAGCGCCAGCAGTCAAGGCTGGAGACATTCAGTTCAGCAAATTAAGATGCCCGTAAGGGACAGGAATGACAGCGTGAGGCCGGACAACATGGGACACTGCGCAGGGGGCCGCAGGCTCTGGCAGTGCATTAAAGCCACTTGCGCTCTTGAAACCAGGAACTCTCTCAGGCTTCTGGGCCAGCGCATCTGATGCCTCAGGTCAGGCTGCACTGCTTCAGGAGTAAGATGGGCAGCAGCTGCCACGTCCCTCCTGCCAGAGGCCAGCTCTGCTGGGAACACTGCCCAAGAAGAGCTCTTTGTATCAGCACAAGTGCTCCCTCCTGGCAGTTCAGTCCCCAAGCCTGCGCCTCCTCCAAGGACTGAATAACAGCATCTTGGACATGAAGGCCCCTGTTAAGCTCCAGGGCTGCTGTGGCAGAGAGATGCTCTGGCAGGCAGATGCTCTGTAATTAGGAGTGTGCTGTTACATAATTTGCTGTTGAATGGGCACACTAAGTACATTTCACAACTGACCCACTTCAGCTGGCTCTCAGCAAGCGGGCTCTGTGCCACTGCTAAAATGGCACGGCATTCGAAGCGGCCACGGGACGTCTCTGTTTGCCTGGAGGTGCCCTACAGGACCTGAAGGTCATCTGGCTCCTGCTCTGGTGGGAAAGACAGAGGCCATAGCTGAAGGAGAACTGCTGATGCTCAGGGGTGATCCATACTCACCGTCCAAATTGTTTAGGGACATGATTGTGTCCAGATCCGTGCCCAGGATCTCACCAATCTGATTCACCAGAGAAGAGTCGTTGGCTGGGTACACCGCCACATGGTCCCCAGATTCGTACCTGGCATGAGAGCAGGAGGAGAGCAGGTGAAACACCACCACCGCTTCTTGTCCACCCCAAGCCTGAGCTGCTCAGCTAGAAGACAAGGGGCAGTAGGACAACACTGAGATCTGAGTTGCTACACAGTGCCTGCACAATCAGAGATCCCAAAGAGCTGGCAGCAATAGCAGAAAGGACCATTGTGAAATAATGGCTTTAAGAACCATTTTTTTTACAAGGGACCGCCAAGATAACAGCAGTTTTGCCAGAGACTTCAATGAGGCCAGACTTCCAGCAAGGACAGGCCAACTCCCCAACAGGGAAGCAAAGCTGCTCAAAACTTCTGCAGTATTTTGTTATGCTAAGCCACCCAGATTCATGGCTTTCTCACAAGCATACACAGAGGAATTTAAGCCAGCAAGAGGGTTTTTAAGAACAGGGCTTTATTCCCCCTATGCTCGTACACCTAAGCCAGGCAAACCCAGGCATGAGTGATCCCCAGCTCTTGCCTCTCTCATAGCTGATCTGCCCCCTCATTTTTTGAATGACTCCTAGAGAATTCTTGCAGCAGGACAGGTATGTGCAGCCAGCTCTGGAGGGACCCAGAGCAGCCAGCAGGCATGGCCAGGCAAAGCGCAAGAGCTGGGAGAAAGTCCTGACATGGGGTACCTGATATGTGGTACAGAAGTCCTGAGGGGCAGTGTCAAGTAATTACGAGAACAAGGTCCCCTTCTGAAGTGCTGGATGAGGCCAGTGCCACATCCTTGTTCTTTGCTCCTGATGCAGACTGCTCCTGCCAAAATAGAGGAGCAGTCTTCCATGGGAAACTACCTGATTTTGGAATTGGAGATATCCAGCTCCAGGTGCATAAGGTGTCGCTCTCCACCCTCATTCAGCTTGCGGTTCTCTCTAACCTGGGCCAGGAAGGGGTTCTTGGCATCAAACGGTCTGGAAGGAAAGACAAGGATCCTCTGGGTTACTCTCCTGCAGGCTCACAGTGCTTTCTGTATCCAAGCATGTTCCCTCTGCCTCCAGAGCAGGCTCCCATGATTTGAACATGGGGCTGTCCTGGCTCATGCTTCAAAGCACACCACAGCACAAACGAAATTATGATCCTGCTGCTACCCACACTGGCAGAGAAAACCGATCATTTTCCTTCTAAGCATGGCCCAGCAGTAAACAGCCTCTGTCCCATTAAGAACAAGTGACGTAAAAGTAGATTGGAGGAAATGTCACATCTCAAAGAGATATTTCAGTTTGGAAATAATTTATACAGCTAATCTCCCCAAAGCAAAACTGCAAGCAACCATCACGCATTAGCTACCCTGGGCAAGGAAAGGCTCTGAGTGACCTCAAGACAAGATGCTGCAAACATACCAGCCAAACAGCACATGTGAACACAGCCACCTTCTCACACACTAGTGATTCATTAACTGGGGAGTTCCTGAGAGTCCCAGTTAAGATCTGAGCCCATTTCTCTTGGGCAGACACCTGCCACATGGCTACATTGCAGAAATGACACTGCCCACATAGCACATGTTGTTAGAAATATCAAGGACTCCGTTGGCCAAAGTCTGGCCCACGTACACCCTGCCCAGGGTGGTTTCACACTTACGGCTTCTGGTTCTCGTAGCTCTTGAGACGACCCATCTCACCAGTGTAGACTTTGTTCATGTTCACATCTGTGTGCACCACCAGCTCATACTGGCGGATGCTGGAGGAGGAAGGGGGAGAGAAAAGGAAAAAAGTCAAACTGGAAGTCACAAAGTACATTTGGAACCATCATCTGCTTTGCTGGATTTGCTGCAGTTCAAAAACAAACGCAACCTCCACCCCTTCGCTCCTCTCGAGACATTAGGAATCAGGCAGACCATGCAGAAAGCCCAAACCAAGAGGAAACATCAGCTTCACTGGGAGCATCAGAACCCAGCAAAGCCATCCACAAAGGAACTAAACCCATCACATCCCCATCCAGAACAGAAATCCAGAGCTGGGTTCAAACTTGCACCAGGACAGGCTCAGTCCAAAACAGCCCCAACTCACTGATCTACTTCACATGTGCCCTCTCAAGCCTGGAAGGGGAGGCAGCGCACAGGAAAGTGGACAGCAGCTCAGGGCTGATGGCACAGCCACCAGTCAGAGGTGGCCAATCTCTCTGGCACCCAGAAGAACCTGCTCCCATACCCACCTGGACTCTTCTCCTGTAGCCTCCACCCCAAAGTGCTCACACACCGCTGGCCAGAACTGCTCTCTCCAGGTGATGAAGTCTTCTTCCAAGCTAGCCAGGGCAAAAGAGAGATTCAATAACCCTGCCCAAGGGGGAACAAAGGGGTATTCCCAGAGGAGCCATCTGAGATCCCTATGGACTTCCTCCTTCACCATGGGAAAAGACACTTGCCCTTGGATCCAGGCAATTTTGATATGTCTACATGACCACAGATCACCAGAAGAGCATCTTCAGATCACTAAGTGGGTGGGAGGGAACTGTTGCTATACCAGCCACTCCTCTCTTCACCAGGTCTGCCAAGGAAGGCTTTTTTATTCAGACTGGCTCTTTAAGCAGCTCGGCTCCCCCTTGCCCACTCCTAGCGTTAGGTCACCTTCCTAAAAGGCAGATTCCACCATGGCAATGCTTATTTTTCTGGGTTCTGAGCCTCCCACACACAGCACATCCCTCTCATCAGATATTGCAGCCTTTGGAGATAAAGCCACAGGCTGATGTAATATCCCAGGTTAAGCTGCTACCCACAGGGTGCTCAGGTGAGCACAGAGAGGTCCAAAAAAAAAAAAAATCATCGTCCAAGTTGGAAAATTGTTGCCTTCCACCATAAAACAAACAGTTCACAAGGAGACAGAGCTTGCCTCCTTCACAGGGATGGGTGAGTTTATCCATACAGGCTGGGTTAGCAATGGAGCTGCAGCAGGGCAAAGGCAAAGGAGGCTGCGAAGCCTCCTGGAGTATATAACTATGGTCATTTAAAGCTGATGTGGGATTTCCCAGACACCAGATCACCTAGGATACTCTAAGTATACAGGGATCTGGTTGTGGGAGAGAGCAGACACACACTTAGAGACATGTCGGCTCCCACAACTAGCCCTATGGAGTTTATTTCTTAGTAGTAGAGCCAATTTCCTGCCAAGGCCCCTTCCACAATGCTTTAGCCAGCTCTGACTAGCCCATCAAGCCAAGCTACTCACTTGCCATCGTCATCTCCCAGCCCAAGTTCAAAGATGCGTTGGGCTCCAAGCTCCTCCAGTCTCTTGTCCACATACTTTCCCATGGCATTGAAGTGCTCATAAGTCTTGTTCCCCAGCCCAAAGACCTAGAAGGGAACACTGGTAAGTGTGGAGAAGCAGGGGCTGGACTTTTCCCATCCAGTTGGCATCCTCTGGCCAGTATCACCCAGCAAAGGATGTTGAAGACAGACAGCAAGACCTCTCCCGTCAGCTATTTGCGGACCTTGAGTAAGAATCTACCACTGGAGAGTGTCTGGGCAGCAGACACCACCACCTCCCCTGAGCCAGGCCTCAGGCGTGTCAAGAGGATGCACATAAAAGAGCTGCCTGCGCCATCTCCTCGAGGGACCAGTAAGAGCCCGGACTGCCTGGAGACCAATTGCTGTCCCTTGCCTCCTACAAACCACTCGGCAAATGTCTGCTCACTGCTTTATACAGAGCAGCTTAACATCTCCAGCAGTGGATTTTCTCCTCATTTGCAATTATTATGCTACCTAAGGAATTTGGCTGAGGTTTAGGTGAGGTGGCTGTACCTCAGCCAATTATTCAGCTCATCACAGGAAAAGTGCTACACACTCCTCCAAGTAATTTAATTTGTGGGAGAAGATCTGGCCCAGGGCTGCTCAATTAGCTTCTGAACAGCAGCAGCAGCCTGTAACTCATTTACAGACCTTGTATTCAATGCCTGCTGGGCTGTTTGTGGCAAGACATTACCAGCGAAGCCTTGTGATTTAGGGAGGGGAGAGAATACTATGACATCTGCATTTAAAGCCCCAGATATATGTTTACAAGTGTCCATGAAGCTGGGGGAGAAAGACAATAGGGACCACATCCGACACAGGCGTACAAGGCACAGACATCAAGTTGTGCCTCTACCCAAGCCATGTGCAGGCACAGTGGAGTGCTTTTGACTTTCCAGCCCAAATGCAACATAAACTGAAATTGAGGCACTTACTGCAAATCGGAGACCTGACAAGTCAGTGTCAGCCTCCTGCAGCCAGTCGTAGAAGTCTTGGGCATTGTCCGTGGGATCACCCTCGCCATAAGTGGCCATGCAGAACACAGCTAAGGACTTGTCAATCTCGGAGAGGCGACTCAGGTCCGACTACAACCAAAGCAAAGAATAAACCCTCAAGGATCCCACAATGTGGTTATTGGGCAAGCCTATTCCTACAATACAGCTACCTCTGGTGTGCAGAACAGCACCACATAATGTCAAACAACTGATTACAAAAGGGGTTGGGAAAGGCCAAATCCACCCAAAATGGCAGGGGAAATAAAGCTAACCACCCTCACTGGACTGCAAGTTAATACTTCTACCCCACCAGAAAAGAGATAGGATTTTCCATACAAGGCTTTAAGGGACCAGGATCATTGCTCACTCTGGAGAGCACCACAGTGTCAATGCCTCTGTCCAAGACTGCAGCAGTATGGGACCAATGCTAACTACAGAAGGAATACAGAGCAAGTTTCATGCTGCCAGCGGATGACTTGCAACTCCCAGACACTCCAGGCTACCTTCCTCTTTCAGTCGTGTTGTAGTGTTCACTCCAAATCTGTAGAATGGCAAGGACCAAGCCCATCTCTGCATCTCTCAGGCTGATCTTTTCTCCCCTAAATGACACTACTAAAAGGGCAACTGTCCCTTGGCCAGGTTCTTTCTGGGGCTTTTTTTAGGGGACACTAAAAGGATGTTACCTATCCTGAGGCTGTTCATGGCTAAATTACCAAGTCATACTCCTCCGGATCCGCTGCCATGCCCCGGAGGCCGTAGCGATGAGCGTCTTTGGAGAGACGATTGGCAAACTCCTCTGCTGTACCCGTCTGGGAACCATAGAAAACCACTATGTTTCGCCCCTGGAGAGAAAAAGAAATCCCTGTTAAATGGCGATTACTCATTTCGCAAATGCACAGACAAAACACATCTTGTCAGAGACAAAGGAAACGCCTGGGATCAAAAGCCCTGGACTGCAACCTAAACACAACTAGGAGTCTGCACTTGTACAGGACTCCATGCCAGGTTTGCAGCAGAAAACTCAAGGTTAAGCTGTTAATAAGAACGTGACTCTTGTCAGTCTCAGAGGGGTGACTCAAGTCAAACTAAAACCTAAAGCAAAGAATAAACCTTCAAGATTTATTCTCATCCTCAAGGCTGCAGCTCAACTCCTCGAAACAGGGAAGTCCCTGGATGAGAAAGCAGACTTGCCTAAGCTTTGGGAAAGTGCCTAAGCACCGGAGCTCCTCCTCTGCTGCAAGCCAGCTACTCTGAAGTAAAACAGAAGATATATCCAGCCCTTGCTTCTTCTTCTGCTTCCTCTTGTGTCCAGTCCAGCAGAGTCAAAAGCTGCCAGTTCTGTGTACAACAATTCCCATTCCAGAGTGAGCCAGTTTGGGACTCAACCACGCAGATAAACAACTGCCAGCTAATGACTTTAAAGTCTCTGCCATTTCCCTCTTGACTTTGATCTCGTATTACACTTTTTTTGCACCAAATTTTCACTTTAATTTCTTCTCTAAGAACATCTCTCAGGCATAGACTGAAAGAGCTATTCCCGTCTGCCCACACAGCCTTCCCCTGGATGCTCTTTGTAGCAGACGTGTCTGTATCCAAACCAGTCCCCCTGCGGACAGCTAGACAGTCTCCAGAGGAAACTGGGAAGGACACGAGCTCCCCCACCTTCCCAGCACCCCACATAGCCAGAGCAAGAAGCTTACCGTCTTCTTCATCTTCT